>NW_026623241.1:3948629-4011456 GCF_030028575.1 Malurus melanocephalus | reverse complement strand
AAAGGAATAGAACAAGAATATTTACTTTATTAATTTCTTTCCTTCCCTAATGATCAAAAAATGTGCTTTATTTCCAAAGGATGTCAGTGTTTCATTCAGCCTGCAGCACCTTGCTAACTTCGTACTTATTATGAAATAGAACAAAAAGCAATGAAACAAGTTTCAGGTTTATTTTAAGTGAAAGCCTGTATTAATTTTTCATCTCAGAAAAGGCAGGATAAGATCTAAAGCACTGAACCAGAATAAGCATGATAAAGGAGCCAATAGAAGTCATATCTCTGGGGATTAGAACCAGAGAAAATATCAACAACAGCCTAATCCTGCTACTACTTATTTTGTACTGCTGGTCTAAATGTCAAAACCATATTAATGATCAAAAAAAATTGCCAAAAAGGACTTCAGACTAATGGTACTGGAGTTGCTGAAAATTGATAAATTACCCCAAAACACACAGACTGAGAAAACAAATTAAAGATGGCTCTACCAAATTAATGTTAGAATCTGAAGTTTTTGAATACTGTAYCACATGAAGATCATCCATGTCACTGATGCCACAGCCAGAAGTGATCAATATACTCACAGCTTAGTAGCTCTCTGAAGATATAAAATCGCCCTGGAATTGTCACAAATACACACAATGTTCCCAGTATCTCAATCTATATTATCTATATATCTCAATCTGTACTATATTACCGTTTTCAAGGGCTGCAATGATTGTATAAATGAAAAGAGTGAACTAATCCAATGAGATGAGTAACTCCAGAGTTCTATGCAAAAACCCCAAATGTTCTCAAAGTTCACATTTTAAAACAGAGTAGTCAAATAACTAGAATTCAGCTCATGATTTTGTATTAGATTGAGCCCCATTTTTGTTATATTTTAAAGGAGAAGTAACGCTTCCACTTTCTTGGTGTAAAATAATATGACAAGACTATTGAATGGTCAGATTACTGTATACCCGGTACAAAGTATTCAGCTATTTAAAGAGAAAAAATGATTCTAAATTTATATGGTATTAAAGGGGGCTATCAGCTTAACATTTAGCTCTGGAAATGGACTTTTTCAGAGCAAGAAATAAAAATAAGCCAGCCTGCCTATCACTTTATCAGCACATCCCCTTCTATGGTTTGAAAGAAAAATATTTACTACTGTCTTGGTTTAGAGGAAATCTCCCCCTTGAAGTGTTATCTCCCTTTTCGCCACCCACTTACTGCAGAAATGGTTTTAGATCAGTTTGATACACAATGAAAATCTGTATCAAACAGTTGCCTCCTGTACCTACACTCTTACATAACTGTGTTTTCAATRACCACAACATACTGAGCACGCAAAGTGCCTGAAACTCCAACTCTCTCCAAAAAATGCTGCTGCAACTGATGGTCAGTTGTGTCTCACAGCTAGAAGAGTGATTCCATGGATCAGGCTGGAGACCAGTACATCTAATGCTGATCATATGTAGCCTCAGGCCATTGTAAAACCATTTGCACAAATCCTGAACTTTGTAACACAGCTCTTATGGGTGAGTGTCCTTCACTCTGACAGTGTTCAATTAAATACAAAAACACAACCGATACATCCTTTAGTTTTGAAAGCTTAATTGAATTTCTGGCAGTTTGTAGAACTCTGCTTCAGTCCTAATAACCAGGTGAAAGCCTCACAACAGCATTCATTCCCAAACCAAAATTGCTTTTACCTTTCAAGTATTTTAAGGAGAATAATCACGACAGACACGCAACACAAGTCACACAAACCTAAACGCTGTGCAGGACTCTCCTTAGAGACAATCCATCATGTTCTCTTTGGCTCTGCTCATCTTTCCCTTCTGACCACTAAGTCATGATAATGAAAAAATGCCTTTTTTCCTTTTTTTTTTTTTTTTTTTTTCCTGGCCACTACTGATGGCAGCTTAATATTCCAGTCTCATCTCTGTATTTGTTAGTCTGTCTTCTTCTTATATCTTACAACTGTTTTCACCTTCCATCAGTACTTTAATTACTTGTGTAGTGTTTTCTCCCATTTCATACATGCCACAGAAAGGTTATAAGCAAAAGTAGGCTAAATTATTACCATAATAGATCTTACACTCATGCTTAAGAACCTCACAGACCCAAGAGGAATAGGACTGAATGTTTATTCTCCATAGTCAGAGATCCTTTTTCTTGCTTATAGTGATGTATTTTATTTAATTCAGTGAATATGAATTCTAAAAGGGATTACAGATATTCTAAACATTCAGAGGTCCTGCATTTTCTAGAGCATTTTTAAAAGCAGGGTGAAGAATATGACAGATGACTGTCTGCCTCTTGAGGCTCACTGAAGGCTACATTAACAATTCCACTCAAGAAAAGCAGTTTTAGTATTGCATGATGAGAATATCCACACTCACTGTGACAGTACAGGAATCTTCCCTGTAAACGACTCATAAACTTTGCCTGACGTTTGGAAATAGTTTTATAAATATTGTTTTCTTAATTGAGCAACTCTCATACCCACTATTTCCAGCCATACCACTCCAACCAGACAGAATGACTGGCCATTAAGAATAATAATTGCTTCATTGAGTCAGGCTGATTAAAGCCAGGAAAAAGTTTTCTCCTGTTCGTCCACAAGGAGGACGTGGAGAGAACAGAGAACACCCAAGCAAGAAAATTTCACTGAATGGATAAAACATAAGCTTAAAAAGATTTGAAAGAAAAGCCTACATAGGGGGCAAGCTCAGTAATTTTCAGCGAGAAAAAAGGTGGTCTTATTTAGCTGGAAACACGTAAGATTCACGTGAGAACAAAATGTCAGAAAAGCTTTGTTATGAAGAAAAGCCGGAAAGTGCGGAAGCCAAGAGGAGCTGGGCTGAATCCCAACAGTCACTTGAAAGATTTATGGTATCTCCAGAAGGTGCTTAGAGACCCCACAGAGGCTCAGATTCCAGGGGCTTAAAGAATGAATGGCCTAACGAAATAAATCCCTAACACATAAGCCAGTGAAATGTCCCACCAGAGGAGGAACTCTACCAGCAACCCCAGTTAACCTGTATGTTATTAAAAAAAAAAAAAAATCATAATGAATTCACGTGCAAGTCTACGAGCCAAGAGAAACATAGATGGTCAGTCCTCAGAGCAAGAAGATGAGATTTTAACAGCTGCAAAGTTTTGAGCTAATGGTCAGAGGATATGCTGTTCGGTGGATTTTCCCCCCAGCACCACATGGGATAAAGCTGAGTATCTGCTCTAGGTCTCCTTCACCCCAGGGCTAGACTTGAGGATATACAGAGAGAATTACAATACTCTTGGAGCAGGAATATCACCAGGAATCATTTTTTTATATGAAGCTTTGACTTCTTAGAGACTCATAAACCAATGAAAATAGGAAAGCCATTGGACTTGAATGTTTCAGACCATGTAATTATCACCTACGTTTAAATTAAATGGAGAAATGAGCAACAGTTAGCCTAGATCTCAAAGTTTATGTGATAAATACATAATGCTCAAACGAGCTGTTAACAAAACCTAAAAAAAATGGAGGGCTGGATACAAGAAAATCCTAGAAATTAACTCAATCATGACAAAAAATACAGGTATTCCTGGACAGAAAAAAAAATAAATAAACAGAAAAGTGTGTACTAAGATGAAATGAGAGCATGCCATTAAAACTGGTGATTGCAGTAGAACTGGAGGAGTACCTTCCTCTCTTCCGCTATCAGCAGTGATTGCGGCCAGCACACAACTATGGGAGTAATGCACCCTTCAGGTAAAATTCCAACAGCATTCAAAGTGAGCGGATCCAACAAAGAATAATCCTAAAACTGACAAATCAAACTACAAGCTCACAGCTGTAACCACTCTAGATCTCAACAAAACAATCTCTCTTAAAAATAAATCAAACGGAGGGACTACAGAAAAGGAGAAAACTTGAATGTGGCAACTGCAATCCTATCAACCTGACTTAAAGAGATCACTAGAACAACTTTCCAAGAATAAAGGCAGAAGATAAAACATTTTCCAAGTACTTCAGTACCCTTCCAATATCAGAATTTTCTAGGCATACAAGTAAATTGATCTGGATTTAGTAGAGCAACCAATAGAAATTACATTTCTTTGCTTATTACTCAGTACAGACAACACAGCGTTTAGTCAAAGAATCATATGGTAAGAAACCAGTTAAAGAAGGATTCAAAACAAGTTGTCTCAAAAAAGGGAATTAATAAATATGTTGGTTCTATTGATAACCAGCTTGCTAAGTCTAATAATTCAACAGAAAAAGACCAGAACATAAGCAATTCAATCATTCACTAATTCTTGAAACTAGAAAGCACTATCAATGTAGGAAACAAGAGGATCTTTAAACAGATCTAGAACACTGAAGTAATAAATACAGAATGACAAAATATGAAATTACCTACCAACAAACTAATATTATTTTGCTTTGAGCTGGGAAGTTATTAATTGGAAACTGAAGAAAAAAACAAACATGGATGACTGAAAGTCAAAGCGATCCAGCCTAAAAAAAAAGATAAATGCAAACTGATTTAGGTGAGATTTTGCCAGGTAAGTACTAACATTTCTCTGTAAATAACCTGTCAGTTCTCACTTTGAAAATACTGAGAATTGATGATGGAACAGAGAGCTCCAGTGGTCCAGCCAGAGCCAGAGACTTACTGAAAACACCTGCCTGACCAGGCATTTCAGAAGGCACAGCAGTTCTGATTTGTTTTCCAGAAATGAGAGGTGGGCAAGGGGAGGTGCAGCCACTGGGAGCCTTTGGGAATGGTGGGTGCTGAGATCTCCACCTGATAATCCCTACCAATGTTTCTAACTTTCATCCACATTTTCTAGAAAAAATTAGCATGATTTGCTGCATGCTCATAGACCTAAAACATGGTTCCCATTAGAAGCAATTAGCAAGAGCAATGGCATAGCACAAAATCAAAGTCTCAAAAAGTACACCATAAATGGCCTTCAATAAGATGTAATAGACATGGAAAACATTTGTGTTTCCTTGTGATTTCTGAAAATGGCACTTCAACAACAAAGCTTTAGAAACTAAGGGATAACTTGTGTCCCATAACCGCAGGGTTCTGGAAATGGAACACATGGTCTAGTCTAACTCCCAAATATTGGCTAGGGTCCTCCCTTCAGACAAACATTTCTGAAAATTAAAAGCAGTCAGCTTTTCAAAACGGCTGTTTCAGCTGTCAGGTCTTTCCCCCCTCCTCAAATACAGGCACAAGTGGATATAAAAACAAACAAAAAAAAAAACAAAAACAAACAAAAAAAGCCCTAAAAATAATTATTAGTTTCAAGAAAATGTAAACATTACTTCTTTAATTGAATATTACAAACCTAAGAGACTTGGAAGTTGTTTTTTATCAATGGAAAGAAAATACAAAAGCAGTATGGTATCATAGCAAAATCATTATATGACTGTACTGCTGCCAAAATTATTGCTAAAGACACCAACTTCAAAGACAGCTAAAAAAGGAAGAGAAACAAATTCCAGGATATGGAATCTTACTTTAATAGTAACAAAAGGGAGCAAACAAACAAACAAGGGCTAAATATGTGGGAGGTTGCCATTCTTCTTTCTTTTTAAATCCAGAATGAAATACTCTCTATTATATCCTTTAAAGGCGTACAAATATAAAATAAAAAAAAAAGGAAAAAGAATTTTCTAACTTGTGACTTCATTTTCAAATGTTAATTATTCTGTTATTACTAGTGATGGCAGCACACATTGTTTTAAAATGTGTTACATTAAGAAGGAGTTCTGTGTCCTGAGAAAGCAGGTCACATTTCATTTGTTTAGCATTTGTATCATCTCCTTGCTCCTTCGGTGCCATGCACATGGAACTGTCTCCCTCAGAAACCCACAGACACACATTACATTAGCTGGGATTTGCAAAATGCAGGAACCTGAATCCCCCCAAAGAACAAGCTGTGGCTGACTTCTTTGCAGATTCTGTTCCTAAGCTCCCTGTCKGCTTGAACAACAAATGCTTTTTGAAAAGACCCTCCCAGCTCTCCCCAGTGTCTCTTGACTTGTGCAGCCACAACTGATGTGACATTGTCACATAGTATTACTATAGACCTACACAAAGAAGAAGGCAGAGGCAGGAAACATCAGGTTGTGTCTACTTTACAACCCATCATTGACGAATCTTATGCTCATTTGAGCAATTTTTGCCCCGTCCTAATTTTGCACYATGAGCTGCAGACCAGATCCTGATGGGGCTCCAAACACCAATTGAGCCTTGGTAGCAATGATGCTAACCAGGTACCCCAGAGCCTCACTAGAATAACTACAAATGTAAGCACAGCATGCCCCAAAACATCTGAAGAGCTTTCAGTGATTTAATTTCTCAAAAATTGTAAAACAGATTCTGTTGGATGTCTTCACGAGCAAAAGTAGCAGCACAGTACACAAAACACCCCAAACAGGAACCAGCCTGTTGAAAGTGTACCTGAGTTGGTACATTAAGGTTACTGCTTCCCTTCCTTTAAATGAAACTGTAATTCTAAAGTTTGAACTCTGTGTTGATGCATTCCTGAGATTAACATATTTTCTGGAAGTATATCAGAAACCCTATCCATACAACACACACTTATGGTTCCATACATGGCATAAGAACTAACAGAAGGATAATCCTTCTCTCAAAGAGATTATTTTCCTCTATTTAGGAGCATCTTAAGACAGTCTTTTCAGAAGAAAATAACAGACATGCTTTGTTGAGTCCATTTCTGTGTAAATGCACATTGATTCTACAGAAATGTCAATTAAACATCATAGTGATGAAAGTACTAAACTGAAATTATCCATATAATTAGCTAATTAATAAAAATGCAACAGCCAACAAAAATGTTTCATTAATCAACAAATGATTAATGAAACAACCCTGAGCAAATATATTTAGGTGTCTACATATCTATACACAGTGTTTAATATGTAACCTTACTGGTGTAATGAAGCAGAGATAAAGATATCAATGTATCTGTGACTGATAACAGCCTATAAGAAAACAGTTTGATACAAATGACAGATCTAATATTAATGCCACAATATAGTAGGACACATGGAAGAAACTGCTTTGGTAAATCACTACTCGGGTATGTCTGGACACGAGTTCCAAATTCCAAGCAGGAAAAACTGAATGTGTATAAAATCGTATTTATTGGGGTTTTGTGCAGTTGAAAACAAAGGGACATATAGAAGGTAATGCACCAGAGGCAGAGTGCAGTAATCTCCAGCAGTTTCTCTGATTGGTAAGATACATCCAGTTCCTTGGATACTGCTTTAAACCATATGTGTTTGTTTATAGCTGTTGGGAAAAAACAGCATACACAAGTTGTTTGTCTCACATATGTTTAGCCAGACATTAGCTAAAAACTGCCCTTCCTGTTGCCCCTTTCCCAGTACCAGATGTAGGCACAAGCCAGTGGAAGTGGAGCAGACGTAGGCATTACAACCTAATTCTCTGTATGAGGGAAGTAGCTGGGAACAAGGAGGAGAAGACGAGACAAAAACACTTTGCACAAGGTCAGTGCAGGAGATTGAGACATCTGTCAGGGCTGGAAGTTAGTACATTTGCTTTTATTACAGCAAATAATGTTGGTACTCCAACAGTTTATGCTTAAACCAGTCCACCCTGTGAGCACAACTAAACAGGCATGACAGCATCCTGATTTTTATTTTAAGTCACATCCCACAGGAAATGAAGCTAGTAAAGTCTGGCACAAATGTAATGCTTGTTTTCTTTCAGTACAGAGAACAGGAAGACAGAGAACCTAGAGATGTGTCTCTAATGTACTTTCAGTTACAGAATGAAAACCCACTTCTAAACAAAACACTTCAAAGCATTTCAAAGGCCATAGATTTGACCCATCTAGAGTAACCCAAGTTATCAATGGGAAGTGAAGAAATAGGCACAAAAAAGGATTGCAACGTAAGCACCCTCCCTTAAAACATGTTCTGCTAATGCTCACTGTCAGATGCTAAAATGAAGCCTGGGTTGTACTGTCAAGTTCACTCACATGAAGAAAGCCTTGTTAAAATCTTCTTTACATTACTTCATTTAAATGGGACTGACTAAGTAATATCAATTGACTCATTATAAAATTTAATCAGTAATCCACCTACTTTGGCACATATTTCCTGATTCTACCCTAAAAACCCTAACAAATAATTATCAAGAAGAGTCAGTAGAGATTTTACATCCAAGCATAGCCGGCCAACACACAGGCCCTTACAAACATCCCTTCTGCATTAGAGTGCATTAGTAGTTACTGTAAATGCTTACAGTTACTACATTTGGTCATGTATGTGTTAGATAGGAAACAACTGTTTAATCAGTTGTGAATTTATTTCTATATAATATAAAATTATATACACAAATTTATATAGGCGAGTAGTTTAGTACAAAGAGGTGAGAAGTATCTGCACATCTTCTGTGCAGTGCTAAACACACCACCACTGGACATGTTCTTCAGGCATGACGTAAATCCCTTGCAATTCAATATTCAGAGAAGAATGATTTCACGTAAGTGCCAATGAAATTAATGATAGCTTCTTATAGAGCTGTCTYGAAGAGCTTAGAACTGATTGAATGAACTGTGATTTATAAGCGTTATTTTAAAAATCCATTACCCCTCCTGAAAGACGTGCCTTTTTGCAGAGATTAAGCTTTTCTCATAAATGGAAAGCAAGGCTCTATCTTCTATCAGTTCTATAAAATGTGAACTTTCTTCTGCTACATTTTCTTTGTAAACAAAGCTTAATTTTATATTTTCGCCATTGGCACATTTCAGCATTTGGTGTTAAAAAGTAGCTGCTGGCCAAATGCCTTTTCTTTTTTATTTTTATTTTTTTTTGCAACTAACAAGAATGAGTACAAGAAGTGAGACAGAAAGGTGCCATAGCAGATGTGTGAAATCCTGAGGAGTTGGGAGCAACCATCCTCTCTGTCTCCAGGTTTAAAGCAGAAGGATGCTTTCTCCTGGAATAGGTAGCTGATTAACACACCCACTACCACAGAGTATTAGGGCTGATGATGCTTCAGAAAAGCTGAGGTGAGGGCTAGGTAATTTTCACCAAAAAAAAAAAAAAAAAAAAAAAAAAAAAAAAAAAAAAATTAATGGTTACAAACGTGTAGAAACTACCTGGCTTGGGATGTTCTTGAGCTGAAAATGTTGAACACCAAGAATCCAGGAGGGAAAATTTCACATCTGTGTGCTCCATTCTTGCACTCATCCAGGGTGTACACTTTTAGCTTCCATGAGAAGAAGGATGTGGGGCTAGAAGGGATACTGGTCTGACACAATACCTACACTGACTTCCATATAACACCCGTGCCAAATGAGCTGTGTGRTATTTTCCCCAAAGTGTTTTCTTAGCTGATATGTCTGCTTCCGTGCTGTCTGCACCTGCAGCAGGATTTGAACCATCAGACAATCAGCTGGACAGAGAGCCCCACTCCTCACTACAGCAGTGTTCACATTATTTACAGTTCAATGCTCAGTGTGGAGCAGGGGGTGCTCAGACAAACTCTAACCATTAATACAGTGCAGAGAAAGTTTCTCCAAGCTACCTACAAGGGCGCTGAAGCCGCTAAGATTCTAAATCAAACTCATGCACTTCAAAAGAAAAATGCAGACTTCAGAAATCACTGTGGGTTTTTTTCCAGCATGCAATTAGAAGTTTGTTTTCAAGAGTGAATCGAGCTGTGAAGTAAAATAAAAAGGTTYATTCTACTGTGTCAATCTGCTTGCGTAGTAAGATGGAATTTCAGAGATTCCTAACTCATCTGTTTCCCAATGCTTTAACTGCCTTCCAGGAAAGACTAAGCCTTCTGCTGACATAGCAATTTATGAAAATCTATAGGGACAATAAACTGACATTAATATTTGATAAATGGGCAGACCCAACCATGCCCAATCATTTACAGCTTATTAATAATTTGCTCTGGTGTACACTAAGACAACTGCTGATGCCATCTTTGGATAAAAGTGATCACCAGCAAAACCCCTCTGTTTCTGAATTGGAATGACTTCCATCTAAAAAAGCAGTTCACAACCATTACTGCAGAAGGTCAGTGGCTATGAATGAACTCTGGCCGGACACTTAAGTGAAATTTTATTCATTATGCTGCATAAAAATAAAAAAAAAATAGCAGACAAAGGTATTCAAAGACTCTGCCACTAATGCTCTGAGTAGTCTATTAGCTTATATTTTAATACACAGCTCTCTTCAATATAAAGTCTAYGATTAAGACTATTTAATATCATTACTCCTCTTCCACTACCCCATAGCTAGGGACATACCAAATTTCTCTAACAAGAACACCTTTATCACATATGCTGCTTTTTTTATAACAACTATAGACTGAAGTATGCAGAAAATTTCAGACTTAGCAACACACAAGCCTCCAAAACCTCCATCTTTCCAGATCCAGTTTGGTGACATCAGTTAAAAGGTTTGCCTGAGAACTGGGGAAAAAAGGTAATCTATTGCAGTAATTTTTAAAATGTTTTTGTTCTTAAACTTTAACATAATTTTCAATTCTCATATAAAAGCTAAATGTTTCCATGACAATGTGTTTTTGATGTTTCAACATTTCATATGTTCTCTAAATCAYGGATTAAGTTAGCAAACAGCTGTAGATTTGTGACACGGATGGGGGAATTACCTTTTGAGACCTGTTTTTTTTCAGGTTTTTTCAGTTAGGCACTGAAAATTTAACACTTACCACGTTTAAGAGTAACCACAAACTAAGAGAAGCAAAAGTGAAAGGCTTCCAATTCCCATTTCCCAGGGTCAGAGCTCTTACTCTACAAAGCACTCATTTGGTGTTGGATGCTGAATTGAAAGGACTGCATCAAGGAACAGTCTCGTTCTTATACACACTTTAATTATTAAATGGGACAGTTTTTCTATTTTTAAAATGCTAGAAAGACACCATAAGAGAATCCCTAAGCAAAAGCTTAGGGATGTAGAGTTCCCATCCACCTCAAGTTACTTAATGATTAAAATTATATATTTTTGGGGTTGATTATTTCAAATTTTTCTTCCTTCCTGCAATCATCAGGATTTCTTCCTTCCTGCAATCATCAGGATGGCCTCAGCATGGCCATCTACTACTCCAGCACAGGTTCAAAGAAGTATGTATTTATCTTTGAGCCCAGACTACCCACAATTCTAAAGCTACACATTAACAGATCATGAAAAGTTGTGCACAGCCAGGAAAAGTGATTTTGTATCCCCAAAGCTATTGAGAATCTACTGAACAACTTCTTGAATGCAAAGGGACACTTGTTGTGAATTTAGAAAGAAATAATTGCTACAAAATCACACTTTAACAGATAAATGGTATGTTAACTGCTTTCAGACTCAGTTTACGAAATTAGATTAATAAAGAAATAGTTTTACATTATAGTTAAAGGTTAGATGGCCAATTTCTTTGCTGTTACTGTAGTTTAGCCTGGGGTTTGGTCTCTCTGTTGTCAACTGTATGAGTTTTAAAATACAGYAGGAATTCAAGTCAACAAACAAAACCTGTCTTTTGTGCAGCTGGCTTTAAATTGAGTGCAGTGAAAATTAGACCTGGAAAGCTCAAGAAACAAACAGAGGAATGCATGGTGTGATGCCTTTAGCTTTTTTCTGGTTTACCTCTAAAGGGGATGAGCTGGATTTTATAAGTCTTTAGAACTCAYGTGAACCTCGTTTGCTGACTTCATTTCTCCTTTCAGTAATTGCAGAGTGGCTTAAATGATCCAGAACAAAAACCATGAGGAAAAGGAGTGTTCTTTTAGCTCCTTATCTCAACATTCAGAGAAAGAAGAGGAAGAAAAATGCGATCTGCAGCTAATGCTGTTGCTACCTGCTTAGTGTCTCAATGACAGATGACATTCTCTGAGTCTCCATCCTCCAAAGCAGGGATATATCCTTCATCCCTTTCTGTCCTCTTAATTTTTCTTTTAATTTTGCAGAAGGCAGAGRAAAACTAGAAAAGATGCATGCTATAATGTCTTTTTTAGAACTCTCTCATTCTGAAAGCAGCTGTTGCAACTGTGTATTTCAAGCAAGCACAAACAACAACTTTAAGCACTTAAAAAGTCCTCAAAACCCATGCATCTTTCTTACATATATTATACCTTTAAGTACTATTTTCTAAAATCCCACWGATTTATTATTCCATAATTCCTGGCATACCTAGATTAGCTTTAAGAGCTTTAAACAAAATCTTTCTTTGCTGTCATTGCATTTGCAAACCTCCCACAGTCTCAGCATCAGGAAGTCTGTTATTTTTAAATGAAAGGAACAGAGGAGCTCTGCCTCATGAGTTGAAACAGCCTCCTTAATGGACCAGAAGAGTAGAAGTTGTCATAACACTGGAATGCATATGGGTCTCTATCATTTGCCAGATAACATATGTTTTTTCTCTCCCTCTGCTCTCTCAGAGATGTCTCTAAAGCCAATAAACATGAATTTTATAATAAACCATAAAAGAAAACAAATTTACTAAAAGGCTACTGACATGACTATTACTAAGTCATGACAGTATTCTCTTCAAGATGCAGTTACAGGTACATAACTTGTTAGACTTTTCATAAGAATGCATGTGCAATACATTTATACCACACATTTATGACCTAAAGGATACCCTGCTAGTGGAAGCAAGTTTAACCTACAAGCCCCAAACATATACAGAATGTATTGTATTGTGTAACACAAAATAAACACCTTCATTAAGTTCAAAACCTGAGCTGTCACCATCAACGACTCTTTAATTACAAGCTTTGCACAGCCCAATAGGGGAAATACTTTTTTATGCAGGAGTCCATGAAGGATAAGAAACAGAATGTGGTGTTTCCACCCCATCTAGGTWAAAAACACAAGGCAAACTGATGCTAACATGATGTGTTGATTTCTCCTAATTCAGATAAACTTTTCAGCTGCTCAGAGAYAGAGAGAGGAAGAGAGAGAAAGAATACTGTCACTTCAGCTGGAAGGCTGGAAATCCTGACAAATCCTGACAAAGTGCTGACAGTACAGCACTGTAATTTGAAAATCAGTTGTGACTAAAGAGAACCATAACAACGAGTATTGAGAAACATTACAATCACCTAAAAAAAAGCTTGAAAATTAAATTTGTAAGCAGAACTAAACTTCTGCTATCAAGGCATGTCTATGGCAAAGCCTTATTCCTTAACACGTTGTCACACCCCTTATTCTTACGCCACAGAGGTGCAACTATCAGAGAGGTACTCATCACCAGATGCTAAATCTACCTAAAATTGCCAAGCTCACATCAGAGAGTGCATAAATATGACATAATCACCACCATCACTCAACAGTCAATAGACATTTGTAATCACATTGGTCCTTGAAAAGTTTTAGTATGAAAAACAGGAGAGAGCCCTATGTGTTGTCACCCATTCCTCCRTCTTATTCTATTTCTAGGCCATGCTGAAGATGTTCAGGAAAACAGATTCATGTTATGCTGAAAGTTCATCATAATAACTGATGTCATTCTGAAGGCCAGTGATCACTCAAAATCAGCATGCAGTACCACTACATTAAGAAACCAGGATGTTGATACATCYGCAAAAATCAAAGCATTACTAAAATGTCTGTAAACATCATATCACACCAAGAGTGCTTCTGCTGTTTCCTTGTTAGTTACTGCTAATTTCCTTTGTCTATGTTTTATCTCTGGTTGTGTTCATCCTTGCCTCACTGTACCTTTCCTTTTTTAAAAGCATGCCACCAGCAACACTTAAATTTAAACAAAGGTGTGTGTAACAACAGGTAACAAACCAGAAGTTCAATATTAAAAAATGGGCAAAAAAGTGATAAATGTGATAAATACTTCAAAATTCTACTTACAACTTCCACTGCATACTTTGCTCTACTTTCTAATGTCTGATGACCCTCTACTTTCCCATTGATTTTTCCTTTTCTTCATTTAAACTTTTTCCATTTGTCTGCTCAGATTTCTGATCTCCCCCTATGTTATCTACCCTGGGGATGCAATCATTACATTGCCACATTTCTTTCTTATATTAGCTGATGCAAACAAACCACACTTATTTTTCAGGATGCAGATTGTCCCTTACTGGTCAATCTATACTGGAAGGGAGAGCTTTTCATCCACAAGAAAAAGCTCTGGAATAAAGCAGTATTTCCAGAAGTAGCTGAATACTATGGTTTTCAAGTGCAGCATTAATTCTTCTAACTGGTGAATTCCTACAGACTAGGACAAACCAGTAACACATGGACTTAAATGCAAGTTGATCCATTTCATAAGACTAACMCATATTATGGGCTACATTCATGGAGAATAGGGGGAAAATAAAGATAACTTGGATAATCACAGGAGGAGCTAAAGATTTCCCAGAAGGAAAGAAATCCCCCATCATCAACAGGCAATGAAGAACACAAGGGAACAAATTGTCAAAATATTATTTAGTGGCTGGGCAGAGGCACAGCAAAGCAGTAAGGCAGAAGGCTCTAGACACACAATGTATGAGGCAATGGTTCGTCACCAGTCGGTCCCCAATCAAAGGTTACTGATGAACAAGACTACTTCAGTAAGGCCCCTCTGCTTGCAGAGCAAGACTAGAGAGTTTAGAAGACTTCCACAGTCATGATTGTGATTMAAATACAAAACAAATGTTTATCACCACCTCCCAGGTTGTGGAGCAGAGGAGGATGTGACATGAGCAGCCTCCTTCAGTACCTTGGTTAGTTTCCAGCTCTCCTGGAGCAGCAATAACAGAGTCCATGGTTACTTCCTTTTCACGCTAGCTCCGAAGTTCAAGAGCCTGCCTGAAGCCAAGATTTATACCACAGACCCTGAAAAACAGCTTGGCCAAACAAAAACCTATTTTCCATACTCTTATCACTCACTGCAACTCCTAGAGTAACATAAACAAAGCTGCCCACTTCACGATATTCCTTCCTGCTCACAAGCTTTGAGTAGAAGGAAAATGGGAGAAAAGATATCAGGATAATTTTAAAAGGCTTAAAAATTTCTAAAGTTTAAGTCTGCTACACAATGTAGTATGAAACTTGGACATCACGGCGATGATCCTGGATTAACCTGCAGTCCAAAGGATGCACTTCTGCTATTGCTCCTGTGCATGTCTCTCATGCTTCCTTCTTATTCATCTTTGGTTTTAATATCCTTGGTTCGATCATTACCAGGACATAACGATTTATTTTTACTTTCTAGACATGACYATGGCAGCATGGTGACACTTTCAAAATTCAGTGCACTGTCAATGATATCCACGTACATGACATCACAGTGCATGACACCTGTGGCCCTAGAAAATCTGCACTATTAATGCATCAAAACCTATATGAAGAAAAAAGAAATTAGTAAAGCCACAATCACAGGTTATTTTCTTTAAAACACTCAGGAATCCTTCAGGAGACTTCTCTCCGCTTAGATCAAAAGCCAATAGCTGCTATCCGTCAGCCCCTCCGCGGTGTCAGGCTGCGGCAGCGCTCCCGCCGGCTCCATCTGCCCCGCTGCCTTTCAGCACCACGGACGCCCGCGCCCAGCGACACTACTAAAATCATCRTCAGTTTTCTTCTGAGCTCTTCTGGGGCCACCGGTGCACGATGTCCTCTTTTTTTTTTTTTTTCCCCTCCCCCGTGGTGTTGGAGGCAAAAGGAAGGGCAGTGATGTGATTTTCTTTTTGGCTTGGGATATAAAAGGAAAAGCTCCATGAGCTCAACCTTCCCAAAGTTTTTTGTAGATAAATTTGCATCAGGGCTGTAAAAATTGTGTATTTTTAAGCTCAAAGTACAATTAGAAAAAAAAAAAAATACCTTTTGTACCCCTAAACTATTGTCAGACTCMAACTACTATCAATGACTCCTGATTTGAAAAAAATAATTAAGTAGGTCATCTGAAGATAAAGACAGATTGATTTTTCATCAAATGTACTGAGGAAGCACATTGCAGCTCTCCCCAGGCCTCCTCTTTAAGTACTGGTTTTCCCTAAATTCTGCACAAACTCAGAGACATGTCTACGTTCACCCAGGACCAACTGCTGTGAATTTCCTTCTGATGGAAAAGGCTTTGTTCTGTTCAAAGGTATACATTCTGCAAAGTTTTTCCAAGCTAAAAGAAAAAGGGCTCTCTGTCAACCCCTGGCTCTCCAAAGCCTCTATTCAACCTCACCTGGAAAGAATAAAGGGGGTTTTACAGAGGGGTAGAACATTTTTCTTTTAGCACTAATCAGTTTCTGCGAGGGCAGGGTAGCTTGATACCCTTCGTTAGCAGACAGCTCCAGAACCATTACAAACACCCCGAGGTGCACTTTAACTTCAAGCCACCGCGTGTTACATTGTCTGCCCTTCTGGTTCAGTTTGGGTCGCGCTGCCCTCGGGGTGGGTCCTACTGSCTCTCCTCTGAGGACCATCTCAAGTCCTCACAAGTATCACAGTGGTTGATACTGAGGTTTAACCTGAGGCGTAACCAGAGCTGACACTCGATTCTCTCTGCAGACCCGAGCTGCTGCGCTCATGACCCGCGCCAGGTGTTTAGGGGACCAGGAGCGGGTTTCTGAGGGCGCTTGTGCACACGGGGCATTGGGGCTGCGCTGACCGAGCTCCGGGGGGCGCGCGGGGCGGGGCGGGGGCGCGCGGGGCTCACCTGCAGCAGGCGGCGGCCGCGCGCGGCGTGCTCGCGGAGGCGCGCGCGGTAGACGGCGCGCTCGAAGCGCGGTTCGTTGTCGTTGGCGTCCTCCACGTGCACGCTGAGGCGGCACGCGGCGGCGCGCGGCGGGACCCCGCCGTCGCGCGCCACCACGCGCAGCTCCAGCGCCGCCTGCCGCTCCCGGTCCAGGCGCGCGCGCGTGCTGACGGCGCCGCTCCGCGCGTCGATGCGCAGCAGGGCCAGGGCGGCCGCGTCGCCCTCCAGCGCGTACCGCACCTCGGCGTTGGGCGAGCCCGGCTCATCGGCGTCGGAGGCGCTCAGGCGGAGCACGGAGGTGCCGGGRGAGGCGGCTTCCGAGACGGCGGCGCGGTAGTGGGGCTGCGGGAAGGCGGGCGCCTCGTCGTTGAGGTCGGCGACGCGCAGCAGCAGCGGCTCCTCGGCGGAGAGCGGCGGMGCGCCGCCGTCCGTGGCCACCAGCCGCAGCTCGTAGAGGTCGCGGCTCTCGCGGTCCAGCGGCCCCGCCACGCAGAGGAAGAAGACGCCGGCCCCGGCYGCCCGCAGCGCGAAGGCGCCGTCGCCGCCCAGCAGGTCCAGCGCGATGCTGCCGCCGCCCTCCGCGCCCTCCGCCTCGCCGCCCTCGTCGGCGTCCGAGACGGACACTCGGGCCACGTASTCGCCGGGCTGCGCTCCTTCGGAGACCCGCGGGCCGCCGGTCTCGGTGAGGTAGAGCAGATGGATGGCGGGCCGGTTGTCGTTCACGTCCAGCACGACCACGGAGACGAGGACGCTGGAGACCTCGGGCTGGGCGCCGCCGTCCCGCGCCTCCACGACCAGGCGGTGCAGGGCCCGCGCCTCGCGGTCTAGCGGGCGGCGGAGGCGCAGGACGCCGCTGCGCTCCTCCACCGCGAAGTAGCCGTCGGGGTCGCTCTGCCGCCGATTGATGGCGTACCGCACCTCGCCATTGGCGCCCAGGTCGGGGTCGGTGGCCCGCAGGCGGCAGACGGAGGTGCCCGGCGGTGCGTCCTCCCGCAGCCGCGCCCGGTACTCGCCGCGGCTGAATGCGGGCGCGTTGTCGTTCTCGTCCAGCACCCGCACCGACACYCGGAGGCGGCCGCGTCGCCGCGGGCTGCCGCCGTCCCACGCCTCCACCACCAGCCGGTGGACCTCGGCCCGTTCGCGGTCCAGCCGCCGCAGCAGCACCAGCTCCAGCGGCTCCGGCCGCACATAGCGCAGCTGGAACAGCGGCGGCTCCCCCGCCGCGCCGCCCTCTTCCAGCAGCGCGTAGCCCTGMGTGCCGAAGCGGCCGGCGTCGGGGTCGCGGGCAGCCGGGAGGCGGAAGGCGGTGCCGGGCGGGCTGAGCTCGGAGATGTTGAGCTGCAGACTGTCCCTCGGGAAGCGTGGCGGGTGGTCGTTCACGTCGGTGACAGCTATCTCTACCTGCACCACGTCGCCGTGCAGCGTGGCCGCCACGAAGCTGTAGCGCGCCCGCCGCTCCCGGTCCAGCCGCCGCGCCGTGCGGATGATGCCCGTCTCCGGCTGGACGTGGAAGTCCGCCAGCACCGCCGACTCGCCGCTCCCCTCCGACAGCAGGAAGCCCCCCGGCGGGTCCGCGCCCTCCGGTAGCCCCGCGCGTATGTCGCCCACCAGCGTCTCGGCCGGCAGCCCCTCGTCCACTGTCAGGCTGAGGTTATAGACGGGCGCCGCGCCGCCGCCCGCCGCGCACAGCCACAGCGGCACCAGCAGCGCCAGCGCCCGTCCCGTCGGGGAAACGCCGTCCTGCCCGTCCCGGCACCTGCCGGCCCGCAGCCACCGCGCCATGCCTGGCCGCTAAGCCGGCATCGCGGGCAGCCTGCACCTTGCTACTCGCCACCGCCAGGCAGGTGCCGCCGCCTCGCCGCCGCGGGAGCAACTCCCGAACGCCGCCGCCGGCGATGGGAAGGACGAGCGTGTGCGAGGGGGCGGGAGGGAGAGCGGCCCTCRCCGCCACCGCCCCGCACAGCCCCCGCCCCGCCGCCCCCCCCGCAGCTCTGGGGGCCACCGCCTGCCCACCCACCCACCGCCCGGGGAGACGGCGGCGTCCCCACTCACGGACGTGTCGCGCTGGGTTGGGATGGCGCGGCGCTGTTTCAGAGCCTCCCAGAATTCGGAGAGGTCTTCGCCGAAATTGATTCCTCGGAAAATCCGCTGACTTCCTGCTAAAGGGGCAAAGTGTGCTAGCTCGCGGGCTACTTCYAGATGCAGAGGCATGGCTCGTGAAGGAGGAGAATTTAAATGAAACAGAAATCTGCGAGGATAAACGAGTTCGTACAATTCAACAAGGATTTGTCTTGCCTTAATAGTCTGCTCCTCATTTTCCGTTGAAAGGCTTGCTTGTTATCCTAGCACTAGGTCAGTAAATAGCAACTCAGCACGGCAGGAAAGCATTTACCAGAAGTAAACTTTAAGCAGAGACTTCGRTCTGCTTCAGCAAGACCAAAACTTCATTCCTTTACCACTATTCCTGACTCTCATATCTGTCATGGAATGGTCTACGAATGAATTAGTGTTTCTTCAAAGACACAGAGAATATACAGCATCATATAAATGTTAAGTACCAAACATCCATCTTTTCATGAAAGCAAAGCACAATAYTTCAATGGTTACCAATCTCTTGCAAACTTAATTTCACCTTTCTGGCAAGAGTCTAGCAGCTGTTCAGAGAAAAGTAAATTCATGCTAGGACAGACAAGTAAAATTAGGGTAAAGACAGTAAGTAGCAGGAGGAGTTACTGTAGCTCAGTCCTCTCCTATGAAGGGGCACTTAAGAGGGCAGCTGTTTTACTATTTACCTCTTTTCCAAATCATGGAAGAACTAACCAGGTTCCGTTGCGAGTGTACTCTGAGGAGGGAGCAAACTCACTGCAACAGTGAGGACAAGGGGAAGAGGATTTTTTTCCCAACATTTTTGGGACCTACACAATACCACATATACAGGTAAAGAGGGAGAACTAGGTTCTAAAGTAAGTCTAGGAGTCTTATTGCACTGATGTAGTTGCATGGACAGGAGGGGGAACACATGAGATCACATCCACTATATCTGTCTTGCCTCCTTACAGGSAGAAACAGGGCTGAGCAAAAGCTAGATCTTGTCAGGTCTTCTTAGGCACATTCTGAGAAAGTCTGTGTATTTATACACTGTGATAATTRCAAGCATAGAAGCAAGAAGGAAATGCTAAGGTCCTTGCCAGCTTCGTTCRTATTCATTGAGAAAACACATGGATCCTCCCCAAGTCACAGATGTTCAATATGAAAATGCCTGAATTCCATTGAATCACAGCAAGTTTGGAAAAACAGCCATGTCCCATGCAGCCCATGCTGTCACTAAGAAAACATGTGAATCATGTTCAGTCAGGCATATTCACTGAAAAACTAAACAAAACCTGCTGTTGACATGGTCAGGCAGTGCCTARAGAGCAAAATTCTGTGTTCAGATACAGCATGCATGAAGATAGCAGGCAAAAAATAAGACTGACGTAGATCTGCGGTTCTGGCAGTATCCATGTATTTTGTGAAACCAGGGCACTTTAACAGTTTTATATGAAGCAAAATCATATGAAAGCACTGCCCAACTACAGTATGTTTCCAGAAATACTACATCTTTGGGTCAGTATASATGTTTTGCCTACTGTGAGCATAAGCCTTATCTTGTAAGTGTTCCTCCACCTTCTTTGTGTTTCTGCCTTCTCTGAGTCTATTCTTTCTTCCATTCCTTTCTTGAACATTTTTCCCCCCTCTCTTTTGCCATGTTCATGACCTCACTCTTTTCTTCAACAAATCACAAACAGAAGTTTTTAATCTTGAGGAGATGTTTGCCATCTCCTGGATATATTTAGCTACCCCTGCTGTTCCCCATCTTCTCAGTGACATGCTGACCTACACAAAAAGGAGAAGTGACATTTTTAAGACATGGAGAGAAGCTGCCATAATGACATTACTCCAAAGGAAGCAAGGTRTCTAAGTTTTAGTGCACTAGCCACCTCCTACATCCTCAAGAGATCAGTCTCGTAGTGAAGACACTTGCCAGTTCTCAGATCTACCAAGTTTTCCAGTGTAAAAAGTGGACAGGAGGATAAGCACATTATTTGAAGATGAGGAATGTTGGTTAGAGCACACTATAATGCCTGAACATTCCAGTTTAGAAGGGATTGGCTGTGAGCCAGCCTGCTCAGTTGGAAAACAGAAAGCTACTACTCCAGCTGTTCTCCTGTTCCTTTTCTGGAGGAGGCGGCCACCTCTGACTTTGTAGACAGGTGAACAGCATGTGAATCCACTTTGAAACCACTGAAGTTTTGGACCCTGTTTCTTCAGGCAGCCCTACATGAGCATCCCTCTAATCCTCTATGCAAAGCAGTGAGCCCTGGTGCTCCCAGAGCAGGTCTGCATGCCAAATTCAGCTGTCCTGTGGCAGGGACCCAACCTCCAGGAAGAAGCAAGGAAGAAAACTGGAAGGTGATAGCTGTATCAGCTGCTCACATTTAATTGGTCCATATTTGCAAATCGCAATTTATTGTAGCTTAATCCTCCTTGGATTAACTKGAAATTCTTTTTCCTTCAAGGAGAATTAAACTATTGCAAACTAAAGCTGGGTATGACACTAGAGCACAAAAGATCCCTGAAACAGAATAGTGTTGTTACAGCCATGAAGGTCTATCAATAACAGAGTTAATTCTACCTACAAACATCACCTTGCCCACGCAACAGCTGTGGCAGCCTAAGATATGACCCTCCCATGCTGAAGACATGGCTGAGGTGGTAAAGATGTATGACCATTTCCTTTTCTGCAGCTCGCTGGCTCTCTGCAAACCATCTTCAGCAGCAGCAGCAGTCTCAGCCAAACCACCTGCCTCGGGACTGACGCAGGGCGGGAGCGCTACAGGATCCATTCCAGCGCTCATTAGATGGGCGGTAGCAGCCAGCTGAGGGCAGAGCGTGGCTGAACTGCTCCAGACAGAGCTGAAGCAAATAAAACCTGAAAATGTTTCCATGAAGTTATTTCCTGCTKCTTGAAAACAGCATGGTCTCAGCTGCTTGTTACTGCCTTTCAGCCACGCTTCCATTTCTGCTTACCAGGTGGTGTTCCCTGATCCTCTGTGGGTTTAGTTTAAGGACAGAGATTAGTTTAAGCAATGCTTGAAACAATGATTTCCATTAACCCCAGTGATTTTTTTTTCTGTGCTGGGTTACAGAGTGACCATATAAATCACCTTTCTGGCAAAATTGTGACAGGAGGAAGCACTAATATCTTCAAATATTGCAACTGGATCTAAGAAAGGATGTCTGTCCCCAGCCTCTCTGGCTGGGGTCACTATGGGTATTCAGCCTGTAATACATGATGTATGGAGAAAGCGTTAACTTTGCAGAGCATCAGGTGTTTCATTATTTATAGTTCCCCTGGCACACATGTATTGATTTCAGCAGCACCTCCTTGAAGGAGTGTCAGCTGCACAAAAGATTTGCTGGTGACCAAATGAGGGCTGGTCATAGTTACTGTAATAAAAAGCTGTGTAGGTACTGCTCTCCTTATAAATGCAACAATAATAATAATAATAATAATAATAATAATAATAATAATAATAATAATAATAATAATAATAATAATAATAATAATAATAATAATAATAATGTTGTAATTAAGAGTAATTTTTTTCTGGTTAGCCGTCATTTAACTCTTAATCACAAACTAATTTGCAGAACTCATTTTGATGTGAAATAATAGATGCTTTGCTTTCTCTGATGAAGAATCATGTAGCTGCCAGAATCTGATTGCAAATAATGTACCTGAGTCTGTCTTCAAAGGTAGGAAAGACTTCCATAATGTTTGTGGTACAGTAGTAGTAGTGGGGTTTTTCAGTTTCATTCCAAATACACCACGATGCCTTCGCTCTGCCTGTAGAGGATGTTGCTGCCGCCTTCTGTGGGCAATTACCTCAGAGTTTGTCACTCAGATACAACCATCTAAGTAGGATTACCCAGATCAATATTTTCACAWTAAATTTATTTCTAGTTCACTTACCTCATATGCTGTCAACCAGACTTAATCATCAGTCCCAATTTTGTGTTTCCATTTTATGGATCTTCATTAATCTCTTTGCTGTCGATCGCATTCTGTTTCTACACACCTTCCCAGCTGCAAATCCAAGTGTCACATCACTTGTCAAGATGATTGCTCAAATATATTTAGATCTGTATGAAAAAATTGGCTATGTCCTACACATGTAAAATTGGGCCCACTATCCCCTGCAGATGGAAGACACTTCTTGTTATGCACAATATATATAACTGATGTTTTATCATGAACAAACTTTATAGAAAATATCAAAYAAAATATTAAAATAAATATTAATATAATTATATTATACTAGGTAGGTATTAGATTTAGATTTTTACATCCTGACCAATTTTGTATCTATATTTAGTTTATAAACTTGGTCACAGATTTAATTAATCTAGCAATGAGATTTTATCCATAAGAGCCCATATTTGATTGCTGTTCACTGTGTTATTCGGTTTGTAATTAACATGCTACAAAGTTATCTTTAGAGGAGAAGAAAGGYTTCTTTCTTTAGCTGTCTGTTATTCCAACAAGCTGATGCAGATTTGAAGCAATCTCTTTAAGATGGTAAAGGGTTCACCCTTACAGGCCAGGAATAAACACACAAGAGCTTCCCACCACATGGGTTGCATTCCACATAAAGCTGTCTTTTGCCATCTGCTTGCCACTGCTGAATACAGATCTTAGTGGTCTCTCTAAAACCTGAAGGGGAACTCCAGAAAGCTTGATAAAATATAATCCCAGGCTGGATTTAATACTCCTTGGATTTAATACCTCCCTTGACTACTATATTGAATTTTCACTGAATGTATGATATTATCTACATTACCAACTTTTCTCACACAGTAATAGATCACAACCTGCAATCAGATCCAGTAGCCAAATTCTGTGTATAGAAGTGCAAAAGAAAAAAAGACGCAGATGTGAGAAACAAAATGGAACCAAATCCTATTATCTGATGTGTTTGTCTGAACTGCAGATGATACTGAAAGTATGCAATGGCCAAACACATTTGCAGGAGCTCCAAATCCACAGATAATCTTTATCTGGATGCAGCCTCTTAAATCAGGGGTGGGAGTGCAGCATTAGAGAAGTTATTCTATATCTACATGTTACGMTATCCTAGCATTTATAATGCTTCCCAAATCTCTCTCTCTCTAAACTCTGCAGCTTTAAAAAGCAAGAACTGGCTGAGAGCAAGCAAAACAAAACSATCACAACCATATCTTAAGACACAGAAGTCATCAAGCAGAGGATTGATCTGAATGAGCTCTTCCCAGATTTCCCTTCAGGTATGTCAGTTAGCTGATGTTAACATTGGCCAGCACTGTGCACAGCATTGGTGGTGCCAGGGAGCCAAAATGCAGTAGTTGGAARTTAAAAGTCTATTAACAGAGCTCAAGATGCAAAACAAGATGCAAATAGCAAGAACGATTGCAATGGCATGCCGTGGGATAGGATGCGTTTTCTGTCACTTGCAGTCTTTAAATCAAGGTTAGACAGCGAACAGACATGTTCTATTTCAGCCACAAATGACAGAACTTTAGGCTGGAATTACCCAGTAAAATGAAGTCAGGCTAAACGATTAGACTGTTCCTTTCTGGCTTTCACATCTATGAAAATCCAGCTTCCCGGGGCAGCTGCCCTGATCACAGAAGAGCAGCCCACACAGTGTGCTAGAGACTGGAAACCTGCTGCTATCACTTCATCAGCTGAAGTCCCTGCTGAGGGCTCAAGATTGTGGCACTGAGAGAAGGGAGGGTCTACACATAAAGCTGTATCTTAATATGCTAAGCCACTCTGCCAGCTGATTCCCTTGCTGCTTTGAGCAAAGTAATTATTTTAAATAGCTGTAAATCAGAAAAGAGCTTTGCTTTTAAAAGTGAAATATACCATAATCCATGTGTSAATTAATGCCTCTGGCTATTTTCTCTCTCTCACGTGCACAAACACTAAAAGCAATGAATTCACCAGCAGTTTTTGAGCCTTTGTACTTCTTTTCCAGATGATAATTTCATAAAGAGTTTTGATGCCTGAGTTTTGGCTGCTGTGCTACAACTGACTCGACCACAATTACATTCCTAAAAGGTTCACATGTTTTCTTAAGCAGTCTATTAAGACACAGCTATAAATACACAAGAACAAAGCAATCCTCCTTGTCCCAGTATAAGTGCCCTGACCTGCTGATTTTCAGGGCACACAGTATTATGCAGTACTATGTATTTCTTTGGGAAAGTGACAGCTGAAGGTGTGTCAGGATGGGGTGAAAACCCCCCAGCAGCCATAGGGGAGCAGATGTTTGTGTTACCTCCTGTAGCAGGTTTGGGTTTTTTTGGCAGCTGTCAGTAAASTGTTGGGTAATTCTGCTTTTTTTCATTTTGATGAGTGATAGCAGAGCACAGAGCACCTTCTCGATAGGCACCCATTTGTACTAGATGTGAAAACACATTTGTACAAATGCTAATGAATGGATCCTATTTGATTGAAAATAAGCCAGACTGAGTGCTGGAGACAGACGTTGATTGCCTGTTTTAATTTAGGTCATRAAAGCTGCATCCAAAAGCACTTCTGACAGCTTCTTCCAATCTCTTCACCTCAGTAGGGGGAAATCATACTTTTACAGTGCTGTCATTGAATTATCCAAGATCTCATAACTTTTTTTTAGCAAGTTTATCACTACAGAATCTTTATGGGGCTGAGAGGGCTCATTACCACCATTCCATAGAGGACAGCAGGCAGATAGTAAGTTATCAAACCATAGAGCACCTTYACATCCTGCAATGGACAGAGAGCCCTGAGATAAAACTGACCACGGTCTTCAGTTGGAGGTGTCATAGCACCACCCACAGGGGCCCCAGYCCAAAATAACAGACCCAAGGCAGGGGAAAGCGGGGAGGTATACACTAGAAAAGCCCCAGCYATCTCACCATCACAGTTCTTGGTGCCAAGCAGCCTTTGCTCACAGACAGTGAATGCATTGGGGTGGGGAGTGTCCTGTGGAAGCACTCCATGTGTGCAGTCACAGAGGGAGTCAGCAATGCAACCTACACTTTCCGCATCGCAAGGCAGTGGCTTGTTTTTCCCCACTTGTTTTTCCCAGTCTCTTCTAGTTATATTTCACTGCTGACCTTTTTTTTTTCTTTTCTTTTTTTTGGTGTGTTCAAGACTTTTACCAATTTTAGCCATGTATCTTCTGCTCTGGTGGCTGGAATGTCAACTATGAGATGCTTGAGATCACAGCATCACAGCAGTTTTAAAGTTTCAAACATGGACATCACAGTTACCCACAGCAGATTGCTCCCCAGCACAAAATGGTCAACAAAAATATTTTCTAAATGTTTTTTTAACCACTCTTAGTATACTCATGAATATTCYCATCCTTGTTACCTTTAACATAACCCTAGGTATGGGTTGCAATGCTTCCATCAGTCATACTGCASTAAATACAGAAATCGGTGTATTTCAAAGTGAACTCAGCCAGAAAGAGTAAGAAGGAGAAGCTTCTCAAACCTTTAAGGCATAAGATAACCCTCTGTAATGTATTTAGAGGAAAAAGAAAGACTGCTAGGCATCTGTAAAAGGAATGCAGGACTTCTAAACCCATGTACATTCATGCACTAGATGAACAAAAAGATGTCACAGGAAGACTGAATTCCTACAGCTAATTTTAGGCAAGAACTCTCTGTAGGCCTAGCTTCCTATTTCAACTACATTTGCCATGTGTTCATGCCTGACTTGACCACATTGTTTCTGAATTCCTGCATCAAAGGGCTCACGACTGCTTCTTTCAAAATAACAAAAAATGCATCCCTTCTCTGAACTGTGCTGAAAAATGCCATCAGGAAAATGAAACTGGATTCCTGAACATGTTCATCAGAGTAGGTGTTTTGAGTACAGCACAGCTGGGGATGGCCCCTCCCAGGGTCACGATGCCCCCAGCCTCAGTCATATTCTAAAACTGGGTGCCAGCACTTTGGGGATTAGAGGACAGCATCTATTTTTAATATTTTTTTTCCTAACAAGAGTTACTTTCTTAGGACACAAGGAAAAGAATCAATGCTATGCTTTTCAGACTTTGCCAGTAAGAAAGATATGAAACTCTTCAAAGGAATTGTGAAGTGTTTAGGTCTAGAACAGGATGTGCAACAGATTACACTCTGCTGGAAGTAGACCTCAGGCACAGGGAGGTGTAACTGCCTGGAAGGGACAGTTTATACCAGAAATCCCAGTGTTGCTCACATCTAACAGAAACAAACCAGCACTGAGAAAGGCATTAAATAGCCTAGTAAATTCAAATACCATTGTTCTGCCACAGCACAGTACTTACTTGACTGAAAATTCAGAGAACAGAGAAACTGGGTGTTCTGCTGACTTTGGGCTGTGCCCAGAGCATCRTTTTCCTTTGACACGAACCTTTGAAGGACCGTATCTGCAGCCAGCAACCCTCCTGCATGGGAGAAGCTGCTGCTGGGACGATGCAGATGGGCAGGGACACCAGGCTCCACACTATGCCTGCCTCACACAGGGACWCACTCTGCCTTTCAGCTTCCCACCCCTGACCATCTCCCTGCCTCTGCCCACCACAAAGCTACATCTGCYGACCACCTCCCAAATGAAAGTAGGCAAGACTCTCAGACCACCACACAAACCCAAGTAATAAAACAGGGCAAAATGACATTGTCCCTTCAGTAAAACCTGCATGCTTTCTCTCTGACTCCATTCTCAGTTTATTGCTACATGGTGGGGAGGGAAGGGGAGGAAACCATCGAATTCACTCTGGCTATAGGTATTTTTCTAGGTCTGGGAGCAGTTCACAACTTCCTCGCTCATTCTAAAGAAAACAACGTGCACAAAAGTGCTCCTGCAGGGCTGAATATAGAGTCTCTCTCAGGCTCAAATCTCAGTTTACACCCATAGAAAAAAACATATTGCCAGCATGAGCTCATGACAGGGTGATCTCTCTCTGAATGCTCATTTTGGCTTATGCACTTGGAACAGCTTGCTGTTTTCTCTGTAGCTCAGTCGTGCAATATTTCACCTCRCTCTTCATCAAGAACCAGGAGGGGTCTGTAGTGCAATGGAATGAAAAAATAACAGCAGTTTTAATTTAATGTGCATTTCTTTTATGAGAGGGCCTTTTGAAATGGCAGACAAATTTTTTATTTTCATACACAAAGCCATTCTGTGCTAGGGGAAGAATTCAGGTCTGCATTTTCTCTTTCTTTTTTCCCTCTGTCATGAATGAGCTGCTTTCCATTGTTGACACAGGCTRTCAGAATTTCATTGCAGTAAACAGATTGTTGGCAGCTGGTGGGAAGGTAAAATGAATTTAYCTACACTGAAATAATAGTTTGTACTTTAGAAAGTGGCATTCATTTACAGGCCCTAAAGCTCTCTACAGATGTGAATGAATGAAGCTTTATAGTGATCCTGTTGGAGGGGTAAACAGAGCATGCATGTTTCAGTTCCGAGCAAAGAAGGCACTTGACTTGTCCAAGGTCACACTAAATGCACCTGAACCAAGATCTACTGAAATCAATAAAACATTTCCTGCAACCTCAAGGCATGCTGAGCTGAGACCTAAGCTAGTGACAGAAATAGAAAATAATTCATAACCCTCAAATCCCTCTTCTAATTGCTATTTTAGGCTACTTTTCTTCCTTCTGTTTTAGAGTAGGCCTAAACCAGAATATCAGCCAAACCACGAAAATTTATTATAAGACAATATGATACAAGAGAATTTGTGTTAAAACATTCCAGAAAAAAATCATATTGCAAGGACAAATAATAGTACTTTGTGGCCAAGATAGCATTTGAAGGAAATCAGAATGAGTTGAAATATTCCCATATGCTTCTTTGCTTGAACACTATCTGAGGCACATATCTGAAATTTTTATTTACTGCAACAACTTCATACATTATTGCCTAGGTTAATGGGACAGAGCTATAGCAGAAACACCAAGTGGAATTCAGGACTCAGTAATGTACCAGGGATGTGAAAAATCCAAACCACTCCAAACTGTGCACTGTTAGGCTGCTAAAAGATGCAAGTCTTTAGCAATGAGCACTTCAATCATCTTATAATTTAAACCACACCTTTTTAATTGCAGTRACAGCCATGTAGTCATAACTGTAGGATCCACTTGGAAATACAGACATCTCTCAGCTGTGTGGAAGCAAATTATCGTGGCTGGGATTTAATCATACCACAGCAACAGAAAGACACTCAAGTGGCTCTGAAAAAAGCAAGTTATTTACTGGCACACAATACCATCTGAATAGCTCTACTGCTYTCACACCTGAGCTGGGCAAAACAGACCTGTCAGTAAAGGTTTGGAAATTCTCTGTTCTGCAGTCAACAGCATCACCAACATTTTTGTCCTAGAAATTATTTGTRATATCTCCTCATGCCCTGATTTACMTGGGCTTTATATTAGCTATGGTTTTATTTTCTCTAGGTGGCCACTTCACTATATATTTAACCTGAGCACAGTTACAATAATGGAGGATTCCCCCAATTACCTGATAACCACAATCCTGCAAGAGAAAATATTGTGGCATTAACTTCATCCTCTTTCTCTTATTCCCTAAGTTCCAAACCACTTATTAATCCCCTGGAGATGTTCTGACCAGGACAAGAAGGCAAGTTTGCAAGTCAAAGACCTTGAACAGAAAATGGCTCTCCAGCTACCCCTTTTCTCTCTTACATTAGCAGCCTTCCAGGCCGAGGGCCAGCACTAACTGGTGGCTGAGCCAGGAAAGGACAAGCTCCCTCAGATGGCTGGAACTTCCCAGGACCAAGACTAACATATTCAAATCAAGGCAAGAGGTGGCCAAAGCAGACTGTGGAGCACAGGCACTGTGCATTCACAGGGGATAAAATCAGCTCATAATGTCCATGGGTATCGGTTTCTCATCAGGCAGAAGTTGCATCTTCATAAAGAGTGCATTGAAGGAACCTGATGYTGGGAGGCAAAAGCCTGGCTGAAATGACAAGGTCTGTCTCCACAAGGATTCTTCAGAATCTCCCCATGCCAGGTAACAAACAAACCCCAAAAAGTTGTCCTGGCTACTAATGATGTCTTGAGCATTTAGAAATCCATCCAGAATGAGATTGGAAGCCCAACTAGGCCTTTGGATCATGAGCTTGAAACAACCTAAGACAGACACCCTCAAAGGGAAAAATACTCTGCCTTCTCTGCTGATTACAACCCCCACGCAGCCAACACCATCTCAGCCTCCTTCAGATCTGGTTTCAAACATTTTCTTCCCATCTGTGTTCCTTTCTCAGCTAACTCTGTGCAATGCTGCTGTTGATGGATTATACAAAAGAGATACAAGATAAAGTATGTCTTGGTAATGTACTAAAGACTCTCCCATCCCTATTTCTATCCAAGGACCCCAATATAAATGAAGACTGCTCCCCCTAAGCCAGAAAAGAACAATCCTTGTGTATTCTCTACAGGACTATTTCAGCTCATTCACGAATTATCATAACATATAAAAACACATGTAAAAAGTATCGGGTGAAACGCCTGCCTGACTGGAGTCGATGGCAAATCTCCCATTTACTCCAAAGGGACAAATTTTATCCACTGAGTTCCAAAATGAACGTTTTCTGCCCACATTCTCTTGGATATGTGTATTAGGCAGATGCTCCGTGTTTGCTCAATAGCTAAGGAAAGCTATTCTTTTCACGCAAAATGCTGTCTTGTCTCCCCACTAGAAAATAGACTTTGAATAATTTCTTCAGAAAATAATACCAAATTGTCAGAGTTTGTACAGTCTAATCTGGGTTTGGCAGTACCAAGTGAACTCGCTGGCTGCTAGCCCTGCCATTAATAGTAACAGCACAGTTTGGGACTTCTCCTTTGGTTTTCCACTCATACATGTCTCTGTGTCCAATTTCAAACACAGTTAATCATGAACCAAGGAATAAAGGGAGAGTGGAAAGGTTGAGGACAGGGAAATGCATTGAAACTCAGTGAGTAAAAGAGCAATGACCTGAGCACCAGGGAGTTTAAACTGGGACRGCAAAATGTGTTCAGAGAGGATGCCTAGCCATGCTGGCAGCAGCGCACGACTTGCCTCTCACAGCTTTTGGCTGCTCATCCCCTTGGRTTGCTGTCCTGCTGCCACAGGACAAGAAGCTGGCAGCTTTCATCTGCTCCACTTCACACTTCCGTGAGTTGACCTCAACTGCCTCGATTTGCACCAATAAACCGGGCAGCAAATTGCAACACGATGGGATGGAGGCCAGGCAGGTACAGGGGTGATGATCCAGGGATTGCAGCCAGTTCTCCCATGCACTCAAGTCACAGACAGCAACATGGGGTATTCAAGGCCATCAAACTGCTGCAGAGAACAGGTAAACAACTCCCCAAGAGGTGGAGATAATTGGGAAAGTAAGTATCCTTGGGGGGAAGGACAAAGAGTGTTAAAATTCTCTCTTGGAAGACTTTGATTTCCAAATAAATTACTCCACTGTGAATTCATGCCTGGCTTTCCCTCTACCCATCAATTAATGTATTATTAATGTATTAATGTATCTCCCAGAGTGCTGGGAGATGCAATTCCCTGTTCAAAACCTACATCTAAAGCAGCCATTCAACGCAGGAAGTTTTTGTATGCCCAAGTTCAGAAACCACTTGACATTTTTTGACTTCTCTTTTAGAGAGACAAAACTCAGGCCTGGGTATATTTTCCCCCTTTGARGAAACACAGAGAAAAGGCAAAGGCACAAAAATGAGAAAATGGCTCAAACCGAAGTTTTAAACAGGCATTAAGACAGAACAAATACTGATCCCTTGGTTCATCGCTTTTTGAGGTGGGGACAGACATGAAAGACAAAACAAAACATTCATGCAATTCAAACATTTCAGAACTTATTAAAATACCCCATCCCAGCATGCCCAGCTTACTGTCTCTGATTGCCTTACCTCAATAAATATTAATTGATTGTAACTAATGTTACTTTGAAAAACAAAACTTCTCAGTGTGGTAGAAATCACCTCCCCTGTTATGACTCAAGGCACATATATGACTGCAGAATTTGCTGCAGAGGGCTTAKGACCAAAAGTACTGGCAGAGAAAAGACATTTTAGAAAATGCAGCCCTGAGGACAATGTAACTTTTAAATTTCTCTGCCAGTGTACACTGGGTGGAYTTATTTACTTTTTGTAAAATCCGTGAGGCAAGACTTATCTGTTGGCTTAAATCTCTACTAAGGGAAAAGAGGAAAAATTAGGGGTTTGATAGAGGAAGCTTTATAGTATGGAGTTTGGAAGGTTTGATCCTATGGCTCTACTTCTTTGGTGGGTTTATAGGACACAAAAAGCACATGAAAAATCTTCTTTCATGTTACTTCTCAGTACTTGCTCCCTTGTGCACTTTTTATTTCTRCTTCCTTCTGTCAAAGGAGAAAAAGCCCAGAACAGCTGTGGAAAAATGTAGATAGATGGAAAGTGAGTCAATCAACCAGCCAAGACAGATATTTTAAAAATGTTAGTGCTTCTTAATCACACCTTGCTCTTTTCACCGTCTTGTCCATGGTACCTCCAGTGTCCCTTTCCCAGGGCAGACCTGGGCTTASAGTGGGAGTTTGTGTGTGCAGCACYMCATACATGAAAACACATTAAACAATGTGTGTGAGCAAAGGTGGCTCAAAGAAATGAATCAAAGAGAAAAAGAAGGAAAATGAGTGAAAAGAAAACATGAGGCAAAGATGGCAAATAACACCAGTTTATCAGACCATYGAATGAGTGTTTTTTCATTGAAAATACAGTATTTAAAAATAATAATAAAGAAACTCATCATATTAACTGAGGCAACTAATGGAAAACAAATGCATGGCTTCAATGAGCCAGATATGGAAAAAATGCCAAAGAAGAAATTTTGGCAAGACAAAGACTTCAGAGCAGAGCTAATACAAGCAACACTTCCTCTCCCTCCTCCTGTTATGGGATGCAACARCAAGGCTCACCACACACACACAATGCATATCACAACATTCATGTCTTGATTTAAAGGGAGAAAAGAATGTGAAATAGGAACTGCAAATTTAGCTTCCCAACATATATTTCCTCAGGAATGCACATATTCTTTATTTTCTCCAGCTCAATATCCAACATGAAAAGTAGATGGCTGTGTGGGGTTTGCATGGCCAAGTTTTGGTGGTGTGTGTTTGGGGGGGATGGATGATCAGGCAGCAAACAGCCCAAAGACCTGGCACATTTCCCAACCGTTGACACTGCCCTACTAAAGCTGCTGTCACTGCCACTAGTTCCTAAGAAAGGGTGGCAAGAGGTGGGAAATGTATGGAACAGCACAGGCTGGATCTACCTCAATACCTGTGAGAAAACCTCCAGACTGGGACATGGCCCCCAGGTTTGGTAGACTTATGCCCTTACACCACCTTATGCCCTGTAGGTAACATTTTATGCTTTTTTAGCAGCAAAAATGTTTCAGTACTAATATTTTGGACCAATGGCCTGGATGCAAAACTATCCTAGCAACCACCAGAGATTTTAAGAAACAAGCTTTGCAAGTAAYTACAGCGATCCAGCCCCTGAGGAGTAACTAACATAGCACCATGGGGCAGGATCCATTTCTATGCTATGCTTAGCTACTGCTCTATATAGGCTGTATATTTATTAGGGACTATGCAGGGAGGCAGTGAGAAAAGCAGCTATATTTCTACATTCATTCAGCTGTAGAATTTCTCTTCCCCAAACTGCATTGATCTCGCCAAACAAAATTTAGAAATCCAATTGAGTGAATCAGTGATGCTTCTCAGTCCTGTTTCAAATGCAAAAAGAAAAAAAAAAGTAGATACAGAAATAGATATACAAAACTCTTAGGAGAAAAACATGAAAAATGCAACGCCATTATCAGTGCTCATTGCGGCAAATTACAGATCATAATCATCGTTTTTATCGTGATGTTTTTCAGACAGCAGAAACAACAAAGTTGTCAGCAAAACAGCTTTAGAGTCTACAAAMTCCAGAGTGAATTTTAGAATTCTATGATGACCCTCTAAACACAATACCAGTGTTTCYAGCAGGTGATCCCTTTCTAACTCTAAGCAACAAGAGAAAAAAAAGAAACCCTTTTCTTCTTCCCCTGTAATACACTCACTCTCTGATGGTGTCTAGTGCACAGGAGGAAAACAATAAATTATTATTTAATTCTGCTCATGAGCCAACAGGAGACAAAGAGGTTTTTGGTAGGAGAGGAAGAGGCAGAGCTCTGGGTTGTGGCTGTGTTTCTGCCACCACCTCCCTCCATTCTGGAAGGGACAGGCTGAGGATGAGGAAGGGCATGGTGTGTSCAGGAAGGAGGAATGCAGAATCTCACCATGCTGACCATTGGCCTAATCAGCCAATGGGGAAATTGCACCAGCCTAAGGAAAACTAAAAGCACTGAAAATGAATTTTAAAAGCTGAGAATCAAATGCATTTTTGCAAGAGGCTTAGCTGACTACATCTACTTATCACCAAATGTGAGACTAAGACTTTTAAATTTTTTCCAAGATAAGGTTCTCAGGGAACATTACCTTTATTCTCTCTTGCTTAATATAAATTATGTTCCCCTTCTACTGAGGGAGAGATGTGACTTTACATGATCTGCATGTAAGCTCATACAGGAAAACCCTCCAACAATAAACATGGGAGAGAGAAAATGAAAGAGGATGAGCAAAGTGTATTTTTTATACATAGGAACATTTCTAAAATCCACCACATACTACTTTGGCCCTGTCTACACTAGAGAAAAGCACCACGCTAAAAAAAGTGAGAACTGGCATGTCTTAAAGCAAGGAAAACTGTGAAAACACAGTATTGCCCTGAGGTGTGAGTGACAACAGCTGTGTTATTCTAAAACATGCTGGCTCCTAGTGGCTAACTGTGAGGTGTGCTCTGCAGAAAATCACCAGTTTTGTTTTTCACATCCAGCATGCCTCTCCACACAAATATCAGTCATCATCAGAGTTGTTTCAAATGAACTGCCTCAGTGTAAGCAGGGTGTAAGGCATGCATTTATAGAACAGCACACAGACATTTATGTTCTAGCCATTCATTTTTTAAACAAACCTTACCTCAGCATCCCTTCTGCCTTCTGTTTGAGCAGAGCAACATTTAGGCTTTTCTCTTCTTTTTGGAAGACATGTATGGGGATGCAACATTCTCTGGAGTAGAAAGTTCTCCCATTTCCTAATTGTGGCCATTATTGGTAATGGCTCTTTGGCTGTGATTTCTTTTAAAATTTCTCTATAGGTATCATGTTATCATGAGACTTCCATGTCCTGGAATATTCCTGAGCCCAGAATTTTAAGACAAGTTAGAAGTTTGACCACAGTTTAAAGGCCTGTATTACCTGCAATACTAGATCAGCTTAACACACCATTTACAGCAACTATTTATGGGGTTTAAGAAACTAAGAAATCATGAAAAAAAAAAAAAAAARWWAGTTATTTTCTCATCACAAGGACAGCTTTTCCAAGATTTTGGCATTCCTCCACCAGAATATCCCCTGCTCAGCTTCACCAATACAAAGYACATACCAGGACAGCCAGTCAGGTTGGCCTGAGCTTTTCCTAGTGGAATGCTTAGGCTTAGCAACTGTTACTGGGCACATTGCTGAGCTGAACATGTTAAAAAAGAAACACCCATAGATATGATTTACTTGAACATCTTCCTCRCTTTGGCTTTATGTTTCCTTTGTGTGTGTCTCATTCAATCTCAGGCTTTACTGCTTGCCTATTTTCTGCCAAGAATGTGAAGACTGTTGTCCGATTTTTTTATTAAAACCACTGTGGATGTTGTTAAGAACCACTGGTGCATTTTATATACAGTGCGCTGTATTACTGTGATTTCTCAAGAAAAATCGAGTAGGGTAAGAGGAACTGGGAGGATGGAAGCAGAACAGTTATCTGTCAACATCAGGTTGCATATCAGGTTATCCAGTCACTATTTTCTGCCTCCAAGAACAGCTTCCCACCACAAAACACTCCCATTGCATAGTTCTGTCAGAGTGTTTGATACAGTGAGGCTGAATCACATGGGGACCTGAAAGAGCAATCTATAGCACTGCATACTGCACCTGGACAACATGAAACTCTCCAGAACAGCTAAGGATCTCAAAGGCTTCTCAGGGATGTTATTGATGGAAGAAGGCCAGGACAAGTTTGGGGGAAAGAGAAAAAAGAAAGGAGTTACCAGATCATAGTTAATCACGCTGGAGATAGCAGCTAGAGACAGCTTCCAATTTCTTAGCAGTATTTTCACCATTAAAGTTTCCTAAAAACAATAATCAAGGAGAAATTGAAACCTGTAAGAGAAAACCACACTAAAAAATGCACTGCCACAGGGTTATGTTACAGAAAGTGTGTGGACCTTTTCTTCAGTGTGTGAAAGCCTGAAACACACTATGCCATTTTAAGCAGTCTGTCTCTTTTATACAGAAAAACTGCATCACTGAACTGGCAACAGCGTGGCAAAACTGCAGAAACACCAGGAGCAGTTTTCTTCCCTCTCATATAACTAAAGGACATTTACAACCTCACCTACAAATTAAAAAACAAACAAAACCCAAGAAACAACAAAAAAAAAAAAAATCACAAAACCAAAAATAATCAAACAGGTTTGTTCAGGAAGAGAAATAAACTGCACTTCACTACATTAATTTACATTAGCAACAAACCATTTTCTCTCTGATTTCATTTAGTTACCATGATCGAGTTGCTAGTTACTTTTWAATCTCCTGATAAAGTTTGATTTAGAGCAACACAAAACTCTTTCACTGGGATTTTCAGTTCCAAAAAGAATAAAGTCATTAACAGAATTAATGGATTCTGGTCAGTTTGCATTGCCAATCTTTCTTTAAAAGAAACATGCTCATTACCATGTTGCATGGAAGAAAACCAAATGAATGAGCAGGAAAGAATTAATATACTTACAGAACATGAAATTTGACTCATCTGGCAGCTGAAGCCATGCTCAAATTTTTGTTCAGAATTTTTATATTCATTATCTATATTGCTGYTTTATTGAGAGCAGAACTCTAGTTGTCAATGCAGGAAGTTTGCTTGTCAAGGGGATTTACTTGGAAATAGGTCATGTTATGATTTGCAGTCTTTTCCTATWTAGAAAAAAAAAGCACTTGGATGCAGCACGAAAGTTTTTCTGATTGCACAAGCTACACTCTTATCACAATAATCTCCCAACAGCAATATATCCTGTCAGCATGATATCCTGTGGCTATAAACTTACCTCTCATTCCTCAGCTCACCATTTACCTGTCAGAAAACAATGAACTCAGTGTTGTAAGGTAATCCCTACACTCAATCAGCTGTAAAAAAATTAGCCTACCTTTTTAAGATACTCACCATGCAAACTTTGGCTTCACTCTTYGCACTTTACTCTTAAGCCTCATTTAGAATTGTGCTTGCAAGCACTTTCTCAGTGAAAATCACACTGCAGCTGCAAAGCCCTCCAGACATCACTCTGTAGTGGTCCACAATTCTTCACATGCAGCTGAACATTCTAGAGTATCTTGAGTTGTAATTTTGTGCATGAGAGCACTGGAACACGCAGATACATATAACACCTGCACTTTTCAGAAATGCATTTATAGGTTGYTGTCCAAAGATTTATTTGCATCAAGGTGCCCACATTTTCATTTTTACACTGGCTGCACATAYATCAACACACTATTGTTCTTCCATTTGTCCATTTATACCCATGCAGCATTCRTCTAATCCAGAAAGGCCTCCTCTGCTCCAGCCTCCCAAGTTTTCAAATATTTCCTTTCAGACACCATAGCTCTAGTCTCCTTTAGACTTAATTCTTCCCCTGTCCTTTTCATCTCCCTGAGAGCTTTCACGTAATTMCAGTTTTCTTATCTGGTCTCTARGAAGTTTTATTTTTCTCTAGGTGTAGCCCTTGGTTCTCATAATTCATACTCATGCTGCGTTGACTCTACATTGCTCTGATGGACTTAAACCCTTCATCCCTTCTCTTAGCAATGCATCAGTTAGGAAAAAAAGACATTTGCAGCATCCAAAACCTCAAAAATTGTTATTGCAGCAGAAAGAGTAAAGCTGACATGACTTGCAAAATGTGCTCTCCCTAAAAAATGAAGCAGAGGTTGCAAAAAAACTGGCAGAAATGAGCATTTCACACATTATCAGAACATCTCAAACACAAGGGTAAGGTGTACAGGTTTTCTGAGGAAAGAAAAACCCCAGCACAACACAAATTTCCTAAGCATTTTCAACTAGCTTTCTTGTCAGTGATTTCAACCTTCCTTGCAAGGAGACAGACATTTCTCTCATTACTGCTGAGGTCTAATTTTCAGGCAAATGCGCCCATTAATCCATACTTCAAATACAAGTCTGGGGCTTGTGTATCATTATTCAAACAAAAGCCCTAAAGAGTGGTTAAAAAAACCCTGGTGCTACCATCCASCTGAAAAGTTAATACCTTACTGACTTAAGTACACAACTAAACATCACAAAGCCTATCCTACACTGATTCAATACAAGCAGCAAAAGGAAGACAGCAACACCCAAGGGCTGATCCTACAAATCCCTCAAGACAAAATATTTTAAAGATTTTCAAGAGAACATTTAGGAAAGAAACCAAACAAGTTCACATCCAGAAACTCCACAGCTCCTACCTAAAGCAAGTACACTTTACAGTTTTACATCTTTAAAAATGTCCGCGCACTGCTTTACAGAAGTTGGTAGAAYACATAAAGACAAATTCAAGATTAATTAAAAACAAAATTATCTTGGTTAGTTTTATTTTGCCGGAAAATTTCTCAAGGTAATTTTGCAACACCAATATTTATGAATACTTATGCTGCTATTTTTCAAGTTTCTGATGCAGCCTAGATGAGGTTACAATACTGCATGACTGCTGATTATTTTTTAAGRTAAGCAAGCATAGGAAAAATTAATGTAAAAGTGTTCACAGAATTACATGCTGACAGCCCTGCAGAGCTTACTTATAGATCCCTACTCAATATCAAAACAACAAATGCAGATGCCCCTCTGTGCTTCAAAATTCTTGGATCATCTTCAGACAAGAACTGCTATTCATTTTCCATCCAACTTGTTTTCATCAGTTTTCAACCAATTTCTGTGCTAGTAAGAACAGAACTAAATTCACAGGACTTCAAGATTTTAAAGCCAGAGATTCTTAGCTGCTGCCATTAAAGAAACATTAGATGGGAATCTCCCAAAATGAAAAGCTCTACCTGAATAACCACCAGTGAAATCTGTAGTTACTTGCCTGCCAAGTTTCAAAGGACCAAAGTGATTCACCAACTCCATAATATGCTTTTGGAACATCCAGTTTCAAGTCCTCTTAATCTGGAGTTCACTTTAGATCAAAAATGCAGGCAGACCCTTCCCTTCTTTAGTTGATCAGGCTTACTGGAACAGATTAATTTCCAAATATGCAATGTTCTCTTAGCTGTGCTAATAAAAGTTTAGATGCCTCATCTAAAAACAAATTATGTATCTTCAGTACAAAAAAAATGCACCCTATGTGGATATTTACGTACACGACATGCCAGAATCATAGGTTTTCCAATTCATGGGAGGAAAAAAAAACCCTCCAACCCTCCCTGCCGACAAAAACCAACCAACAAAAAAAAATAAAAATCACAGTCCACCAAGTGGAATCACTTCAAAATTCAATTATAAAATCCCATTGACTTCATTGTGACCAAGTTTTCAGTTCCATGCCATGTACAGAAATATCCCTTTAATTTGCTCCCATTAAGACATACTAAAATTAGTTTAAGTTTTCTTCCACCCACAAAGCTCTCGTAACAGAACTCRCCCTAGAACTCATACTTAACTCCAGAGGTGTTTTCATGTTATTATAAAATGCGCTAGAGCAAATGTATGAACTCTGCATCTGTTTTGCTAATCCCTTCATTCAGACAGGAAGATCTCCATAAAACAGCAATCTATACTTTCTCTCTTCCCATTATGGCTGCTGYACAGACATATTTATTACTGTACTATGGGAGACAGTCCATTTCAATCCTAAATTACGTTCATTTTCAATACAGTTGTTTTTTTCTTACTACAAAAACTATAATGGAAAAAAGACATGAATTCACATTGTATGGAAGGTTTTATTGATTGCTAAATTGCTGTCACTTACATCAGGTATAGCATTTTAATTCCAATCCAACAAAAGTAAAAATAAGCTGCCCTTTAAGRCTTGTTTCTCTAAGCCTTTCAGTTGCCAAATATGCATTGTTGTGCACAACCTTCATGCTGCCAGCAAAAAACAGCATTTTAGCTGCACAGCTTACACTGTATGCTTCAGTATACAGCAAAGAATGATCTGAAAATTCATCACTTTTACCAGTTACACTTTTTTATGTTACAAGCAAAACCAATTTTCTTACTTCTCTGCAAATATATGTACAGTATAAAACAAATSTCAGGGTTTGTGGCAGAAATTATTTGATCCTATACAGAAGACATCAAATTTTATGAAATTAAGGACTGTAATTATTTTTTGTGATTAGACTCCCATCAATATTACTTAAACTAATATTGCAGTGTGACCCTTTCGAGAACCATGGAAAATACATCCAGTAGATCAGATCCTCCTCTTTTGCTCCACCTTATGACTCACATGGACAAATCCAATGTTACTGTGTATCCTACACAATCAGGCTTATGTGTGTCACAACTGACTATCCAGGCTTACTCTGCACTAGAGAATAAKTTGATGAAATTAAAATCTTGATGCAACATAAATAATACTTACAGAAGAACAGGTATTGATATTCACATTACTGTCAAGTGGAAGAAAAAACTGCTGGGAAGGAAATGAACAAGTAAATAAAATTTTCAATAATACACTTTAAAAAAAAATCATTCTTAGAACTGGGGCAGCATATCCTACAGCCTAAAAGGAACGTTATTATCCCAAATAACAGTGCGCAGCCTTTAATTTATAAACAAAATCTTTACTGAGGGCACAAAAAAGAAATGCTCTGGTAACCACTGCCCCAAGATGGCAGATTCCTGCAGAAGTCCAGAGAAAAACACACATTCTTAAGGAGACTTTCTGGTCGCTACAAAATGATTTAGAGTGGAATAAATGCAGTTTCTAAAGCACAGTGCCAGTACAGAAAAGACATGCTACAACTCTGGGCCATAGACAGAGCTGTAATTTCTCCTGYCTCATTCCAAACTACCAAAAGAGACACTTCTTAAAAAAAACAAACAAAACTAACCAAAGAAATCCTCAACAATCCCACCTCCTTTCAAGTAAGTTGTTTCTCTCCACTCTGCTTTCCTAAAGAGGATTTCACTGTGAGCAGCCTAATTTTGTGTAACACCACTAATTCATTGATTTCTGGAATGAAGCCTTAGTAGCAGTATACAGCATGCATAAACCACAGCCTGTATTTTTAACTGTTATGTTAGTTAAMATGGAAGGAACTGTAATAAAAAAAAACTAATTTGTAACAGATAAAAAAATTCAAATTACCACCCAAATAAAAGCTGCTTAATCCAACTCATAAATACCAAATATTAYCCTTCCTATTTTGTGAAGTTCCTTCTGACAGCAGCTGTCTACTAAAATTCTGCTATTTATGCAGTATGGACTCCCTTAAAATGACACTGTCAATCATTCAGATTATAAATACAAGACCTCCTATGCATCATAAAAAAGACAAAAGTTCTCATAATATAAACAACATTCAGTCTTACTAGCTTTTTGTAAATTACATTGCAAATAACTCATTTTCTAACGTAAATTCTTTGATTTGAAATAAGTAAAACTGGTAGAGAATAGAATTATTGTGAACTGCTTGATATCAATGCTTGATATCAGTGAGGCCACAGATTAACTCTCAGCATCAATCCAGCATAAAACTGGCCAATGCATCTATTAACACTGCTAGCAAAGTTGCCAATATTCTCCACTGCCCKGTGAAGAGAATGAGTTTAAGAGCAGTACACACAGACAGTAGCAAGGAGGCTTACATGTTTACTGCTTATTATGTGACTATTTGTAAAGYCAATGAAAGACTTATCCCTCCAGAAGTACAAATTATCTTTCAGTAACAGTTTTTTTWAAATTCCTTCCTAAGATCATGGGAAGACAGCAGCCTGTAAAATTAAAAATTAAGGCTTAAATGAAGTAAGAGCTTTTCATCAAGCTCAGTTTTAAAAGTTCACTGCACTCTGCTGTCATATATGCTTTAGATAACTGGAAAAAACCAATAGTTCATCTACAAAGAAAGTCAACAGGTCCTAATCCACCCTGCAGCGACTGTGGACAGTATGATTTGACAGTGGTCCTTGCTACAGAAGGCCCTTTCTGAACTAAGACAAATAAAGATGAGTGCCTCCATTTGAAAGATTTCATGGGGAAAGAAACACTTTGAAGATCCATTTCATTCAATACYACAGCACCGGCAGTGCTCAGTGACCATGTTTATAAAGTAAACTACCTTATTATTGTGTTGTCCTGCTTGTTTTTAAATTACTATGTAACTCTAATTTAGTATAGACTTAACCTATGTACAATAAACAATGATGGTCTAAAATCTGAAAGTGTCCCCAAGAAATTCCCAGGAGATGACTTCTATGCATAAATTTGCAATTAACTTTTGAAGTCAAGCAAGGGTGTTTCAGAAAATCTAGCTCATCAAAATATTTTTACAAGAATCTACTGAGTGTAAGTCTAAAAAATAATCACCTGCACACCTATCTTTTTCATTTTTTTTCTATCATGCTCCACAAAATTAACARCTGCAACTGGTTTGCTGGAATCGCAACAAAAAAAGACAAAAGRAAAGAGGAATAAAATTTATTATAAAACATATTGAAATAGCAATGTCTTAGCAGACTTCTTGCTCTGCTGTTCTAGGCAGAACAAAATGTGACTGAATGCTCTCAGAAAAGCCAAAACAAAATTACAGGGGTAGTATGTTGCTGCACTAGAATCGCTTTCTCTTGATAATTTCTGGTTTCCAGCTGACAGGATGCGTTTCTTCAGTCTAAAGGGAAAAAAAATAATCGTATAAAGATTATTTTAAACTTGAAGTTCACCTATAATTAAGGTTTAGTTAAAAATATTACTTAGGAAGTATATGTACTCTATTTCATACATGGCATTATAAATACCTGATCTACAATATAATCAATTTACCCAAATTAGATTTTCTATCATCTCACTGTCTAAAACACATAGCAGAACTTGTTCTGTTCTTGTCTCTTTTTTTTTCCAACAAGGAAAAATATCAGATTGCCAAGGCATTCCCAATACAACATTGTGGTTATCAAAGCACATGAACAGGAGTAGGCATTGACAGGCCTTCCAGAGACATCTGCAACAGTATMTTAGTAGATGTCATCGAGTCTGCAGTTTGCCCAGCTGCAAAATGGACAAAACATTCCTTATTCTTTGTATCTAAKATTTGCTCCAAGTCTAATTCAGCACAAAAATTCCATTGTTTAATAAAATTYCTAATATTCTTTACATTGAAGCCATACACTGATAAACTATACAATTATCTATTGTCTTCTCCACTAGTAAATTAATTCAGATTTTAGAGTAAGTTTGAAAACAAGCTATTTACTCTTAATTCKTTAAAACTGTGAAAGCCAATAACTAATTATATCATATAAATAAGTACAATAAACTTTTAAAGTGCAATCCTTTTACTTACTCCCATTTTTATATCAATATAACCACACACAGTTCCTCACTGGGTTCAAAAGCCAAAGTACATTATCATATTCAGATTTCTCCAAACTTCACCATAAAGACCTTAAACAGMAGAGTTCACAGACCTGACACTTAGTAGTACTACAGCATAGAGTTTAGGAATGCAGAAATTAGCTACYGTCCTTTTAATGCTATTACGTATTTCTTTCAAACCTCAACAAAACAGATTACATGTCTGAACATGTSCCCTACTAACATGTTCTATTTGTCTGAGTTTTTTGGATTTTATGAAAATACTTTAAAAAAACACTTTGACATACCGCAGTATCATCTTCTTTGTATACTTTTATGGTTTTATCAGCTTCAGCAGTTAGCAATCTGCTTTCTGACTGGTCAAAAACACAAGCAAATATTCCTGATTCACTGTCCAAAGATCCTGGCTGTACAGCTGCATGTACTCTCTGGAAATTGTATCCAGTTCTCCAGTCCCAAAGATGCATAGTACCATTATCAGCTGCAACAAACAAACAAACATAGAAATTTAACTGGTCAAAATGCTATCTATTTTCTAGAAACAGCAACATGAATAACCAGTAAATACATCAGGAATGCATCATATAACATTCATGTGAAATAGCTCAGCACACCCTACAAGTTTTCCTATTTTCTGCTRTTTTCCTTCCTCAGAATCTCATCCATATTTTCATCAGATAACCCAGAGAGATRATACATTACATCATAAGGCAATTGCAGCAAGTTGCTTTGGAAGCACAGTAAGGACTGGATTCTGAGGCTCAAGCTCCCTGATTCAGTAGCTCCACTAAAGCTGAATGAAGAGGCATCATCCTACCAAGGTGATTAAGGACRTCAAGGACTCTTACATAATGCAAAGTAGGTTTAATGTTTGCAGATGTTTTATTCCAAATCCAGTTTAAATCACTGCCAGTATTGCTGCTGGGGGTATCAACTACAGGGCATTCACAGCTATCTGAACTCTCTATTCAGGAGGATACTCTCAAGGTAATTTTTCAGTTACAAAAACCAATACCCTTCCAAAGCATTATCTAGCCAAAACAGTTCCATTAAAATTTAATTTTTCCCACAGTTGCCCAGTAGATAAGAAATCCAGATGYTTCATGAAGGGTGTTTCTACAACAGAATATTCCAAGGAAAAATCAACTTATTTTATTTCAGCATCACCTTCTTTGAAGTTGCTATAGACAGCATGAGGATTAAAGAGGAGAAATGATACTCAAGTTTTCATTTTTTAGAAGTCAYAACTAATATTATTAAAATAATAGTGGGKTTTTTTCTTTGGAGAAGGTATGTTWCAAGACTCAAACTACTACTAATATGAAAAAGTCTAACAAGGATGTTCTAAAAGCATCTTCAAATAATAATGAAATATAAGTCCATCCCAGTATTTTGCAAAGAAYTTGTTCTTACTGTGAATGAGTCAGYTGKCAAACACAGCTTCAGACAGATTTTAAAAAGGTACCTTTTACACATAGAAACATAATCATAGTAAGGTAACAGTGTAATTGGCTGYTTTTCAACTGCTGCTTAGCACATTTCCATCTTACTCCACATCCCCAGCCTCCAGGACATAGTGTATCAAAGTGGACCAAGGGCACACAGGACCAAGTGCYTCATTCCCTATCAGCTTTAGCAAGRGGTTTCTATATCCTTTATCCAGTCTCAGTGCATCAACGTGTGGCTAACACTTGAGGAGGCACTGATGATCAGCAGACCCTAAAGGATGGACTCTGGAGCCTTGCAGCAGCAGGCAACAGAGAAGACGAAATCTCTTCCAGGTAGCACATTACAAGTCCTTCATTTTATTTGCACACAGCTCAGAAACACCGAAGAAGATAAAAGCGGCCCTACTTTGAAGTGAAATGGTGTGCTGCAGCAGGCTTACAGGCCTAGATAAAGCAGAGCTCAGTGAGTCCTGCCTAAGGACTTCCAGCCACATGTACATGGGGGAGAGAAGAACGAGTATTTCTCATTTTTACCTCCTGAGACCAGAACACCATCGGAATTTACAGCCAGTGTGTTGATAATAGCATTGTGACCAGAGAGATTCTGAATGAAGTTTCCATCTGGGAATTTCCACTGCTTAATATTATCTGGAGAACCAGATGCAAATGTGTAACTGAAAGAAAATAAACACAGTATATTAAAACTCAAAACAGCTGTAGTGAGAGCAAATGTCCTTCATTAAAAGTACTGSTAAATAATAGTTGCAAAATTACTTCTAATATTAAAACTACTTCTCTGACATGTTTATTTCACATKAAATTAAGCAATTTTATGGAGTCATGAGTTACCTATTCCTGTTTTCTTTCTGCTTCATAGACTAAACTGTAACATCCTTTGTGGCGAAGGATTTAATATGCAAACAAATATTTTAAATGCACATAAAGTTCTTCTCAATTATTGTTCTGCAAATTTTCAGGTATACGGGCATCATCACCAAAGTTAACAGGACAAAAAAGCAACAAACCCCAAGCACGGGCTAATGGCTAGTCTTTCAAAATTATATAAACAAGGAAAAAGCCCTGCAAAAACATGACTAAAAAAGATAATTTCTTCTACTGAGTAACCCTAAAATAAMAATTTTCCTTCATTTTTAAGATGTGCAAACAATTACATRGTTATTTGGGTAGAACATACAAAAMCCTGTAGGAATCCTTTCAYTGCCCAGGCAAATTGCTGTCTATTTAAAAGATACTATGAATTAAAAAAGTGAATATTACAAGAAAATACCAGAACATTAAAAAAACCCAGAAATGCTGAAATATAGGCTGACATTTGCTACTGTCTGACAAGAATATATCAAGCTTATTTTCAAAACGGTATAACAGATGAAGCTGAAACTGGAACTACGTTTTTTTTTCATTCAGAATGTAATAAACCTCTAGTAAAACTAGAGATTTTTTCTATACCTATTACTAACAGGCTATACAGTTTTTCAGGCACACATTATATCAGAGTTTACTCATATCAAAGATTCTGAGTTTCTGATAGAAATGACAGAATATAATTTTAAAATATTAAAGGTGCAGAAGTACTTAAGTTCTATGTGAATTCCTTTTCTCCATTGTCTTAATAGGGATTGATCCAAACAGGCAAMCGTTGTGCATCAAAATATAGCATCTAAATTCAGAGCACTTCCAAAAACATCTGTTTCAAAGCTTCACATCTGACAATAGGTTTTCTTTTAAGGCCAGTTAGATTGAAATGTCTTATGTAATGAACCACATATTAAAAAAAAAAAAAAAGGCCATGCCATTAATGTCTTCTTTAATATTAATCACATATGTGCAATGGCACATAAAACAATTACACTTTCTGCTCACAACCATTCACTTACATATTTATTATTAGCCTTACAAGCCTTGTATCACTGATCTTTAAGGACTGAATGAAAGGCACGCACAAGTAACTGTGGAATATAAGACATTCTTAGGACTGTCAATGTACACCAATGCCAGTATGAAGAAAGCACAATCAGTGCAGTAAAATGTATCTAAAAATGGGTATGTACGTTTTTGCATCATCCTAAGTGCATTGGTTTCTCACATTATTATGCTCTACCATTCTAGATCATCATTTACATTGGCTCTCTTCACCTCTCAAAGCCTTGAACTTGTGGAAGWGTAAAGAATGAAGAAAACTTACTGTCTTGGATGTAGCACTACCGCTCTTACAGATTTCTTGTGATTTGTTAAAGTAACACGAGTTTTTCCTGCCACCAAGTCCCAGAGCCGTATGGTAGTATCATGACTGCCTACAATGAAAAGAAAATTTAAAAAAAAAGTAGAAACAATCACCTTCATTCCATCATAATCATTACTTTGATAAAGCCAAAATGATGTGAAAGAGACAAAAATATTCTAATGCCACCTCAAATGAWGAAGATGCTGGATTGCAAAATCTTTTCACCTAGTTTGAAATTCAAGAACAAAGGTGTTACACTGCAAAGCCAGACTGTGACCCAATAAGAAGACAAACACTTAACCATGGTACTGGACAATCCTTAACTAAATTGGGGAGAACTGAAGTATCACAGAAAATGCAAGTCTCAATAYACATTATAACACAAATGCAAACACCAGGGAAATGTTCAAACAATGCACAGCCATATTTGCTTAAACCTACCATTAGTAGCATGTAATAACCATTGCATGGCCCATTTTCAACAGAAACYAGTAAGAGATATTGACTAAATTCACAAAGATAGCATTATGAACATCACACAATTACTGAACAAACACATTCATCACAAGGTTTTTCAAGCATGTTACTCATGAAACCACACTTACTATACCTGTAATAATTTGTGGTTCTGCAGCTTGGCACTTCACAGTCGCTACTGCATTTGTGTGTCCTGACAGTGTGTGCACACTGGCTTTCGTCCTTACATCCCAAATCTGTGAATTCACAGTAAATATGTCAGAGATCAGTAACAAGTACATATTCAATGTATTTTAGGCACTGTCACTGACCACATGATTTCTTGCCATGGTCCTACAAATTAAAAAGTTATATTAGTGGTATTTTTCATCCAACAATTTATCACTAAACTGCTTCAGCTGGCGTATTTCAAGGGGAGCAGGGAACCTGCCAGTGAACTTCTAGGTGTATGGATAATTTAAGTCACTATAGACTCATACCACTAAGCAATCCCACACACACTATGTAGTCTACCTACTAAATTAAGAAATAAGACATTATCCTGAAGTGACATGGCATGTTTGTGCATTTGGGCTTCAATTTTAACAACACTGTAAGACAAAGCTAACWCAAATCATCTTAGAATTTCATCTAGACTGACTTTTGCAAAGTGATCATTTTTACAAATGGAAGATATTGAAATACACATATCAAGATGTTAAAACACAARAATGCTATACTTACTCGTGCTGTTGAATCTCTGCTACATGTCACCAGSACATCTATCGTTGGATGCAAGTCTAAGCCATAGACAGCACTTAGATGACCATGGTAATGTCTGATAACCTAGATGAATAAAACCCACACACACAAACTCATAATTAAAAGAACATTCTAAATGCTTTGATTTCTGTATTTGCTACCACCAATTCATTCAAATAWAGAAACTACACCTTACCTTATTGTATTCAAGATCCCAACATTTCACTTGTTTGTCTTCTCCACAAGAAAAGAGGTATGGACTTCTTGCACTTACTATCACCCCTCGTACAGTACTGATGTGTCCCGTCAAAGACAATTTCAATTTGCCACTAGCAAGGTCCCAAATCTGCATCAAAATAGGTATTTTAAGGCAGACAGGAAAAAGTTACACAGTGAGACTGGGTAAACAGATCAGATGTCAGTAAGTTAAAAATACAGTCACACAAACATTTGCTCTCCAGATACTACCATGTAATAAATAAAATCTCAAGAACTAGTGCCATTTCACAAATCCTTTATGACAAGGCAATAAAAGAAAAAATGTTCCATGATTCATTATTCTGCAAACAGTAAACAAGAGATTGTTTCCAAGAGCTGGTGACATTTTTAAACAAAAAGGGAACAAAAACCCCCCACCTCCTGCAAACTGTTAGTAATTTCTTCCAACCTCTTACCTTTATRGTTCTGTCAGCAGAGCCAGTAACAAACCACTGATTTCCTGGTTCTACTGCAATACATCTCACCCAGCCCAGGTGACCACTGATAACCTTCAGAAAGAACAAAAAAAAAATTTCCAAATCAGAAATAATACGTGTACATATTTTCATGTAATTTCCTTCTCCAACATTGTAATTTGCTAGTATTGACAAAGAAAAGGCAAATGTGAAAACAGATCTGAAGACAGCTTGATTCCTACTTTAGTTAAAAAAGAGACAACTAGAAATTTACACCATATATACACCAGACTTGGGGAACTTGCAATGTCAAGACCCTGTTCCTATAAGCAACTTTTTCACATCCTTTGAGAGTCCGTAATATGGTGGCTCAACACTTGAAGCTTTACTGAGAAAGACCCTATTTGAGCACAGATTTCTTATGCTGCTGGACAGTACTGATACAAAGAAGAACTACAAAAATATTGGCTCTTAAATCGCATGTTTAGATAACAACCTCTTAAAGCATCCACAAAATAGGGGTAATATGAGAGTTAGACACTTTCCAGTAGTAAAATAATGGAGACCTATCTCACAAGAAACACTCCACCAATACATGCTTTGCTTTCAGCAGTCTTTCTGTTTCTCTAAATTCTCTGAAGTCAGATAGCTAAAATCAAAACCTGTAAATGGTTTCACTGGATGTCATATTTCATGTAGTGTCATACACCTCATTTCAAAAACATTTGTTATGTTTTAAATCATAACAAACTTCTCAGACAGAAATACTTTGGAAAGYTAAGGTGGACTCTTCTGATCACGTGATACCACAGACACAAGATTTTAAGAAAGCTGCCTGGATTTCTTCCTAATAGAGGAATAGAGATGGGCATTTCTGGGGAGAAGTCTAAAACATAATACATTTGACTTATTTTGACTTCACACCTTTCACAAACAACTTCAAACCAAGCTCAGGAAAGCCAGTTGAAATGCAGATCTAAAGCAACAGATAGATGAAACCCACATCTGGCATTCAGCTGTTTCTATTTCCATGCTGTCTGAACAAGCTTTTTGCCTTGTTGAGCAAGGATTTTGACAAAATAACTGTTTATATGTAGAATTAGTCCAGTGAYTTGAATTTTTATTCACAGTATTTTTCTGAAAAGTGATCCTAACAAGCAGGCAGTTTTCAATTTTTCATCTGTTTACCATAAATCTCTCATGGGTTTATTTTGGTGCCATTTCTTTCCAATGATATTTATCTTAATTTTTATAGAAAACACAGTCAAGTATTGCTGTATTTAGAAAACCTATACACTTCTCAGACCTCAACTGTTTTTTCAAAAAATTGCTTTAAAGATTAGCCTTCAGATTTCTAATACAACAAACCTAACAAATTTATCATAATACAGCTATGAGATTAAAAAAAAAGGTTCAAAGGAAGAGTGCATTTACAACCTAGTTGTGATCATATTTTTGAATCATATTTGATTTTTGTGAATGAGAACAAAAATTATGATTTGAGGTATTACATAAAATACGTTTACTTTTATATGCATGTTCACATCATATAATTTCTAACTTACTCTGTACAGTTTCCAAGGTGGATGCCACTGAGGTTTGGGCATGGTTGGAGCCTTCTTTGGTACTAAYGCAGAATTTTTGTTTCCACCAGCTTCCACCATAGCCTGTAAGTTAAAAGAAGGGTTACTCTTCTGGTTTGTAGCTTTCCTCTTTGCCCAAAGCCTAAAACCTTCTCATTCTGCCTTCCCAACACTGATTAAATTTGGTCAGTCAGGAGATTTCCACACAACACACACATGGATCTAGAAGCAATCTGGTCAACACCATTTATTTTTCACATCAGATGTGCAACAGACTTACCACAGACATCCCAGGAGGTTGTGAACGCTCAGATATTCCAGCATGCCTGTAAATGTCACCCACACCAGCAGCTGTCCGGTTTGCATCCACCCTAGGGTGAACGAAAACGGTTGATGAACTGCAATACACTTGCTCTTGCTGAATGACAAGGTATCACAGGGCTGCATCCAGCTGAGTGTTGTGCATCTCTAAGGATGGAGAGTCCACAAGCTCTCATGGTACCCTGTGCAGGGCTTGACCACCTCAGGGTACACATACCCCCAAAGCCTCACATTCATCTCTTCTACCCAAACAAAATTTCCCTCGTCCCAGCTTACACTCGTTGCCTCTCATGACAGTACAAAACAAAAAAGATACAGAAAAACATGCCTGTCCACAGCAAAAGCAGTTTCTTTAAGAGTATTCTAATTACTCCAATGACTATCCCAGCTTCTGTGATTTGATCCCAGCTCTTATCACAACTTCTGTGAYTTGCCTTGAAATTCCCACAGATAACAACAGTGTCAATGAGATAACACAGCAGTACCTRGACTGTGAAGCAGGAAGTGCCACAGCTAAGGACTGTGCTGCAGATTCACTTGGCATCCTCTGGACCTTGGTATCTGCTGTCAAAGCCACACCTTGAAAAAAAAAAGTAACATCAGAAGCAAAGACAACTCCTTTAAACAGAATAATAACTCGTAAGTTATTATTCAAACATATATACAGGCAAACAAGGGCCTGACACACCTGTAATATGAAGTCTCATCCTTCAATAACATTTTCGTGTCCAATTCGAATCTACTGAAATCTTTATTTTGGCCCAAATACTTTCCACTTTGATCTACTACATATAAAAGTACTAAATAACTAGAGTATAAAACAGTATGTTCATATCATTGGAAACAAAAAAGAAAAAAAAGTCTAATTAGGAGTAGCATCCATCTTTTTATCCAGCTTCAACTGCTATGGAAASCCAAACATCACAGAAATAAACATGATCTTGTGAAGCATTTGCTAATTGAGGTCCTTTGGTACAATTTCTAACCCATCCCTATGTGGTGGTTGGCATCAAGCAGTGGTGCCAGAATTACCAAAGGTTTAGTCCGACTGAAGTGAGAATTTCAGACTACATTTTAGGATTTTAAACCTTATTTCAAGAATAGTAGATCTTTTAAACAAAACAAACCCAAACAATTAAAGTATAGTTGAGTTTTGGAGAAGACTGGTGAATTTAACTAATTGTTTCATTTCTTTTTCTAACCAAACTGCTGTCAGTTGACAACAAAACCAGTATTTGGGTGAAATACTCAGGTTTAAAACAAAAAACAGCGAAGAAATAAATCTGRTTTTTAACTCTGATAGATATTATTCTATTAAAAGAACACTAAAATCAAGGAAACTTAGCAATTCTCAACCCCACAGTTACAAGCAACAATGCCTGGCTTTTTAGTGGTTGAGGGTCCACTAAACACTTACATTTGTTAACTTAWAAATCAAGACACAACATATTTTCCACTACAATCATAATAAACTTAAGCACAATGAAAGATCAACAGCTAAACCAAACTCTTACAAGAACAGAGCAAGATTGATCAGTAACAGAAGCCATTAGTAATGGTCAATACAACAACACAGTAACACAATCCTTCTGAGCACGGACAAAATCAAATGACACTAAAATTATTAGACCCTAAAGTCTCTTTCTCAAAGCAAGGTGGTGAAACCTGCACTTTTCTGCTCTGGTGATGAAAAGCAGGCTACATTCCATTACTATCAAGTATGGAGTCACATCAAAAGAAAGCCTGCTTCTGCTAGGATGAAGGATGTCTTCTTCATACAGGAACACAAAAAATCTATGCAAACACTTGCAAAATTTTACTTACCGGGCCCAGAGGGGTATGGGTGTGTACCAGTTACCATATACTCAAGCTCTTGTSCTAAAGAACAAAAAAATATTGTATTAATGACTACATTTTATACTGCATGGCAAATTATGCACTCAAACAGCAAATAGAGGAAAACAGAAGAGGTCATACATAGCAGAAAAAACAGTAATTATTTCCAATGTACTAAGACATTTCTCATTTTCATTAATTTAATTTGTTCCGGTCATCTCCATTTTAGAAAAATCAATTGTAAAAAATAATTTATTTGAAAGGTGAAGCTACCTGTTGACAAGAGATCTCAAGAGGAAAATCTTACTACGTTTGAAGCAGAAATCATGGAAAAGAATTCAGTAATTCAAAGAACAAGGGTGTCTGAAATGTAAGCTAGTCAACTGGGTGTCTGTGTTGTCAGAATTAAAAAAGGTTCTTTTCTTTCTAAAAGATTTTTAATTCTCTCTCAACATGTTTCACAATACTTCCACCAAATAAAGTACCTTGGGCAACATCTCAACTGAGTACCAACTACCTCAACTACARTGAGGCAGGATTCTTAGATCTGTATGGGATCTACCTAATACATACACATTTTATACATCACAATGAAAAAGCCCTACCGATTTGAAATACAGTCTTTTCTGATTTAAATTTGCACAGCTAAAAATACTGTAAATATACTATGAAAGAAAATTAGAAGGAAAAAAAAAACATTTCAAGCAAACAAAAACCAATATATAAAAATGCCAAAACAAACAGAAGTCAACAGAAGAGCACGTCCTTGATCAACATTCATTTGCAAAGAGGAGAAATGCATTACACATCTCTTAAGTACAGCACACACCAACGTTATCAAAAGTTATTCTTTTTACCAATTAATCACTATCAAAAATCCACCACACCCAATAACTCCTTTGTTAAAACRAACTTTCTCCTTGCTCTGACCACTTACTTCCTGCGGACCCTAGCAAGAAAAATACGAATCAAAAAAGGTTTTTTTTTTAATTTCTCCAGTGGATTAACAGTGGACTGCATTCTTCAGATTTTACATCAGTGAAGTGCTTACAAAAGAAAGGACAAATATACCACTAAAAGCACACTAACCTTGATTTCCAGAATACTGTTTGTGTCCATAGGGATCCCCAGTGTTGGGGCCTCCTTTCTCTCTCATGTTCTCTTTGAGAGTGGGCATGTGTAGCACTGAGCCGTACTCTGTGCGCAGCTTCACTGMCATTTTCACCTTGTGACTGTGGGAAGAGTAAAGCATGATACTCATTAAACCCCAGTTTCTGAACTGTTAAAAAGTTCTGAAATATTTTAGAAAAGATGTCRTATCATTTAGAAAAGATGTAATACTCAATATTGCAACTCTAATATTTTTCTTCCCTCAAGACTAAACTGTTACAGTACAGAAACATCTGAATTTCTGGCTTGGGTGGAGTTACCATTAATAGAGTTAAAGCGTCAATGAATGCAGCAGCACTTACCTTTCTTCATCTAATGGGATAGGCTTGGCATTATCAGCTACGAACATGTCATGGGTTCTCTTCAGAGACCTGAACACAAGTGTGTGCACAGAATGCTTTTGCACTTCCTAAAATAAAGAGCATTAAATACATTTGAGCAGATTTAAATGATATCCTGGAAACTGAAAARTAAATTGAACTGAGTAGCAATTTCAAATCTCAGTTCTCTTCCATGACACGCAACTATTGCCAGCTCACATAACACATCTTCTTGGAAAATGAAAAGTTAAGTTTATTGGTTAATTGTTTTACTTCAGTGTTGATTTAAAACTATATTCCTTGGAAACTTGCAAGACTTTGAAAAACTAGCCAAAAACTTTKATCAAACTTTCTGCACTGGTATCTATGTGGCAAATCCATGAGTATACAAGCTTTTTTTCCCCCTCTCCTTTCCTGTTCTGTTTTTATATGCAGGAAATAAAGTAATCAATTCTGAAAAAAAAAAAACAAAAACCCAACAAACCAAACCCCTGTAAATTTTCCTTCACTATCACCATAAAAAGAAATTCATGGCAACCACAAATTTCTGCGTGCAGTACCATTTCATGTTAACATAGCTAATTACCACTCAACAACAGCAACTGTTGACAACACAAAAGGAGGAATAGGTAACACCATGTCTCCCTGATAGGGAAGAGGCTTCTGCAAGTATATTTTGACTGATGCTTTCCTGTAAAAAACCAGCTCATAATGTTACATGGAGCAGCAGTCATTGCACCTTCTATAACCCTGATATTCACCCCMATAGCAATGATTGTACAGCCTGTAAAACCAGCGCCCTTCCCCACAGCTGTACTCCCAGACCCTCACAAGGGAGGYTTCCCTGATGGGCTAACACAGTAACTCTGTGGCGGTTGAGCATCACAGCATCACATCCACACAACCACAGAATAAGCTGAGTTTGAAGGGATCCATAAGGATCATCAAGTCCAACTCCTGGCCCTGCACAAGACAGTCCCWAGAGTCTGTCACTGTGGGCATTGTCTGAACACTTCTTGAACTCTGCCAGGCTTGGTGATGTGACCCTTTCAATGGGCCTGTTCCAGTGCCTGACCACCCGCTGGGTGAAGAACGTATTCCCAATACCCAACCAAAAACTCTCCTGATACAACTTCGGGCCATTCCCTAGGGTCCTGTCACTGCTCATCACAGARATCAGATCAGTGCCTGCTCCTCTGCTTCCCCCTCGTGAGGAAGCTGTAAACTGACATGAAGTTTCCCCTCACTCTCTTCTCCAGGCTGAACATGACAAGTGTCCTCAGCCACTCCTCTATGGCTTCCCCTCTAGATCATACGTATTTATATACTTTATACCTTCTTTTTATATTATGGCACTCATAAYTGCTCCCAGCACTCGAGGTGACGCCACCCCTGTGCAAAACAGAGCGGGACAATCCCCTCCCTTGTTCGACTGGCGATGCTGTGCCTGATGCCCCCCAGCTCCAACTCGGCAGACGGCACAACTTYGGCAAAGCAAACCCGCTGCTCACTCCTGGCCCAGGCACGCACAGTCCAATGAGCCGCACCCTCTGCTTCCTGCGCGCATCTCGCTGTCCCCGGGCCGGACCGGGCGAGGGCTGCGCAGCTGCAGAGGCCGCCACGGTCCATCCCCACAGCGGCCTTTCCCACCCAGGGGACAGTGAGGGTGACGGGTGCGGGGCGGCGCTTCTCCCGCCCGACSCCGACCCGCCCTGCCCCACCGACCCGGCCCCGCTCCCTGGTCTCGCCCGGGACGCCTCAAGAGCGCGACAAAGTGAACGCACGGTACCGCTCCCTGCCCCTCACCTCCGCCATGGCGCCGCCGAGCTCCCCCCGCCGCGGCCACTATGGAGCCGCTTCCGGCGCCTTCCCGCGCCGCACCGGAAGTGGCGCACTCAGGAGGARCAGCTGAGGCGGTGATAAAATGGAGGGGCGAGGCTTATGGCAACCCCGCCCCTCGATGTCTGGGGACCGCGGGTTCGAGCCCCGCTGGCGCTACCGGACCCGGTGGTCCGAGTCCAAATGTGTATTTATTAATGTGTATAAATATCTAAAGGGATGGTGACAAGGGAATGGAGCCATGTTCTGCTCGGTGCGGCCAAGCAATAGGACAAGAGCCAACGGGCAGAAACTGATGCACAGGAAGTTCCACCTAAACATGAGGAATAACTTCATCACTGTGCCCGTGACCGAGCACTGGGACAGGCTGCCCACAGAGGGTGTGGAGTGTCCCTCACTGGAGATATTCAATAGCCGTGAACACAACCCTGTGCCACGTGCTCTGGGATGTCCCTTGAGCAGGGAGGTGGCACTCCTGACCCCCGGGTCCCTCCTGTGGCTCTGGGTGTCCCCGGCGGTGGCCGGGAGAGGGCGATGTCCCTCTGTGGGACAGGACCGGCGCTGCCCTGATCCAGCCCCGGAGCGGAGCSGAACGGGCTCTGGGCAGCTCCCTTTCGGCTTTGGAATTCTCGGCCTTGSCAACTGTTATGGGTCGTGCAGCTGCAGCTTTCAATTTTGGCTTTCCTTGTGAGTTCTCAAGGATAAAGCCACACAGTTTGGAAGCGCKGGCAAGTTGGATGTTAGCCATTGCATCTGATCCTTTGGGAAGAGTGTCTTTAGTTCGGCTCCACAGGACCTCATTTCGATGCAGGGTGAAGCTTGTGARCGAKCTGGCAACCCCTGCAGCTCATGGCWAAGTGTTGGTTGTGAARGGGCAGAGGTTGYTCTCTTCCTSATGTAMYCTGGTACTCCATGTGATTTTTCACTTCCTTTCAAAAGCAGAATGACCAAATGAACCTGTGCAAATTTCARATAGGCACCTATTCTCCATATATACTCATCTGCTCTTAAATCCAGGAAGTCTTGTCCCGCTGAGCATTAGTTGGGATTTGGCAAGTACATCCTTTGCACCCACTCCATTGCGATGCTTTTCTTTACTACTCAACTTTGGCTGTGTGCCTGCATGCCTGAGCTGTGAACCGTCTGCAACTTAAAAGTAATTAATTGTAATGTAGTTGTTTCAAACCTACCATCTTTATTAGCTGCAGGGTGGCATTAGCCTGACATTATTTTTGGCACATGAATTGCCTGCTTGGCATAAAGATTGTGTCCTTTCTGCAGCTGGTGGGTCATCTCTGGTGGCTGCACTGGTGGTTTATTTTTAGTTRTTTAGGATACCGTGATGGAAACGTTCTCTAAGGGGCTTTGACTGCTAGCTCCCGGTCTGGGTAGAGGTGGGGAAGAGGTGCCAATTACATTGTGTCATTAAAAGTGGAGMGCTATTGCCAGCTCAGTTTCAAGCCAAGGCAGCCAGGTTTCATGTTTAACATGACAGCCTGTTTTGGTAGACCCTCTGGTGATGCTGGCAATCCCTGCTGGATTTCAGAGCTTCCCGTAAAGGCCAGCACAGCACCTCGAGGGAAAGGGAGCATTGTCTGTCCTTGCTTAAAGTGCAACGTAGAGTGCAAACTCCACAGGGCAGTGTGTCAAAATGGGGCAAGTCTCTAATGTCCCCTTGGGCTGGTGAGGTTAGACTGAAAATATACAACATTTGAAAGAAAACCTGGGATGGAGGGTAGGGGATTTCAAACAGGTTTGTCTTTTTTTTTTTTTTTTAAGTTTACACTCAGTAACATGTGCCTGCTTGGTCACTCAGTTGGCTGGTGGATTTGGTGTATGGAAATGGTTTAAAGGCTAATCCCCAGCAACATACAGTTGTTTCCTTCCTATTGTCTGTTGAAAGAAATCAGAATTATTTTTACTGCCTTTTAAAGGGAAACCAAATTTGAAATATGTACTTGGTAGCAAAATTAAAAAAAAAATCCATTTATATTTAACAAGAAAAGTTGCCTGTGCTTTTTATTACTATTATTAGTTGTGTTCACATGGCCCCATAGTTGCTGTAGGTGTTCTCATTTTTTTAACGCGTAAACATTCCTCTCAGAAATTTATAATCTGAACTTGTTTCCTGGTATCCTTGTAATGCTTTAGAAACTCAGAGGATAAACATATCTTTTCAGAGTTTTTAGAATCCAATTAGAGGACAAATTTAATATTTTTTTYCCCAGAAGATTTAGTCTAAAGTGAGATTTAGTCCTGGAACATCAATAAATCATATCAGTAATATTAATAAGAATATGCACTTCATTAATTTTCTTGATCATATGTGGCTTCTTGATGTGTTCTCGCATGTCAGTTATACCTGCAATTCTGGAAATAGCAAACKATACCTTTTAATAAGCCCTATTTTGTAAAAGGTGATAGTAAGTTGTGTGAACTTTTGGTGTTGTATTAAAGCCAAAGTGAATAGCCCCACTTATTAATGTTGCTCCTGGAACACGGAGATAGTATTAATTATCATTTACAAGAAACCYTTGAAATAGTATTTGCTACCAGTAAAAACAAATAAAAAAAGGATGTCCATCTCAGCAGAGATGAACATTTAAGGTTACAATATTCTTCTCGTAGGATGACACTATTACAACACTAGTTGTTTGAAAGGACATTTCTAAATCAACAACTATTTTTAAACACTATAGCTCAATGTAAGCCAAGAAGATTCCGTTCCCCAAGACCTCTTTGTGGGATACATCCAGCTCTGGAGAGCCATGATCCAGTGACCACGAGTCGCCAGGGGCCGGGGGTTTGTGTAAAGAGGGTTGCATCACTGGCCAGCACGACAAATGCCAGGGCAGCGAGCAAATAGCCATTCCTCAAAACACACATACGCCTCTGCCAGTAAGTGCCTTTTTAGTACAAAAATACTGTACAGAGGGGTGTCCTGGAACACCACCAGATCCATGGTGTGTTATTGCAGTTCTAGCAGGTGTGTGGTGGTATCACGACCACATTAACTCTGGGGACACCTTCTCATTAACCATGTGAGTTGGAGGAGGGAGTATGAAGGAGAAAAAATAGGTTGTTCTGTTTTCAAGACGAAGTTTCTTGCATAGAATTTTTAGAAGAAATTTAGCCATAATTTCAGTTCTTCATAAAGCTTTATTCAATCCTTATAAAGTGTCAGCCAGACTGTTGCAAGCATGGGAGTGAAATCACATCTCATAACCAAGATGCTAATGGAGGTTAACTTCTGCATGAATGTGTGTATGTTTGCCAGCACGGAATCCTCTCTGTGCCGTTCCAAATTTGGACCATTTTTGCTGATAAAAGTCTCCAGGCACAACCTCTGCAGTGCAGACCAGGCCCTTGCTTAGCAGATAGACAATCCCACGATCCCTGCCCTGGGGCATCTGGTCATTTGGCGCGTAGCCGCCAGCCTGCTCTGGTGTGACACACACGTGCTGTTCGTGGAGAATCCTTATGGAGACACAACCATCCAATTCTCCTGGGGAAGCCAATGAAAAGCACTGGAGCTGGGAAGATCAAAGGCTGAGTTTCAAAGGGGAAATCCCATCTGAAGGCAGAATAAGCCTGGGGTTTTCCCATGCTGGGACTCTGCAGCTGGCTTGGAAGATCCCACGCCAACCTTGTCATCTGGTCTCTGACAACCTCTGCTCAGACACAACCAGGAGCTGAAGAGTGCTTAATGCCTGAAGGAGGACATCATAAATTACTGCAGAACATGTTGATGGTTTCAAAACAGATTTAGTGCAAATATCATATATTTAATTAAGATTTGTGTCAACTGAGCTGGGATAATTTGAATTTCTAGCTCAGGACTAGTGAGACCTACTTTTAGTTCTGCTGTACCACGAGCTACTTGTAAGCCCTGGGCAAAAGTTCAAGATGACTCTGTCCCTTCCATATATGTAAGATGAGGGTGACTGAACTTCTCTCAGTGTACATGGAGGGAGAACTGTATTAAAAGTTAGGAGATTCCCAGAATCAATGATAACAWCTTGGCTAGCATCCATAAGTGGAAGTAACTTGTTAATGATGTCAGTTTTGGCCTTAGACAGATTTCTTTAATGTCTGTAGGGAGAATTTTGTGTTCTTCCAAATCKAATTGTGTTGGTGATGTCCTCATGCTRGAGATCAAATTCAGCRGAGTTTTAGCTCYTTGAGCCATGGCTGATTTTGGTCCAAACTTTTTAATGATTAAACCGGTCAGGTTAAACAGTTTTATTTTGTGACTCTCCATAGTTTACTAGAATTCTGAYAACAGCACGAGTACAGGAAAAAGGCCTAAACCAAGCAATTTTAGCTGCTCTTACCTTTACTTCCCATGAAATCACCCCCTTCATCAAGTTAGTCTTTGAAGKGGAAGCTCAGACCACAGTTTGCATCTCTTCACAGGTTCAGATATCAATATGAATGACTTCAGAAAAGTGTTCTGGCTCTCACTTGGCACATTTTATTTAATTCAGTACRTTATAATAATTATGATGCATGAGAAAATCATAGGATATAAACACACTGAAATGTTAAAACTCTGCTAATATGACAGCAGTGATATGCAACCTCTTACAAAACATTAGAAAGTGTGSTTGAGTATTCCCTATGATTTCAAGTAAATTCATGCTGTGTTCTCTTAAAATATTATTTGAAAAATGTAATATTGTATTAAAAAAAGAAACCAGAAAATTAATATGTAAAATTAAATTATTTTAGTTCATTTACAATACTACAAGTCTATATTAATGGAATAATGTTGGTTTGTGCTAATAGTATTCATCTGATCTTGAATAAATCAAAACATTCTTTTGTTCAAAATAATTAATGTAGTGAATATAATAAACTTTTTTTTTATTTTTTACTTTTCTTGAAAAAGACACAAAGATTTGCATACCTATCAGGTACCACCAGAACTATTTGCAAAAATGCAGCAATCTGTATGATGTGAGTTGTCTTCACATTTAATACTATATTTTTGAAACATTCACAGTTTCAGCAGAGAAAAAAAAAGGAGCCATCACAACATGACATCTAGTGATTTTTTTTTCCTTTGGCTATTCACCTTTTTAGCTGTTTTCAAACACTTGTGATTTTTGAGAAAATGGTAACCTTGTGTAATCTGAGCAGGAGGTACTTTTAAGGATTTGAACACRTATTTGATGCCAGCATCAACAAAAAGTCTCTGGGACATACAGATAAGAGTTGTCCAAAGAAATTGCTCAATAGTATTCAAGCACACAGTGAGGAGAAAGGTTGAATATTAACAGAGAAACTCTGATTGCTCAGGAGRGTTGATCCTATCACTGTGAAGCTGGAAATTAATGCTGCTGCCTATATATGTAGGAACAGAGGACATCTCTCCCTGTCAGAGCTGATGGTGAGAGAAGACCACTGAGCTGCCCAAGCAAGMCAGCACCATGAAACTGCTCCTGCTGCTCCTGCTCTGTGTTTCCTCCGTTCAATCCCAGGGCTCCCTTGACTATGATGAAGAGGTTGTCATATTGATATTGATTAATAATTAGTAATTAATAATTTAATTTAATTTAATTGCATGCATGACTTAGCTTATGTGAGTCAGCGAAATTAGAAGTTGTGGGAAAAGGTAATCCAGTGCATGTTCTTTTTCTGCTTGAATTATTMAAAAAATAACCTTTTTATATGTAACTGCACAATAGTTACTTTGTGAGTTTGGAGATACTTTCTACCTATTTCTTTTTCTTAGGGAATGAAGAATGTTTGATGGTAAGAGAAGTTATTTAGCTGAATTTATTTAAGGATATTAATTTAACAATGTTGAAGTATGATGTTACAATTAGTATGAGATATAAACGACTAGAAATRTGTAATTAATCATGATCTGTCTCAAAGACAGTAAAAACTTTTCTACAGAGTCAGTAGGCATTAAAAAAACAAAATCAAACAAACTGCCAGTTCATACAGCTTAACACTGGAAATTAAGAGGCAACAATTGCTAAACAAAAGGAAAAGCAATGAAACTGTATAAAATAACAGTTTAATCTATATATATTTTTTTAAGTAAAACATTTTAGTGGAAAACACAATTTAGARTCTTGGTACTTTTTTATAGTTTGAAAATCATTGTAAAATTAGATAGGTCTGGATAATCAGACTTTCTGTTAAACAGTCTAAGCATTTGTGTCGGCACAGTGACTACCAAAAACACTGAAGTGTTAAATCGTTTGCAGCAGTTCTGTGTTTTGTATGCTGCTTATTTTTGAAACTACCTGAAGTCTCTGCTTTTGGATCCTTATAAATGTTTGTTATTTGTAGCTAGGTCTGAGTGGGATTGGAAACAGCCGTAGGTTTTGATTCAACAGTTCAAACAACTATTAATTTGAACGGKTTTTTTTTCAGAAAGTGCTTAGGGSCYAGGCTTGTTTTCCTTGTTCAGCCTCTTAGACTTTCCCRTTTCTGGCAGGTATGGGGAATGCATGCATCAGAGAGAACTTTACAAACCTATTCTGAGAGATGCTATTAAATGCTTCTCTAATTTCACCAGTTAACAGCTAGTATGTGGCTTGAGACCTGATGAGGTTTTTGACTATGGCCTGATTTTCTGAGACCTTGCAAATATTCCTGTAGCCTAGTAAAAACTGGGACACTGAAAATGTGCTGCTGAATATGCTTCTTAGCTCCAAGGATTTT
>NW_026623241.1:3915701-3948606 GCF_030028575.1 Malurus melanocephalus | reverse complement strand
ATATCAGATTTGTTCCTTGGTTAAAATTTGCTATTGAAATATTGTTTTACTTTGSCTTGAAGAGTCTCTAGTTTATCTGTATCTAGGTATGGAGAGTGTGACTAGTCTTACAAGGGAGGGGATGGCAATGTCTTTTACATAATGTCAGTATAATATTTCCATTACAGCTTTTTTGTTCCATTCCATGRTTTTCCTTGCTTTTTAAAATACTAAAGAGTGCGGAAAGGATGCCTCCACCCTGTGTATCCCTTTTTGCAATAGCCATGCCACATTCAGACAGTTCTGTCTCCYCTCGGCTCTGCAGGATGACAGCCCTGTGATTGACGTGCGAGGTCACCGGCCCGTGGACAAAAGGCGTGAAATGGCACCCACRCCCCGACCTGTGGCACCTCCCATCAGCGGCGCCGGGTACCGACCCCGGCCCCCAAAGCGGGGCAAGACAGGGGACAAGAAAGAACGGGTCRTCTATCCTGATGCTGGAGGCTGCAAGCATGCTCTGGAGGAGCTGGTAGGTTCTGGATGTTGGGGCAGCTGGTGACTCCCTGGCYTTTGCTTCTGGTACACCCAACACAAGAGCTTCTGCTTGCCAAATAAAGAAGGGTCATTCATTTAAGGCAGTCCAGCTTCTCTTCAGTTTGCTTGAACTTGCTTGGACTGCGTTCAGAAGAGTAATGTGTCAGAGTCCGTGGGATTAGTGGCATCAAAGATGGGGAGATGAGAGTTGAACCATAAACCAGAAAACGTATCTTTGAGTTAGCGTGTGTCTGGCTTTGCAGGGGTAACTATTAAGGACAGGAAAAACCTCTGCAGAAGTGCTGGATTCAATTTCAAATAATGTTAAGGAACCCTAGGGACCAAAACCACCCCAATCTCACATGTCTTTCTTAAAATTAGTTTCAAAATGTACTTCTAGCCTACGCTCAGTCACTGCTGCAGCTCTTAGGGGAGAGCATATGAGCGTGCTGACATCCAGCACACCCCTTGCTGCCTTGCAGCAGTCTGTCACACTGTCTCTGCTGTGATCCCTGCTGGAAAATGCCAGCTGTAATGGTGCTGAGAGGCATCTTAGTGCCTGAGAACAAGCCTGAGTGTGGAAGTTGCCAACAAATGAAGCCTGTAAAAGCTCAATGAATACATGGTTGTGGGAGAGTCCCATGCTGCCTGAGTGTTTGGGTTCTCACAGGATGTCAGAATTGTCCATCTCTTTTTAAAACTGTCCTTGATGGTGCAGCACTTGTTGTAGAAGCAATGGTCCTCAACTTCTTGAGGTGATAATTTTTTCATGAATGATATGCTCGTTTCATGAGAAATAAATACAACAATGTGAAGAGAATGTGGCTGATTCTCTGAGGTTAGTAAAAGAAGAAAGGGGTAGGTATAAAAATGCACAGGCACCAGGTAGTTCCTAACAAGCTTTAATCAAAATTCAGGTGGCTCAACACAATGAATACTTAACATTGCAGAAAAATAAAATTCAGATAGAGAACCAAAATAGTGTGAAGAGAAACAGCTTTCCTCAAMAGCCTCATTCAAAAAAGTCTTCCTGAGGGACTCAGAGTTCCTTCCCAACCTTCAGAGTACAGCTTCTTTGTAGAACTGTCTTGATTCCTTATCTAGATCCTTAAATATCTCTTCTCACATTACAAACTCTTCCCTGTGTTCAAAGGTGTGGTTTTTCACTTATGGGACCAGAACATTTTTATCTTGACTTYTATTCACACATTATTTTGCTTCTTTTAAGGGAGTGCTGTGTCCAACTGGATGTGAGCTRCGAACCACACTGTTAAAACAAGAAAAATCGGTGAAACCAGTTATTCGTGATCTAAAAGATAAAGTGAAYACACTGTCTGAGAGCTCCTCAACTTTCTACGAGTATGTGACTGTTCTAGAAGATAAATTGGTGAAGAGGCAAAAGCAAAGGAAAGGTATGCTACTTCTATGAATTACTAGTGTAAATGGTATTGAAGTTTTATTGCATTCCTGCAGTCACTTTTGGTGGGACTTCTTAAAAAGAAATTTAAAATAAAGTGGAATATCTAGCAAAAGAGGGTTCTGTGGCTGTGTCATCTTAAATCTTAAAAAAAAAAAAAAATCCTTTGAGAGAGGCAAAGGAATGGATCTCATATAAAGGCAAGATTCATATGAGGCCTCCAAGTATCCCTAAGTCTATCCAGCCCATTTATGGCCAGCTTTTGGATTGGCACCATGGCTCCCCAGAAAGAAGAGGATTACTGCTCTTTGGCAGAGTATAGCACCACTGATAAATCTATTAGCTAGCAAAGAAACAACAGTACACATATACCACTTCCCTGATAGTATCTGCAAAGTTTTTGCATCTTGTAGAAAAGTAAGCAAAAGAAATGTCCTTCCTTCCTGTTAATGAAGTAAGTGGCATCTCAAATTGCACTTACAAATTGCTCTTCATGGTTTCATGTYGAAAAATAATCTGCATTTCATCTCTTTGCTTTTCTAGACAATGATGATTTACTTTCTCAGTACAACTCGGAAGTKGAATTGCATTATAATTATATAAAGGATAATCTGGACAATAACATCCCATCCAGCCTCAGGGTCCTTCGTGCAGTTGTGGATTCTTTACATAAAAAGATACAAAAACTGGAAAATGCCATTGCAACCCAGGTGGACTACTGCCGTTCTCCATGTACTGTTTCCTGTAATATTCCTGTGGTTTCAGGCAAAGGTACTCATTCAACTATGACATTTTTTCTCCCATTTGTATCACTATACAAATTGATGGATGCATCATTGACTTGGTTTGAAAATTATTCTGAAGCCTATGCAATTGATTAGGATATCAGGAAAGATGGGAAGTGATCCTAGATGGAAAAAATCTTTTCTGGATCCATACACTGATCAGACCAAAGATCCTCTTACCCAATATCAGTCTTTGTAAGTGACTGGTAGCATTTTAAAGAAGTAGGTGCTTCAGGGTCTTTGTAAGATGGTGGTGATACATTTGTGTCTGTCATAGTTGTACTCTTGATTTTTTCAGTCAAGAAATGTTCTTCTTTCACAAGCTAGTCTAGTTCAAGAAGTCATTGTAAGGTATTTTGAATTTTGAATTCAGTTTTGAATTACTTAGTTTGAAGTTTCAGAAATTCCTGTTTGGAAAAGCTGYACAATGCAGTATTATTTCTTCCCTGATTCTTTCACTTGATGTATTACAGAAATCAAAATGAGAGTAAAATACCATCTATATATATTTAAAACTGTTCCCTTATAACAGCAGACCAAATAAGAAGGCTGTTGAAGAAGTGCACAGGTGTTCAGTAACAGTCTCTGGTTTATTCTTGCAGAATGTGAGGATATCATCAGAAGGGGAGGTGAGACCTCTGAAATGTACCTCATCCAGCCAGATCCTTTCAACAAACCATACAGAGTATACTGCGACATGGAAACAGATAATGGAGGTTAGTGTGAAATAACTATGTTGTTAAAATATTAATTAATATGGATGCTACCAAAAAATTGTTTTGTTATTTGCGTTTTATACAAAGAAATATGGAGTTCTACTTTTTGTAGTTACTTGATAATTAAATCTGACTTTTTCAGGAAAGTCTTGTTGAGGTTATCTGCTGATGAACAGTAGGGTACTTCTATAATGAAAGTAGAAATAAATTGTGTACATCTCTTACTATGACCAACATGGACAATGTAGAGGTGGGCAGACAAGGACAGCTTGGCTCATTTCTTTCTGCTACAATGCTCTGGACAAAAGACCAGGGTGTCCTTCAAGTTCTGCTTTTTCCACCTTTCCTTATGAAGGGAGGTAATACTTAAGTGTGAGCAAAGTGGCAAAGCTGAGCTCAAAAACAGTGAAAGACCTGCTGCAGGGAAGCCATATGCTCCTCAYGTGCTGAGGTGAAGTTAAAAGGGCTGTATCTGTTTGATACTCCTTTTGTACTGGTAATTTAATCTTTATACTCTTGTTCCTGCAGGCTGGACTTTGATTCAGAACCGTCAGGATGGCAGCGTTAATTTTGGAAGAGGATGGGATCAATATAGAAAAGGATTTGGAAACCTTGCAAAGAGTGGAGGGAAGAACTACTGTGATACACCAGGTAAAATACCAGGCATAAAATGCAAAGAGCTATCCTTACTGAAACTGTTTTCTCATATTTTTGAAGCTCTAAGATTTTTTTTTAACAATAGCTAATCCASTCCAGCAGACCTATAGGCAAATAATAAAGTTGCCTCAAATATGTTGATGAGTGTTTCATAGAGCTCTCACTTGTTGCTTCTCAGGTGAATATTGGCTTGGAAATGACAAGATCAGCCAGCTTACCAAAATAGGGCCCACTGAAGTTTTAATTGAGATGGAGGACTGGAATGGTGATAAAGTATCAGCTCATTATGGAGGTTTCACCATACAGAATGAAGGAAACAAATATCAGCTTTCAGTTAGTAACTACAAAGGCACTGCAGGCAATGCGCTGATGGACGGAGCTTCCCAGCTGCATGGTGAAAACAGGACAATGACAATTCACAATGGCATGTACTTCAGCACTTATGACAGAGACAATGATGGATGGTAAGTACTTGTACTAGACATTTAAAGTAAAAACAGAGCTGAATATAGAATAATCCTATAATTTGCCATTCGTTTGCACAGCATTTTGTAGTATGTCAAAATATCCCTATTAAATCCTCAGCTAAATGTCTGTTAAGTTCTCTTGGCATAACCAAGAACAAGTAAAACTATATATTAGGTTAGTGACACTCCACAATCAAGTAAGAAGCCAGCATGCTGAATTTTATTGATTCCGTGAATGACTTAGCATAGACAAAGTGGAAAATCTGGATGCAATGTATTCATTGTCAGAGATTGACAGCAGCAGTGCTGAGGACACTAAGTAGAAATGTTGGTACTTACTCCAGTAATATATTATGAGTCCTGAAGAAAGAGGCAGGTAGCAGGTCCATTTAAACAACAGTGTTCTGCCTGCTGAGAAATTGGGGCTCAGTTGTAAAGTACATGATAGAGCATTGTATCTCTAAACGGTGCTTATTATCTGGTTACATGTTCATGAATAAAGGAATTGTTTAGGCTRGGAAAGACACACATTTCTCATTGTTTTCTATCTTTAAATTTAATTGATATTGCAATTATCATTATGAACTGCAAATAATTGTAATTATCAATCCATAAGCTAATATGGCATTCCCCAAGCRGTGCAACTGAAGTTTGATTCGTTTTTCTTAGCTGCTCTAACTTCTGAGGGCACTGTGTAGCATGGGCTTGTGATGGTCTTTTATAGAAAGTTCAGAGAGGACTTTAAATGTTTATTATGATTTGAAAATTTCYGTACATGGGCTGTTACATGTGCTCTGTTAATCTGTTTGCCTGTATAACAGCCATCAMTCTCAACACCTTTTTGCCCTCTCTTCAGGTTAACTGCAGACCCAAGAAAACAGTGCTCCAAAGAAGATGGAGGTGGATGGTGGTACAACCGCTGCCATTCAGCCAATCCCAATGGCAGATACTACTGGGGAGGGACCTACAGCTGGGACATGGCAAAACACGGCACAGACGATGGTGTTGTATGGATGAACTGGAAAGGGTCATGGTACTCAATGAAGAAGATGAGCATGAAAATCCGGCCATACTTCCCACAATAACCTTTATCAAAATGTACAGAGTCAGGGATTTTCTTTTAGTATTTGTACAAATTCTTTTAGTATTTGTACTGTTATCTTTTTACTCAGGCTTGTCTTTACATAYGAGAACCAAATATGTATGTACAACCATATTGTGACCTCAAGTGAAAAGCTATGTCAAATATAATTCAATATCTGTCCGATGAAAATAATTCCTAAGTGTGTTTTTTTCCATTTTTCATTTGTGCACAAGACAGAATTCACTGATATAGAATAACACTGATAAAATAAAAATAACTTGTTTCACTCTTTTACAAAGGGCTATTGTATCTCTTTAAAAGAGGAAGAGGATTATTTTAAAATGTTTTATAAAAGTTAATCGAAGTCTTGAAACTGAAGTATTCTTCATATTATTCCTAAGTATTTATGCATCATCTGGGGAGAAGCAAACACATTCCACTAAATAAGAGACAGTTATTTTCTATTTTCAAAGGAACAGTAACTACCTGTGCAACAAGTTGAGAAGGAATAAAGTGAAAAAAGGATTGAACAAAACAGTAGGTCACCAGTCCATAAGCTCAAATGCTGTTGTTGGATAAAATAGGCCCTTTTCTGGGACCTGGTTCACGTATTTGCTTTCACACATATGTGTCTTTCACACAGTCCCTGTCATGGGACTAGAATAATTGATGTCTCCAGTCTTAGGGTAGGTGGAGGTTGTATATTTCAGCAAAGCTAGTGGTCTATGCTCCCTTGAGCASATGAAGACAGCCCTGGCAGACAGGATGAACACCTCTCAAAGGGGGTCTACCTTCCTCCACAAAGGAAGGAGCCTGGATMACTAGGGCTGGAAGGATCCCACCTGAAGCCTTTAGAGTTCATTTAATCTGTGAGGCCCAGGAGGACAAAAAGGAGACACAATGTCAGCCTCTCACTAAAGGAGCACAAATGTTTAGCATCCACACAGGCAGGCTTCCACTGAGGCTATGGGACAAAACCAAAATGTGCAAAGTGGAAACCTGCTTTTCAAAAGCACAGACACTTCYTCATATGTGACTGTAAAGATGTCTTTGCTCTTCAGCAATCTTTCCAAAAGGAAAGTGGCTGTATTTAGACAGTGGCTGGATTTGAGAAGCACTGAAAAAGGCTGAAAGTGGGCTGCTTTGCCAGTATTTGGAAATCKTGTTAAATGGCATGCAACATATCAGTGAGATTAGAGGCGGGGAAGTTTGCTCATGCTTCTTTCTAAAAGCACAGAAATATTAAACAGTGTAAATACTTGTGCAATGTWATGCCATTAGGTATAAAGGTAAAATCAATGTGTTCATTTGTAATTGCGTGACCAGCGTAACTGGTATTACATGCAGCCAGATTTTTTTCTARAAAATCCTTACCACACACTGTCAGCAAGCTGATTTAAACCCCTTATCTGTAGAAGAATCCTTGCTTGGCATATGCGCTGAGAAACATTCAGGTGCCTCCTCATCTTGCTTGTTCTGCTTAGAGTCATAACCTTTTAGTTATTGCTAGATTATAATAGCCTGTTTTGGGAGCTGCATTTTGTTGAGTTATCATGGAATTGTCTTATTTTGAAGCTACAAGCATGCAGGGTGAGCTATCTAGGACTCATCAGTGGGATAGAAGGCCTGTGTCCATATTTATAAAATCAAAGCTTAGGAGACCCTAAGTCATTTAGAAGACCCTAAAAAGCATTTATCAGAGTGTTAGGTGTGTGGCAAAAGTGAGAGCCCACACCACCCTTGGTTCTGTCTGAGGACTGACTGCCACTGCTGTTGGGCTCCCCTTGAAATGGAAATGTTGAACTTGGTTAGACTTTAACAGTCCATGTCAGTGGAGGCAGGATTTCACTGTGAACATACTTCTAATTTTTTTTTTTTTTTTACTCTTTTAACACTCTTAAACAAAGTAAATAATTTAAACTAAAAACATTTTTATGTCAAGTTAAGGTGTGCACTGCCAAAACCATACACAGACAAAGTTCACATCAAGAGGGTTTTTTAATCAATATCGGCTCATCAGTTAAAAATAAGATMAAAAAAGTATTTTGTTAATAATTAATCACTGTTTATTTTTTTAATCCACAGATGTGCCCAGTTGCCTTCAAATTCACAGGGTAAAGGTACATCATACATATATATACATATAAAAAAMCTTTTCAACTCGTGGWCATAACACACATTAAAGGCCTGTCTTTCTACAGGGTTTCTACAGGCCTGATTTTCATTCTAACAGTTTTGAGGGAATAGTCAGAGGCTTTAAACGGCAGCCAGACAACGCCATTTTCGATCTCRTAGGGGACATTGTACCTGGGGTCGTAGTGGCCCCCCAGGTAGTAAATGCCATTGAGGTTGGCAGCCTGGCAGCTGTTGTACCACCAGCCCCCGCCGTAGATCTCCGCACAGTTCTCCTCCCAGTGGTCCTGGTCCCTGTCGAAGGTGCTGAACTTCATGTGGGCATGGGATGTGTACTCGGCTCCCTCCTCCAGCCAGCCAGCGACCAGGGCGTCCCCGGCGGTGCCCTCGTAGGAAGACACGGCCAGGGCGTACCCTTCCGCTTCAGACCCTACCTGGACGAGATACTCTGCAAACACAGCATTTCCTTCCCAGTCCTCTAACTCCACCCGAAGGAGAGTTTCATTCTGAGTCAGCAAGTGCATGTTTTCATTGCCCAGCCAAAACTCTCCTCGCCCTCTGCCATCCACGCTGCCGAAACCTTTCTTGTAGTCTTGCCAGGTCCGGTTAAAATTCACTGATCCATCCATTCTCTGTTGGATCAATAGCCATCCTCCCAAAGTGGTCTCTTGGTCGCAATAAACTGACAAAACCTTATTGGATCCCGCTGGCTTGATTTTGAAAATGCCACTTTTGGCACCAGAAGTGTGTTTCTGGCGGATATCATCACAGTCTAAAAAAAAAAGTTGATCTGGTTTGACAGAAGTTATCAGCAAAATTTAATAAAATGTTCAGAGGAATCCAAATACCAATAGCTCAGAGGAAAATTGTTAAACATGTCTTGGACTACATAGGTATAGTGACAGGCAACATTAGAAAGAATTCAGGAAAGGAAACTTTWCATACTTCTTAAATTGTGAATGTCTATGTTATACCCAAGTATTAATGAAATATTTTCCCTTTTATTTTCGAGGTGGTGACAAACACAGTGCTTGCATTTTATCATTACACTGTTGTACTACAACACGTAAAATCAATGTGTCAGTTTGGTTATGGATGGAGTTCAGCTCCATTACCTCAATAACTACCTTTCCCAGTGCTGGGTGTCCTTCGCCTCCCTCCTGACGGTTTGAAGCTGCGTGCCTGAAAGTCTGGGGTGTCCTCTGCACTCTGATCATGTTCCACCCCACCTAGCTGCTCAGATATTTCACGGGTCTTTAGTGATTTTGTTTCAAAAGCAGAGCCTCCCTTGTTGAAACTAGAAGAGCTGGTTGCTACAGTCTTGGAGTGACTTGCACTGCCAGATGGGAATCCAGATGGCTGAAGGCGAAGTCCTCCAAAGTCATCTTCCTCCTCCTCTCCTAAGTCTGCAAATTTGTCTTTTGCCCCTGGATGACTGGATACCCCAGTACCTCTGTGGCTGCTGCCTGTGCCAGTTGTGTGTCTGCTGGACCCACTAACGTGCTTAGTGGCAGCGGATGCAGAGTCAGGGGTAAAAAACGACTCTAGCTCGGGRAATACGGTCTCTAGCTTGTGAAAGGCATCTGCGCCACTAAAATGGTAGGTGGTCCCCTCCCCTCCAGCATTTACAGGTAAATAGGAGCAGTCTGAGCCGTCAGAAGAAACTGTTTTCTCAACTACTTCTTCTCTRGGGCCATCGGGCCCAGAGACAATTCTTTTGGTGGAAGTTTTGGTGCATCTACGAACATGGGAGGAGGTTTTGCCTTCCAGACTAAGGGTTTCTCTCCCATGAGTAGGAGTAACTAATTTGCTGGTGTATGAAGGTCCATCCCCCCTTGCTTCTGCCGTGTGATACGAGTCACCTCGGGAGGGTTTCCCATCTGTTTCTGGTCTTTCTAATACCACTTCCATCTGCTTGATGTCATTAATTATGTTCAGAGCTTGCATTTCTGGCAGAGGCTTATGCTTGAAATGATCAGGAACATTAGAGTCCTTAAGTGGCCTCATTTTCAGTGTGCTCAAGGTGGCTGCTTGAAGCTCAGGGTGCAAGTCAATGGAGTTGGCTTGGGCAAGCTGCTTCTGGATGTTGTCGTAGCTTTCTTTGTCCACCTTGTAGTCAAAACTTCTGGCACAGGTTCCTTTGCAAGACCGTATCTTAATATCAATGTCCACCTACATGATCAGAGAGAAGTAATTTGGTKAGGGAGCTTTCCTGACTTTCTCAAGCAAGGGTATCCTATACTGAAGAGGGGAAAGACGAAAGCTGCCCTAGTGCCTCCCACCTATGGCTGAGCTTTTCCAAAGTTTGGGTTTGATGTCATCAGAGGTTTATCCCCATTTTAAATACAATCCATGCAATAGCCCCATGTACGAGTTCCATGGAGAAGAGCACTGCAGAAGGTTCCCAGTCTCTGCTCCCTTCAYTCTTGGGTTTAGGGGTGTCTTTCTGATTTTGAAAGGAGTGCTGCAGAGTTGGATGTACTCCATGGGGGCAGAAATGGGCCCTCCAAAGAGAGGGGAACACACTGGACCTGTCCCAGAGCCTGTCATGGCCCTACTGTGAGTTCTGACATCTTGGGGTTACCATTGCTTTCTCAGATGATCCAAATGGTGGATTTCTGTTCTAGGAATCAAAATAAACCTTTGAGAAAAACCACTGTTTGTGCCAGCACTTTTTCTTGCATTACCATCGGAAGAACTGGCTGCAGCCTGGGAGCAGGTGTTCTAATGCCAGCCCTGGCTGCGGGCAGCASTGGGGATGGACAGAGCACATCCCCCTTCTAACTGCTCAGCAGCCCCTTACAGGAGGGGAAATGCCTCATGCAGSAGCAATTATCAGCAGATGAAGCATCCGTGAGGCCTCTCTGAGAGAWGGAGCAGATGGGACTAGGAACTCATGGAACTCACACTGGCTCCTACTGAGCAAAAGCAGAAAACCAGGATGGACAGAAAAGAACTCGTTTGGGGACTTGTCTCAGCAAGTCAGATTTTGTGAGAGTTGTACCACGTTTTCTCCCAGCTGGGGCACTGCTCACCATAATGGATAGATTCCCTTTCTGGAGCTAAGCCCAGGAAAGGATGGGAAGTGCATAGCAGAGACCCACCTCTAAACGCTTCATCTCCACCACTTGCTCCTGGATGCTGCTCTGCAGAGCTTTAATTCTGTTCACTTGAGTCACAACTCTCTGCTTCAGCGTCACAATTCTCCGTCTCAGCTCTCCTGACAGGCGACCATACGTCTCATCAAGCTCTGAAACAGAAATGCCTCACAGTCAGCGATGCACATGTGTTTTTCTTCCCTAGAGATGTATCGTATTTTTAATATGTAATTAAACACATAACTGAGAACGTATTTCTCATAGTACTGAGCTGATAAAAGTTACATTAGTCTTTAGTAACTAGTTAAGAGTCTATTATGATGTTTGTTCTGTTTATTGATAATAATGTCTAGTGTAGCCTGTATTTTCACTAATATGGCTTGTTCACAAAAAAGGAATAATTCAGTAATGGATAATAAAACTGGGTGCAAAATACTCACGCTGAGCACTATCCAGGCTTGGTTTTAGYACATTTACAGTTTCCACAATTATCTGATTGGACTTTTTATAGTTGTTTTGATTATCTGACAGCAGCTTCTTGATTCTGTCTATTCTGCGACTAAATTCCTGGTCCTTCTCATCAATCAGTCCTTGCATTCTGCATCCTGATGGACATTTGGTACCCTAAAATTGAAAGAGAGAAATAATAAAATACTCAAGAGTAAACATTTTGTGTAATGCAATCCATGAAGCACATCTTCAGAACCCTGCCATAAGTTTGGAGTGAGGAACAAGTAAACCTTTAATTTTCCTTCTCCTCTGTTCTTCATGGGTAAGATTCTATATATTTAGATATAGATGTAGATATAGATATAGATATAGATATAGATATAGATATAGATATAGATATAGATATAGATATAGATATAGAGATGTATCCTAAATGTCTGCTGTAAGACATCTGTTGTCCAGTTTGAGCAAGGATGTTAGAAGCCAGCATTTTGAAGCAAAGTTTTCCTCAGAATAGCTTAATGTTCTTACAGACTAAAGCTCTTTGCCAAGAAGTCATCAAATATACGTAGCATAGAAATGGACTGACATGCAAGATGCAAGAAATAGAGAAATTAATAGTTTCAATACAAGGCCATCTAGTCAATTATTATGAAACTTTTAMTGAGCATCTTGTAAACTGATTTCCTAAAAATTAACTAGTGAAGTGTATGTGATTTCTAGCTACTTCTTTTCTTTTCTTCACAACTTTATTTCCAGTGCCTTTCTTTTATRAACTTGGAAAGTGGCAATATCAAAATTCTGAGAAGGAATAGTTCTCATGTTTTTTCTAGGATTAGCCTTCACTTTTTTAATCTTTTCCAGACTTTCTCTTCTCGTTCTGCACCACCGGAAACTTCTCCTTTTTTTCTCTTGTCTTAATTTTTTTCCTTTCTTTATTTCTYTCTTTCTCACAGAAGAKATCTCCAGGCTGCCCARCCTGAAGAGTTACCTGAAGAGAACCCCGTGCTGGCCTGTGGCACCTGCTGTAGTGACCCAGCTGAGGCCCATGGGTGCCCTACAGATGGCCCTACAGATGGCCCCACTCTCACCCCAGAGTTAATTGCTCACCCAGTCATCATCTGCACAGATGGGCCAGTTCTTCTCGCTCTGGCACGTGGACTGGGACTTGTGCTCTACGATCCTGGGACCACGCACTCCTGCACCCACCTCCTCAAAGGTGCTCCCTCCATCTTGTGCCTGCCAGGAGGAAAAAAAGGAAAAGCAAAACCAAGATTAAGAAAACAGCTGCTGAGGGAGCAGAAACATAATGCTGGTGTCCTCAAAGATTCAGCTGATGGGTAGAACTCACAGCCAACAGTGCAAGGATTTTATTCCCAACATTTCTAGTAACATATGGTTTTGTTTGTTTTGTCAGAAAAAAAGCTTTGCATGGCTTAAAATTAACACTGCTATGCAGAGAGCTAGTGATGYTCAGGATCTATTATGATATTATTATATATATCATATATATATAATGATAAAATTATTCTACAGAAACATTTTGTCATGTATAGATATAAAATTAACTTGAAATCAGRCTGAAATTGGTAAAGGTAAATGCTTTTAAAATACTGTGTTCTATTCTCATTTGCTGCAATACTCTACAATTCTTATTGTCACTTTACCACTTCCAGTCTACACAAAACTAGCTAAGATATATAAGAAGAGTTTTCCCAGTAGTGTTTCTGATTTTAATCCCAGCTGCTAACTGTAAGCTTGTAGCACCATTTTGCATGGCAAAGAGAGCACGAAAGCTACTAACACAATTAAAATTACAATTTCAGCGATGGATGGATTTCACTGTGGTAATGGAAAGWAGAGAAATAAATATGCTGGGGTTTTCTTCAAACCTGAGAAGAAAAAGTGATATATACATACAACCTAATTCTATGCTAAAACATGATAAGGATTCCTACTTTGYTATCACTTAGTAAAAGACCATAATTTTTTTTGTTGTTGTTCATTAAAGAAAGCCCTGCTTTAGGGCTTAAGATGTAATTAGTTCTGACTGAAATCCTCTGTGCACTTTTTGTGCTTTTCAAACATTATAATTAATGCTTTTAAATATTAATGACTACTTCTTAGTWTGACTGATGATTACTTCTGAAGCTGAGAAAGTGATCCTAACTTTATCCTCCAGGGTCAGAACCACTCTGAGGAACTGGAACGTCTTTATCAAAATCAGCAGATTTGAATTCAGTTGTTTCACTAATTAACTATTTGATCAGGCCCRAGTGCTTCCTAAAAGCAACATACAAATCCAAAAATGCCCTTTAGGCATTGGCAGCTCCAATATGACTGTTTCTGTTTTGTCCCAGATGCTTCCTATAATTTCAGTAATTGTTAAAACAGGCACTTAAATAAAAAAATAATAAAGACACATACAAAGAATCTAACATAAGCTAATGGACTGAGTCATCTATGAGAAAAAGGGTTATAATAGCACAGTTGAAAATCAAGTTTATCTCCTTCCTTATCAAAAATTTGATTCTTACTTAGCTCTAGTTTAAGCTGATGTTGCAGCCACAARAATCCTAATTTTTAAAAGTGTCTTTCATAATGAAAGTATTGTGTGTCATTTTTAGATAGAGAATCCTGCTGAAATACTGTCCAAAGGAGAGTAGAATTCATCCTAATAAATATAAAAATTCCTGCATGTCTGGAGCCACTAGCATCCAGTCAGTTACGTTTAAGACTTAAAGCATCACCTATGAATCTTTGAATTCATGTTAACGGATATGGATGTGTTTTYTGCTCCTGAAGCCAGGCAGATTCARCAAAACTGAGTTAAGCAAAWCTTTAGAGAGCTGATAAATGATAGATGCTCAAGAACCACTGATGAAATTTCATCAGTGAAATGGTTACACTAAGCTGTTGCATAATGTGTGTGCATTGAATTTTACCAGCTAGGTGATAGACAAAATTTATCCATCTAATGAATGAACATTAAATTAATGCTTACTATTCAAAACAGAAAGAAACAAGAAGAATCAAGTAAGCAAACTCATACCCAGGCTATGCTGAGGCACAGGAACACAGAGAGGATCCTCACAGGCACCATCTTCAGGAGAAGAGCAAGGATTCTGACTGAAAGGATGCTCTTTGCCAGTCTTTTGGTGCAATTTAAACCGGAATGCGAACCTGAGATTAATCATTACGCTCCCCTCTGTTTGTAGAAAAAACACACCAAATGCCCCCCTCCCCCTCTGGTGATTACTTAAGGCCTCTTGCACAAGTTTCTGGTGTTATTTGCTCCAGATAAGTTTGTACAACATCCACATGTGGGCAACAACGAGAATTCCAGGAAAAAAATTGTCTAAAATTGTTTCTTGTAAGTGTACGTGCAACTAAGATGTATGCCAGCTCTGGTGGGATCCAGCAGTGCTTACCTGCTGGAAAACACACGCTCAGTGTGATGGGCATTTATCTGCAYAATCAAAGAGCTGATATTTGAAAAAGGAAGTCACAGCTTTGCCCTTTCCGTGTGACTGTGTCCCACTGCTGTGAAATCCACTGGATGTTCCAAAACAAGTACTAGTCTAAGAAAGATTGACACAGTCTGTCTGTGACCATGTGGCCATCAACCAAAATTAATTCCTGAGGAGGGCAGAACCCAGTTTGCACCAGTTTGTACAACTGGATCTTACAGGAATTTGTGTAATACATAATATGTTTAATACCATGCTGTCCCTTACACAAATGGTATGTTATACTTTTTATCAAGACTGATTTGTTTAAAACATGTATTTATGAAGAGCATGGAGAGTACTTGAAAATGCCCTAGAATATATTTTTAATATAATTAAATCTGCTTAAGGAGTCATGTCTCATTAATTGGTTTTATTTTTTTATTTTATTAATTGGGCATGGTCTATGTGTGGCAACTTACAACAATGTCCTGCTGCTCTGAGCTCTCTAAGAAGCCTTACTCTTACTGGGGAGGGCACACATGGCTGTCAGACACCTGAAAGATGCTGTCAGTCTCGATGCTTTCCACTGCAGTGAGCAGCAATGAGTAAAAAAACTTTAGCTAGGGTAAATGCGGTCAGTTGAATAAATAGTTGAATTAAAAAAAAAACAAACTGCATGACACTCACAAGACTCTCCATCGTCTGCACAGTGCAACGTCTGATCACACTCTGCTTTAGAGGGACACATTTGAGCTTCGCTATGACATTGTCAAAATAGCTGATTTTAGCTTTGGATGCATTTCAACTGCCTCACAGGTTTTGACCCATCCTCCTTTCCTCTGCTTTTCCTTGTGTTTTTTTTGTCTTCAGGAGGCTTGCATTCTCCCCCCGTGAAGCTCACTGAAGTCGACCTGGACCTTTTGTTTCCTCCCATTTCTGGTCTTGCATTTCATACTTTTCTTGCCTMGGAAAACCCTCAAGGGTCTAACTTACCCCATACCAACCTCGCTAATAGCAATTCATATTGTCAGGTGGCAGAAGATCTCTGTGAGACGGTACTAAATTCATTACAACCTCCACTTCCAGGATCCAGCTTTGCATGACAAGGGGTTCTTACGATATTTTAGGCTATCTGTGTGCATTCTGAAAAAAGATACTTTGTTTATTTCAATCCCCGGCAACAAGTGTTGCAGAGGTCTTCTGTTGAATCTCCTGCARCAAACTTCTGATTTCAGCAGTGAGAAAGCCCAACATTTCCAGCAACAAATGTCCAGACACATTGTTTTATTTCCAGGTCTTTAAGATATCAACATCACATATTACCTTTGCTCAGTTTGAAGGTCAGGCAGCCATGGAAGTGTTGTTTTGTTGATAAAGGCATGCAAGACACTGAACTCAAAGCAGATATAATCAACGAAATAATAATATACCTAAATGCTCAGCTGTTAACTTCAGATTAATGGCACTTCCCTACTCCAAGTCYTACACAGTTTTGTTCTCTCTGTAGCAGCAGCTCTGTAAAAGAACTATAAAAACATCAGAGGACAATTAAATGCTTAAAGCAGGGAAGGAACAAATTAGGAGGAAATATTGTAGGCTAAGAATTAACTATTTAACAGAACAGAGTAAAATGGGCTTCATCAAAAATATACTGAGGTCCATGAAGAACTCAACAGTCAAACAACGCAAAAAAGCTCAATTTTTGCCTCTATAATAGAYACAAAAGTCTGGTTAAAGATCACAACCTTATGATTTTCATGCTCAGGAGGGCAAGAATTGCAAGTGCAAACTTCATGGGTTCTCCTTGAGTGTACACTCATGGACTTTGCTTTACCACAGGATCACATATGACATTCCTTCCACTGATCCCCTTCTGCTTCACACTGAGTGTGGCAATGGTGCTCCACAGACAAGCAGCTGCCCAGAGCTCTACACTCTTATCATTGCAGGAYGATACCCTGCAGGCTGCTTAAACCTTCAAGGATTTCCCTGTGGAACATTATAATCATCAGTAAAACCTTAACACTATATTTGTAATTTAATAGGCCTTAAAAACCAATAGCAGTAAGAGCACATTAAGCAAAAAAAATTTCTGCCTTTTCAACCACGCTGACAGARGATGTGACAATTTGCTAGGTGGTGTTCCAGGCACCAGCCACCAGAGTAACAGAGGACATGTCAAGTATCATATTCCAGACCTCCTCTGACCCTGAGKGATGGCACAGCTCTCTGGTGRCACTCAAAACACAGTGAACTTAACYCTGGTACAAGTAAAACTTGGCCACCAAGGCTAGAGGGACTGGAAAAAAGTTGATATCTGATCATAAACATGAGGTAGGCTAAGAGGGCTTTCCTGCTTGCTGTGAAGGGAATTGCTGGGGGAAGCTGGGGTGAAGGAGGAGCTTCTCAGGTTTTACAGTTAAGGGCTGAATCTGTGCCTGACCTTCAGCCTGTTCCTCTGCTTTCATGTTGCAATCATTCAGTCACTTCTGTCAGTGTTTGTTTGGAATTCTGGAGGCCAAGAGCTAGATAAACTTTGGATGAAACTTTGATTCAGGATCAAAGGACAGAAGTGGTGTTCACTACTTCATCTGCCCTGCTCTTGGCTGAATGCCACGTAATAGTTGGGAGTCTGGGATTTTGCTCTGACTTGTGTGCCCTAGATGTGAGCCTCCCCTTGTTTGCCCAGCRCTGTGTCTCCTGTTTCTCCACCAGTACCAACCACCAGCTTCCAAGCTTCCAAGGAGCCTTCTGCTTCTMTCACCTGCTCATTCATGACCCTTATCTGGATGTTTTGTCTTAGACTCCATTTTCCTTCAGAATTAGCTCTCACCTTCACCTTCTCTTCATATGCTCCTCAGACTACCTAAATCTTTTGAAGTCATTACTAGCCAAACCCAGTACTTTGTCCTGCATTTTCCCCATGCAATATCCCAGAACTGAGGAACCCAGAAGTCTTTTATTTGACTCTTTCTTCCTCTATCTCTTCCTCATCCACTTTTTTTTTTTTTTTTTGCCTTTGGACTTTGAAAACAGAAAGTGGAAGGGACTCAACCAATGCTGTTCAAGTGGCTGTTGGCAGAACCAGGAGGAGACTGGGCTTTCCAGCCCTTCCCTCGCACCCTTCTCTCCAGCCTCTCTACACATACTGCTTCAGCAACAAGGAGCCACAGGAGAGCTCTTACAGCACGAGTTGCTGAGGAAAACTTCTTTTCTTGGTGAGGAACTGGGTGTGAAGGCTGGCAGTGAGCTGTGCAGCKTGGCTGGCAGCATGGTGCAAATAGACCAGTTCAGTGGTGTGGAGGGGTCAGCCCTCATCTCAAACTGTTGTTAATTCCATCTGGCCTGAGCTAATGATGCCTTCTTCTCACTCTTGAGAAACCTGTCTTCCTCTYAGAGTAAAAATTAAACTATGTCAAAAGCTTAATAAAAATRAGAGAGTTGGGTKTTTATCATGCTGTGGAGACTCATATCCAGRGAAGAGGCACAGYACCAGCCCCACCAGACATCTGGGCACTGAAATTGGAAAACTATTGAAGCAGCACAAACAGACTTTAAGGTCTCTTTCATCAGTGTAATGTTCTTTGTTTTTAAAACAAAGCAATTGAATGTGCAGTTTATAAATACCAGGTAAACTTCTGGTCTTTCACAAGCAGCTAAAAATAAAGACCAGGATACCCTTCCCATTTCACTTCTTAATGCATCAGCTTGAAACAGTGACAGTTTCTAGCTCTGAGTGTRTCCTATTTTGAGCAATTTATCCACAAACCTAATTCAATTTGCTAATACACCCYTCAAAGGCACTCATTAGATTTTGAGTGGGTACATTCAGACAGCATTGCAAACTATTTGCTAGTTGTGATCTGTGCTGTGAACTTGCTTATGTGGATCACACGGGAAATTATGGATTTCTGGATCTACTGGATGCAGAAGAAGAGAATGCAAGTAAAATACAATGAATTTCTGCTGCAAATTTTAACATTTTTTGGTTGGATGGCACTGGATACATTACAATAATTTTTTAATRTTTATGGAAAAAGATGGGTGTTTGGGAATAATGGGTTTAAAGTATACTTCTATGTGTCATATGAAAAATGAGATTTATTCTAAGTAATATTGAGAAACTTGTTAATATATGTGGTCTGGAGTAAAATGACCTGTCCTTGGTCCTAGCACATCCTGATTGAAAATTTGTTACTTTGTGATAAGCTCAATAGTCTTCAGCAGAACAACAGGCCACTTTCAAGTTGCTATGTACTTTGACCTAYGTCATCAAACAACTCTACTAGAAAACTTGAAAACCTATGAAAACAAATCACATYTATTGAGAAAGCTCCAACACACGCCTCTAAAGAAAGAGGAGGAACGACTGGTGTGCAATTCAGGAATGACTGAATCAAACAGGTTTGATCAGAGCAAAACCTTCCARCCATCAGAAGTTTTCTTTGTCTTGTTTCGCCAGCTGTAGAGCACAGATAACAAACTCAGACTTTTTTTGTAATAATCAAAAGTTTATTGAGAATGTGTAAAGAAAAAAATAACCATCTACAGAGGTAAGCACCACTCAAGGAAGAGGTTTGGGCTTCTTACAGTCCAAGTTGTTTTATAGTTAAAACTGAACTGCGTAATGTTTGGTAAGTTCAGCGTCTAAGACAGAAAAGATTTGCTTTTGCTGTTCAGACCAGTCTTTATTAAATTGTCCTTTACGCATCTCCAACCTGAAACAGAAAGAAAAGAGTATTTTAATGTTCTTCTAATGAAAGAAGTACATAAGGCTACGGTGACATGTTGATAGTGTTCATGCATAGTTATACTAGTTGGAAATGAAAAATTCAGCAATTAGAACACAAAAAGGCAAGGGATTATTTCTGATCATGAGATTATCCATTTACCTATCCRTGAAAACAAACAGTAATGCAGAAGGTGTACTAAAATCATTTTGTGAGAAAATGGTAAACAAAGCCAACTGCTCTAAGAGGCAGTGGGCTTAACTTCAGCTGTTCATGCTCAGTGTTTGACATGATTACTTTGTTTTGTTCTGTCATTTTAAATATCTCCTTGGCCCTGTGGTCGAACCTGTTTGACACTGCCCAAGTTGTGCTGCTGTCCATCTACTGACAGTCTGTTGAAYGGGATGATTTTCATTGAAGTTTTCTTCATGGAGTACCACCGGTCACGCCAGGTTGCCCAGATAATGCCATTGTCAAATCCAGCTGGACCAGCATCTTCTGATGTGYACACACCACCTAAAAAACACCAGTAGGAGCAGAACAGTGGGTTGCTTTCTCACAGTAGTTACTGTGCCCAAACATTTTTCTGGTACTGACACCTCCAGGRCATCCCTGGATATGCTAACATACCCTGCTCCTTGGCTTTCTTCCTCTACTTTGCTTCTCTCAGGATTGATTCTCCCACTTTAGAATGCAGAGCAGTTGTAAATTCCTACTACTGGTGTTAACAATTATTGCAAAGAATGGGCTATGCCAACTTTGGAAAAGCCAGAAGGCAAAATGTACTCAATGAACATGACTCAATTTTCCTTTGTCACTGAAACATGGTGTCCTGAATCACATGCATTTAGAAGACGCTTTACCTGTATAATATTTGCCATTGAGGTGGCCAGCATGGCATCTGTTCATCCACCATCCAGAGCCATCCTGCTCAGCACAGTTGCCCTCATAGTTGTCATTGTCATTATCATAGGTACTGAACCGCATGCCATTGTGGTAGGTATAGGATTTATCACTTGGGTCATCTCCAAAATTGTATCCATCAAAAGCATCCCCGGCTTCACCACCAATAAAGTAGGCRTAGGTCATTCGATACTTGTCTTCTTCACTTCCCACTCTGAATACAGCATAGTCAGCAGTGCTGTGAACAAAGGGCAATGTGAACATGAGCGTGCTGCATCCCAGCACACACACAAATGAAAAATGCATCTGTGTTCAAACTGCAGAAAAGGCATTTATTGCCTTTTATTTTAAAAGTAATTGTTTTCATGTGACTGTGGGCCACWATTCAGTGACACACATCGAATCAAYTTTTGTGCTCGTCTTCTGACTACTACTCTTCAGTGATGTGTGAAATATCTACAGTATAAACACACACACATATATATGTGTAATCTCTCAGGTTCATATTAGAAATAAAATTTTTAAGAAAGAATGGAACAGAATAGTTCAGTTAGAAGGGGACCTATAAGATCATGTAGTCCCTAAGATACATAAGACACAGAAACTTGCAGAGAAGAAACAGATTCTTTATGCCAGTGCTGACAGCACGTGGCCTTCTGACAGGTACATGTGCCTGGCAACAAGTCACACACAGTGACTGCTGTCACAGCTGTAAGTTCAGGAGCCAAAGCAGCTCCATGAATATGTTAGCTGATCTAAGAGTTAGTAATTTTTAAGGAGCAAACTTATTTCAGTACAAACTGATGCAGCAGTGGGAGCAGTGGGTTTAAAGCTGTTATTTTCAGAAGCATCATGAGCAAATACCCTTTCTTGCCACTCCAGTCCTCCAGCTCTATTCGTAAGGTGTATGGCAGAGTGGACTGTGTAGTTATTAAATGAATCCTTTCATTGCCCAGCCAGAACTCAGTGGTGTCATCTGGAGACAGATGTCCAAATCCTTCCTTGTACTGAACCCAATTTTTAGAGAAGTCTTCACTCCCGTCCAGTCTCTGGGAAAAAAAACCCCAAGAACAGGATAAACAAAAATAAAAACCTCAGTCAAAAATACATGTATCATATGTAGGTAAATAAAAACAGTGCTGATGCAATAAGTTTGCTTCTAATAATAATACACAAATGTCATACCCTCTGCAGTACTGTCCAGCCGTTACCATATGAGTCAATCTCACAGTAGACCAGGAATGACTGCTTGGCTCTTTGAGGCTTGATAAAGTAAAGACCACTTTTCCTTGCACCTTTATTTGCAATGTCTTGACAATCTGAAGTAAAGATATTCAAAGGATCGTTGTCAATCTAGCTACAATTCTATCCTCACATTTATTTTCTATTGTAACTTTCTTAGTGCAAGAAATGCAAATATTCTAAATACTATTGGTGCAAAGTTAGCTATTTAGTCCACATACTTCAGTGTCATTGCCAAAAAAAATCCTACTGAAGGTCACTGGACTTGTGTAAGATAAAGACCAATTTCGTCTCATGTAAAGTTYAAGCAGTGTAAACACAGTCGTTGCATTGAATTCTACAGCAACAAAGAAAGACAATCTTGGACTAAATGGAATAATTAAACTTTTTTCCACAAGGCTYAGTAGAACTGTGATAATGAGTTATTTTCTGTTTGTCCCAGGTCCATGGAAACTCAACTCATGTCACCCATGTTTTGCATACATTTTGTGATAACCGTATTTTGGCCAAAAAGGCCAAGCAAGAACTGTGTTTCACCTGAACGCCTTGTCTGCAGAGCATCTAACTTGTTTTACAATCTGCAATTTTATATATCTTTGTGGAAGTCATAAGATTACAAGGAAATCATTGCTGTGATGCCAGCAAGCAGCACTTGTGTCTGAATTAACTCTCTGCCACACAAGAAGCAAAATTTTGCACACCTCTTCCAGTTGTCTCCTGAATTTCAGCCGTGTCTTTGCATGGCTCCTGACAGAGTCGCTCAAGCTGGGCAATCTTCTCTTTCAGTTCTGTGATCCTGTTGCCGTTCATTATATGTGTATCTGTCARCTGTCTGGAAAGAGAGACATAAAAATGGGGTGTTTTACCTGCTGTTTGTGAATATGTAATACACATTTATTTCCCTGCACACGCCTCATGTCTCTAACTTGCTGCYACAGGCACCTCTGCAAAAGGGGGTGCTTCTATTAGCTCTGATATTTAGAGTTAAGGACAGGCAAAATAGGAAAGCACATGCTTTACCTCATGCAAAACTTAACCATATACAAAACTTGACTCTAATCAGCAAAACTCTAATCAGCATTTAATGTATGAATATAACTGTATGGAAAGTTTTATTTTGCTCTCCTGAAGGAAATTATAAACTATTCCTCTTCCATTATGGATGTATTTCTAAAATGTAAGTGCAATAAATAAACTGCTGTAAGTGTCAGAATGCCTAAATAATCTTTGATGTAATGTTCTACATTCAGATAAAAAAAAATATATCCTTAGGATTTAGAGACATTATTTATGCTTTCAATTTTACCTTCAATGTCAACTTATAAAAGACTACCCCTGGATTTATAGTTACTTATGGATTATAACTACATAATGGAGCTAATTTTCATGGATATATGCAGCAAAATTGGCCAGAGTGAATGATTGCACAAACATTTCACATACTSTGCTTCACAGCAAAAACTCATGACCTCCGAAGGTCACGAAAAAATTTTAGGGATAGCTGGCACAGCAGGAGAAACATAAATAAAAGTATTGCCAAGCTTCATGACATTCTTATCTTTCATTTCTTGCACAATTAATCGTTTAACCAGGTAAGCAGAGAATTCACAATCAGATCCTCATGATCCTTCTGTGTCTTGCTAGGCAGCTACTAATGGCAGTGTGGGCAGAACTGCCCACAGGAGCACAAAAGCCTTTCTGAGAGAGCTTTTTTGTAACTTGATAAAAGAACAGAAAGCAAACCATGTGTACTGTCACTAATAAAATAAGTGGAAGATACCTACTGTATAGTAGTTTCATGAGACAATATAGTGTTTTCATATCTCATAATTTCTTCAATTATTTTCCTGGACTTTTGAGTAAAATCATCAATTGAATCTGTAAAAGAGAAAGGTAAAAAATAGTTGCAGTTAGGCAGATTAAAAAAAGAAACTGACATAAATAATATTTTTCATTTGTGTACTTATTTTTATATTCTCACTTGGTAATGTCTGCTTGTCTGAAGGATAGAGGCCTTGGATATGTTGAATCAGATTTTCTGCTGTTGCTGTGGAGTTAGAAATTCGCTGCAAGATTCTCTCCATTTCCAGCAGGTCATTATCCACAGTGGAATGGTATTTATTAAGGAAATCTGCAATGCCACAAGTTGTTGGGCAGAAGCTCCCCTAAGGAGTAAAGAGAAATAGCCGGTTATGTTTCAGGGGCAAAGAAAGCAGAGCAGAATATTTGGGCAGAGGAACTTTTACACACTGCTGAAAAAAACTTTTAAGGATAAAGCAGAGCAGGCATTTGCAGCTGACTTTGCTGTATCTGAATTTTCAGAGACAGTTAATTTTCACACTATGTGCACACACAGCAAGAAAACAGTGCATGCTATTACTTGTAGCATCTGCTGGATGTGTGCTTTCATCCGCAGTGCAGCCTCCCATACACTTTTACCAAGCACACACTGCTATCAATAAACAGGTTTAAGCAAAGCACACTTAGTAAGTACTGGAAACAATGAAGAGGTACAAGTGATAATGGTAGTTAATAATCAGCATAGGAAAGCTTTAGTTACATTCTTAAGATAAAATAAAATGGTTCAGGTACTTACAAATCTATCATCCAATATGCAACAGTTGTCTCTGGTGGCGAGGTACTGAAGAGAAGAGAGAAGACCATTTTTAGGGGATTTTCTCCAACATCACTTTCTGTGCTAACACATTTCCTAAACACTTGTGTCTTCACTTACCGCCAGGCTGGTAGAAAAGAGCAGGGAGAGGAGAGAGCCCAGGGGAGCCCAGCTGCACAAGCTCAGCCCCATCATGCCTGTCCCACTGGCTGCTGTGCAGTCAGCAGCCGAGAATGTTCAACCCAGCACGGGGGGGCAGCAGTTTAAGGCAGCAGGATGAACCTGGGGGCGGGCACTGGGAGGTGATGGGAAGAGGTGGGGTAGCGAGTTGRGGTGGATTCTCAGAATTTGCACAGGTACTCCTCCCATTTTCAGAATGTTTCTCACTTAGTTGCTTGATTTCTGCTCCAGCCAGGTCTCAGGGAAGGCGGAAAAGTGAGACAAGGCATGGAGATGCTACATTTAGTCACAAGCATAACAAAACTCACACATCACTTTGTGATGGGGACTCGCAGAAGCTTCCCTCCAATAGCACAGAGAAAAGCCACAGTAGCTACTTGAACTATGTGTACCAACTATCAACAGCCTAACATTAAATGATATTTTGTCACTACACAGGCCTTCCTTTGCACAGATCCCTATGTGTTTTGCAGAGAGACTCGACAACTTTTCCCCTATTCTGTGGATGACAAAAGTGAGGCAGAGAAAGGTATGCAGTCAATGAAAAATGGCATACTTGGAAAAGTRTTCTGTGGTAATTCTCRTGGWCAATGAAAGTAYGAATGTTCCCTATCCTTCAACATAGTGAGTCCATTCCAACGACTTCAGTCAAWGCTTCCTTGCTGGGGAACTAATGCTGTTGGTCCCTGCCTTATTCAATACTGCTACAAGAGTGCTGACAAGCCCATTCTTCTGCTATGGGCTTTTTTCAGGCAAATTATTTCACTATGTCCTTTTGCATGCTGTTTGTATTAATATCATTAATACCTTTCCACTCATGACCTAGATCTGGTCTCTAAACTACAGCTTCACCAGAGAAAGATTGATTTTGTATCTGTACARTATGATGTATAATAAGACAACATTGAATGAGGCTTTTGACTCCATTACATGTTTGACCAAATGATGAGAAAAATTGTGAGACTGGTATTCATTGCTAGATCTGCTTTTACTGGGGTCAGCTTTGTGATTTCAGGCAAATKACTTCATCTCTGTATAGCAGGATCAGTGTTCCAACTTGGCTTAATAGGTACTTAAAACATGGACAAAAGCATTCTGTAGGAACCAGATGATTAGAAAATTAGATATAATAATGCCCTAAAACATGGGGAGTCTTTTTCCTTCAAATTGGTCAAATTGGGTTGAACAGAAGGTTCCCATCATGTTCAGAGATCCACCCACCTATTGCCAGAAGGAAATGCAAGCATTTGTGATGCTAAAGGGCAAATTGATGTGACCTTTTTATGTGGGGCTGATGCACTGTTCATTGGAGAGTTAGCTTCCCAGTAACTCTACTGATGAGCAGTGAGTTAGCTGCCAGGCTGCCAAAAGTCTTTTCCAAAGGATGACCRATGCTAAAGGCTTGTCTTTCCAAATCTGGTCTTAATTACTTGAAGAATCAGGTGCAGAATGTGAGGTGCAGAATGTGCTCCTRTTGACCTTACTGATACAAATAGGGTATTGTTTTATCTTTAACATGGTTACTTCTGTTTCCTTAAAAGTGAAAATAAAGCAAATAGAAATGGGTAAAAGTCTATCTGCTGTTGTGTTTTTATTGTTGCTTCACTTGTGCTGTTAACATGGCCTGAGRAAACTACCACTGAACGTTTCTGCCACTGCTGCTCATACACTGGGCTTGCTTTGCTTGTTCTTTGCAGTTCCAGACACAAGGGYCCACAGGGTCCCRGAGATACCATTCCAGAGGCTGTGCWCCAGCAGGATTCCCTTAGATATGACAAGATAGCGTGAGCAGGTTGCTGGTATGAACTTTGCAAAGTGACCAGCCCAGCTTTAACACAGATGTACACTGCAGAGTACAGATGGGCACCTACTGCTCATGATCAGTAGGTGAACCACATCAAACACTTCAGGTATCCCTCATCCTCTGACAGAATCAAGAACACATCTTTCCCTTTTTCTCTAGAAGTCGTAGGCTTGAAACTCTATCAGAAGATTTGGGTAGCAGAAAACAAAATTTTATCTTGTGCTCCTAGGCAAGAATTTCAGGAGTCACAGAGGATGACAACAGCAAACTCTGGAGTTTAAAGACCCCAAGATTTTATTATTAAACTGTGAGAATGGCTGTAATGACATAATAAAAATGCATAAATAAAGCTTCAATGTTCAAGATAAATGGTAATTGGTGGGAAAAACAAAAGGCTATTTATTCCTAAAAATGGATTAGGAATAGGAAACCTGAATTTTCAGTCAGGTGCTTATTTACACAAAATTATCGCTGTATATATTTACATTCATGAAGAAGTCAATTTTCAACATTGCCTTAATGATTACCAAGTATTTGTGCACTGCATTTTAAGTGTTACTTAGCTGTGTTTGTGGTTATAACTGTGGTTATAGYACCCTTAGTAGAAGGTGTAAATATTTAAACATCAGGAAATTTTTGTTTGCTTTACTGACTACATGGTCATTATTTAGCCTTGAATAATTAATCATTTCATATATTTCCTTCTTTTTTTTCTTTTCTCCTCTGATTTCACCTTTCATTACTTAGAAATACCCTATTGCTGCTTTTCATGAAGTTGAAAGCAACACATATGCTTACTGGAATGACTATGYGGTATTTTTCCTCCCTTTCATACCATTTTGTGCTGGTGGGTCCTGGCTGCAAAAAAAGCTGACCCATTTACCAAACAAGTGTKCTAGAGACCTAATTGTACCCAGAGACGTGTCCAAAATAATTYAACCATGTTCATTTCCTGGCCAGTGTTTTCTTTCCAGTAAGTCTGCTGGTTTGTTAACAAATAAGGACAATTCGTGTATCACAGGTGGAAGGAAGAGTTCTCAAACTCAGTGTACTTTTTTCTTGCAATTTACTTTTCAGGAGAGAGTAAAGGTGAATCATTATTTGTTTAAAAGAGCTTTCTTCAACTCAGTATTGATTAGCATTTTTATCAGCTACTGGAACACTGTCCAACACTCTCTCATTATTCATAGAAAACCTTTCCTCAGAAAAACAAATCAGAAGAAATATGTTTGTGTCATAAATTAGTTCCTGAATATCAGAACAGACTCATGGATGTCTTGGAAAAACAATGGGGTTTTTTTTTTTTAAGCTCATTTCTACATGCCTTAAGAATCTAACCTGAAAAAACAGTCTACAACAGTTTAGAAATGCTTTAGTGACAAGTTTTAAGATTTCCAATGGGGTTTTATTACTGTTTGACTGAAAGTGCTCAGTGGACTTGACTTGAACTTACATTTTTTTAGATGCTCCAGAAGTTAGTTTTCCTATTTAAAAATAAATCTAGAAAAATCCTAAATAGTAAATGCTGAAAAAAAATCTCTACTATGCTTTGCTATCCATCATCAATATGTATCACTCTCCTTGTAATACTAAAAATATAGATTAGTGGCCAAAATCCCCTTTGCTAAGTCGATCAATGAGGGAATGATAATTAGGATGAGAAATACAGACAACAAACAAATTGTCTAGTAGTGAAGCTATGTCAATGGTGTTCCAAAAAGCCAACTGCACGAAAGTGAAAATGAAAAAAAAAAAGAGGTTTTGTAACTTATCTTTCTCTTTCAATATTRAAAATGTGGGCAAAAGGTAAATCACAACATTTTTTCCAGCTGGATAGTCCACTGTGTGCAGCACACTTCTTCCTTGCCCTTCCTCAAGGGAAACGAGTCAACAAAAATCAATTGCTCTGCAATGGGGAGCCTTTAGTTTCCTTATACTTGTGGCACCAGTACAGACACTGTGTTCACCTATGCTTCAGTTCAAATACTGGCTGGTAATAGCTGTTTCTTTGAAAACTGAGTGGGGAACAGTAAGRAATGTATGTATTTCATGTCAGCCAGAACCCTTCATTTTGGAAAGAAATTATGGGCTATTTTGCTGTCTCCACACTGTGAATACAGAGAGTATTTTTTTTACTCTCTTTAGAGTGGGTACTTTAATAATTACAGGATAATATATTTTCATAAAACAAAATATGGAAGTTACATCGATTCATGACTGTTCATGTCAGCACTTCTAACAACCTAAAAGACCCTTTGTTTTCTACAAAGAATAACCAAGGGTTATTGCTTTAATACATAGTTCTTATTTTGACTTAAACTACTATTACAAACAATTAAAAAAAATTAACTATTAAAGGGCCAAAAATCAAGGCACTCCATCATCATAGTATTTCTGAAGACMTCTCATATACAGAAGGCAGATATTTGATGGTTTGAATGAGCTGTTATCTCAGTTTTGAAAAATCCTATCTATTGTTTCTGTTTGGTTAGTTCAGTGTACTTAATTTAATATATTAAAGCTTTTATTTAAACTTCATACAAATCTTAAGATAATAAATGAACTTATGTGTAAAAAAAGGGAATGTGATATAAAGGAACGAAGTCAATATGATTCAGATGGTAACTCATTTTGTTGTCATAGCTGAGGTTTGTCTGAGTCTGGGAATATAGGACATTATACCTCAAATTTCTAAAAATTTACTAAAATACTACAAAGCTCCAAACTATGTTCAGTTGAACATCATTATTGAGCTTTGAGTTGTTTGTGCCTTGTATAGGGGTATTTGATGCAACATAGTAAATTCTGTTTTACTGATCTACAGATACCATTTTCAACTGTTGATTCACTGAGAAAAGGTTGGTATTCAGACTGTCTGCAGAAGAGAGATTGCAGTGTATACTTTACCCTGAGGGCAAGAACAGTGAACTTATTTGTTAAACAAAGAGATGCACTAATTTGTGTGAATGAGATAAGTAGTAAATTCAAATATTTGCTGAGTATTTTGTAATTAGTTGAGAGGACAGAGCTTCAATAAACTAAACAGAGCCTGCTTCAATAATCGAACATATAGGTTGATGCTATTGGTTTGGATAGTAACTTATTGACAATAACATTAAAGGAAATACAGCAAAAATGMAGTGTATTTCACAATAAACCTCTGSCCTGTGAAATACTTTGCTTGTACTTTTTTTAAGCACTCAGAGGAAGCCTGACTGTCAGAAAAATCCTAGAAATATAATCTAAAGGGCTTTTGGAATAATGTACTGTGTTGTCCTCCCTGACTTCCAGAATTAGGTTTAAATGCCATTTATTCAGGATGATGGAAGTAGAAGAATGAATTCCACAGTTTYTTTACACATTATCTGTGCTCCATGCTAGTGCTCAAATCTGTTTACAGGTAGAGAAGCACAGGCTTAAGTTAGAAACATTAATAGCACTAGCCTATTAAACATAAATATAAGTAGGGTTGCTGAAGGAAAGTGAAGTTAAGAGTTATCTACATGTAAACCATGAGCAGAAAGAAATAATATTTTAAAATTTTCTTAAAAATATGTAGCCTTTTTCTTTCTCTGCTTTATTCTCCCAAATTGTGAGAGGATTTCTGTCTCATTCTTAAATATTTTACGTTAAGCAATGGGTTCCTATAACGTGAGTGARTTATGACAGCTTTTACTGTTGACCCATATTCCCTACATTGGTCACAAATACAGTCAAGTCTTTCACTAGCACCTCCTATGTATGAATTTCACATAAGCTTGTTACTGACTGTAGTTTCTTTGGGGCTTCACTGACAACCACACAGTGTCATCTGATGTTCTCAAAGAGCAACAAACYGTTCCTAAAATCTGTTAGATCATACAAAGTCCAAAATGTCAAAATTAAGACCTCACTATCACAGAGCATTGCTTCCCAAGCCTACATGGAAAAGAACCGCTATATAATTTGTCTCTGTTTTCATTAAAAAATGAAATTCATGTATGAAATAATGGGCTCTCAGCTAATCATTACTGCTCAGGATGGAATGATGATGATAATGAAAACTCAGTCTGTTTTAAGAAAATAATTTGTGAAATGGAGGGGATAGAATAGTGAATAAACTACTCTCTCAGAAAAATGGATTATTTTGTTTGACCCTCAACAAGCTTATTAAATAGTCTACTTATTTACGGACAAGTATAAATTGAGTAAGAAATCAATTTGCTGTGGGAACCAATAGAATATAGGCTTTGGTCCTTTTATCACTTTACTGCAAACATTGGAAACAATCCTAAATCCTTTCCCCATGTTTTTGGGAGATTCAACTAGTATGTGTGTCTTAGCATTTAATACAGGTTGGATATTAATTCTCTCACACACACATCAACATCCATATGAAAATTCGCTAAAATTGTATTTAATGTTCCATAAGGGCCTTAAAATAATACCTGACAAAGCAAGATCCAGTCCTTCACAGAACCATGAGCAGTGGCTGTCAAAAATCCATGCCACGAAAATACCTGAAAGCAGTTAAAAGAATAAAGAACCTTCTAGATTCCAAGACTTTTGTACCAATGTACACATGTGCACGTGAATGTTTATTTCTTAATATCGATAAAACGCCCGGTTCATCCGGGGAGAAGGAARTGCACGCATTTGGCTGTGTTCTCAGTAGAGCACAGGAGATGCCGATAGGAGCAGGTGGCACTTCTTGGCGCCAGGGATTGTTTTGCAGGCGAGGAGGGTGCGGAGAGCGGTGAAACACGGCCACCTACCGGTCTGTGGGTCGCTCGGTGGCAGCGGCCAGCTCTTCTCACGCCCAGAGGTTCGGGTGTGTAGGATGAAAACTTGGCCCAACCCATACCAGTGGAAGTTATACTTGCATTCATGGGTTATCAATGATTGTGTTTATCAGCGATTGGCATTTATTTTGGATGTGTTTAAGCGCAGAAGGGAGGACTGCAGCATTTTGGCAAGGGTGTCTCAGCCAAGGCAAATTGCTTTTGAATTTCAGCACGGGATTTGAGAGCATTGCATGACTTGCTAAGGATTAGCCATAATTCCTGCCACACTGCAGTATGTTGGAATCTGACTGCAATGTATTCCATCCCAAACACACATAGAAGGCACTTYAAAATTTATCTGCAGAAAGCATCTGTCTTTATGTCTATACTGAGATTAATGCATTTTGTACCGAAACAGTGCTCTTACTGGTTCTTGCTTCGAAGTTAAACGAGCAATAAATATATAATTAGGACAAAGCCATCTGGAGTCAAGTATGCATACATAACATGGTGGGATTTTCCCCCCACTGTGATTATTTGGATGATTACTCGTTTAGAGGGACTCAAAACCAGGAAATTTTCAACRTACTAATGAATACTTCCATAAATTAATAATCAAAAGTTAGGTCTTCTGTGTATAGGGAACCAACTTTTCTTTTTGACCTTCTTGGTTCTGCCTGTTTAATTGAACATTAGAAAACGGTACTTAATAGCACTTTTCTGCAATAGGGGAACATTGTACCTTGCTAAATAAAGAACCAATTCTAAGATCACAGCACGATTATTTTYCTTCTTCTCTCAACTGCATTATTTCTAATTATAATTTGAAAATAATCTAAATGGATTTCTTATCAACAATTTTCTGAARTACTTATTTATTTTCAACATGACTACTTTTTACATCAGTAAAACCCCCTCTCATCATAACCACACACTTAGCATTGTCAGTGTTGCCCCAAACGTCGTGTTTTTCATCATYCCTGCAAAGATTCCCAATTTTATTATTGTATGATTTGCAAGAGATAATTCAAACCCGCTTGCAATAAAAGTGTACGTGTTAAGGAACGCCAGGCTGTTCCTGTGTCAGAGAAGAACAAACTCTGGTTCAGGCACAGCCCTCATTCATGTCAGAGCCGGAGGAGCCGCTCTGGAGCGCCTCTACACGATCAGCCCTCCGTGGAGGTGTCCGGAGATAGCCCTCCAGCTCAGCCTTCAGGACGAGGAAAACGTAAGTTCCTCCTTATGTACGAGGGAATTTCCTGGGCCGGTGACATTTACCTCACGCCCACAGACTAAAAATTTCAGTCCAAGAGCTGAGAAGCCCTTCCTGTCGGAACTGAGACAGGCACTCCCACACAGAAAGCCTTRTTTTCTAATAAACACAAGAGTTTCATAATAACCTCCTGACCGAGCTATTTGACACGCTTYTGACGTTATCCCGAGCCTGGACGGCGTTTCCACTGTTGAGGTTTTTGCCCCGACACACGGCCCTGCGTTTCGGTGCCCTCACCGAGCCCGCATCTTGGGGGATGCCACAGCCCCGCACCCTCCCGGTGTCCAGCGTGGGCCGGGCACAACCCGAGCCACAGAGGCCCCGTTCGGACCCGCTCCGAGCAGCGCCCATCCCAGCCCTCCAGCTGAGTGGCGATATGCGCTACAGGCGATATACCGAGCAGCGCCGGCACGAGTCCCGGGACTTGTCCTCGCGTACGCCGGGTTTGTAAACTTTCTCCCGCCCCTTTTCCCAATCGCCTCCGCAGGCCGCAGCTCCTCCCCAGCCCTGTGCTCGGCGGCCCAGCCGGGGCGGTGCCCGCGCTCCCGCCCGCCACCACCATGAGCTGCTCCGCGCTGCTGGGGCTCCGGGGCCCGCGGCTCCTGGGGGCCGCCGCTCGCCCGC
>NW_026623241.1:3841915-3915428 GCF_030028575.1 Malurus melanocephalus | reverse complement strand
GGGACGGGCCGGGGGTGCCCGGTGCTGACGGCGCTTTCTCGCCTGTCCCGCCAGTGCCGCAGCTGCTGTACGGAGGGAAGCTGGATTTCCTCGTCTTCGATTACCTGTCCGAGATCACCATGTCGCTGCTGACGGCCGCCAAGGCCCGGTCTCCTGTAAGTAGAGCCGGTGTCCGACCCCGGCGTGCTGGGCTTGGCTGGGGCGGGTGCGCTCCGGTACTTCACAAGTTCCCGAGCTCTTCTTCAGCCCGAATCGCGCCCKAAGCCGGTTGAAGACATACCTGTTTACGGAGACACGGTTCCTTAAGTGTACCTTCTACTCACATGAATTTATTTGCCTCTGTTCAGTCTCATGTAGTGAAAGTATTCATGCCGTTTCCCATCGCRTTACCAAACATTTTGAGCGGTAGTTGTTCTTCCGTGCTTTCTGTATTAACCAAGGGAAGGGATTGGGTTGACTTACCTGTAAGAAATGGTTACATCTCTTAATCATTTCAGCTTTTAGGTTACACTCCGGATTTTGTCTCCACTGCCATGGCTCCCTATATAAATGACATTCACAGGAAAGGTATGCTACTCCTTGCATGGATTTGTTTGTAAATTCAGTACACGTGCTTATGAAGGCAGGCTGAGTTGAGGCTGTTCAGTCTGGAGAAGAGAAGGCTCCAGGAAAACCTTTCTGCATCTTCCAGTACCTAAAGCGGGGCTGCAAGAGAACTGGAGAGGGACTTTTTACAAAGATGTGGAGTGACAGAAGAAGGGGGAATGGCCACAGACTGAAGGGAGGGAAGATTTAGATTAGGTACTAGGACAAAATTCTTTACTGTGAGGGGGGTGAGGCACTGGAACAGGTTGCCTGGAGAAGTCGTGAATGCCMCATCCCTGAAAGTCTTCAAGGCCGGGTTGGATGGAGCCCTGAATAATCTTGCCCACGGCAAAGTACTTGGAACTAGGTGGTCCTTTTAGGTCCTTTTAACCCAAACCATTCTAGGATTCTATGAAAAATCCCATTGGAATTGATGTGGGATACAGGTGTGATGGTGAAATTGGGTAGATTTAAGATATTGGCGGTAACTGTAAACGTAAACATCTATTTCCATGTACCTCTTGCTATAGCTTTAATTTGTGAATGGAAAATAGCAGATCTTTTTTTAAAACATGAGATTTAGATGTTTTCAAAGTAATTAAAGTTTTTTGAAATTCCAGCATAGTACAATATGACTTTCCAATCACTCTTTTCTTGTTACATCAGTAAAGCTTCACTGTGTGTTCTGGTGTTCCTGTTCGACCCGTTCAGTGCTGTCTGCCTGCCTCATTACATGTGTCTTTCTGGTCACTTTCTCCTTCCATTCATAAAGGATAGATAAGAAATATCTATAGCACTTACTCTTCTCTAAACAATTTTGTATTTGCTTATTCTGGTCCTTTCACAGGTTACATGTGGTTCATTTTAATGTGGTTTTGCTTGATTGAATGTCTGCCACCTTGCAGAGGTGATACCTTGGTTGTGTTTCAGCACGTTTAAAGCACACGTGCTTGATTATTGATGCTGTTGAATTTAATTTGCCTTTTAAAATTTTTTTTTATTAGGTGTTCGTGTCATCAGTAACGCTGGTGGAATTAATCCACTTGCTTGTGCAGCTGCCCTTCAGGAAGTGGCAAAGAAAGCAGATGTTGATTTGAAAATAGCAGTTGTTGCTGGAGATGATCTGATGAGTGAGGTATTTCACTTTCACTTTGTTCTAAGCCTTTGTAGCGTTAATCTGTGTAGCTTGAAGGTGGCATTTGCTGTCCCATAGGAACAGGGGCATTGTGTGTCTATGCAATAGTCTTCTATTATCAAAAGCATTATTCATCATTTTCTTTTCATTTTTTAATGCATTAATACAATTCTTGGCACGTCCTATGTTTGATATATGATGGGAGTGAATTTTATATTCTTGTGTATCTGCTATTTCGCGTTTTGAAACAAATGTTGATCTGCTGTAAGGTCTGCCTGCTCTTTAGGAGGAGMTGTAATATTTTATAGCTCTTGTCTAACCTAGATAATTATACATGTTAAATCTACTGAGTATGGTGTAGCTACTACACATTCAAATGTTTATCCCTTTTAGCTTTTTTAGTCGTTTACAGGCATTTCCTGATTTTACTTTGTTTATAGTTTTCTTCTTTTCTGATTTTTTTCTATTATTATTGGCTATTATTTTGATTTTTTTTTCTGGTTTTCTGATTAGTTTACAGCCAGTAAGGTAATGTTAATAATGAGAAGAATGAAGTTTAAAAATTGAAAGATGAAATATATGCGGTTCTTTTACTTGAAGAATTAGACTTTATGAAATCTGCAAAAAATGTTTGCCATACCTGAAAAGGTACTGGGAAAGCAGTTTATACATAATAATGGTTAAGAGGGGAGAGGTTTGCACTGTGGTTAAATCTCTGCCTGTAACTTGGAAAATTRTTTATCTGTATAGGATCTGTTACTCCTTGCATGCTCTTGAATGTGGAAGATCATGAAGTAAGATTTTTCATTTGYAAATTATGTGCAGTGCTTGGACTTCCTTTTAACAAACTTCTGTCCTRCTGAAATTATTGTCTGTGGGCCAGACTTTCATACTGGTACAACAGTGAAATGGTTGTTATTTKAGCTTGTTATGGACATGCCTGATCTGAAATGCTTTATTTACTATGCTACTGTCTGTACATAACTTACATGAACAAAAAAGAGTCTACAGTATACTGTCAGGTTTTACTGTTGATGGAACATGGTAAATTAACTAGGAAATGTAACTTATAATTTGGAGGATTTCAGTCATTAACGTAGAATACCAAATTAGTTCAGAGTGGAAGTTTTTCTTTTGCCACACCTGTAAGTTTTTGCATGGACATTGTGTCTATGCAGTCATCGTACCCTCAATTCACTGGATTGCCAGCCTGCATGGTTAAAAACAACCCCTCAGCCCTTCCTTCCCTGGAAATACAACCTATTCTATCTAAGTATTWTATGGAGCTGCAGGATTGGCCTGTTCTCTGGTCATGACACCATTGCAGTTGTGGCAGACAAATTCCTGCTCGCAAGGTTTGATTTATTTAGGCTTACAGCAATTAAAGACAGTTTAAAGCCTAGAAAACGCACTGGTTCATTGTAGTTGGTCACATGTGAAAGAACTCACATTCCTTAAAGACTGGCTTAGTTTTCTGTGTGCTGGAAAAGTTGTGGTTAAGAGTGTATCTAAGGCTTTTAGCCATTCAACTGATTTGGATTGTTAATACTTTGCTTAGAGTTGCTATGAAGTGTATCTATTGTTTGATACTAATGAAAAGCTTTCAGTAGAAACTTTAAAATACTCACAGCTTGAGTGTTCTGCTTGTTTTCTAACAGAACGAGAACTTAAAAGGAGCTGGTATCACCGATTTAGAGAGTGGCAGACAATTTCCAGAGAATATTCACAGCATGAATGTGTATCTTGGGTGAGTTGATTTAGCAAGTTGTATTTATTATGAACAACTGAATTTAACACATAGATACRGGCATTCATTTTGCTTTGCAATTAGAACCACTGAGTATACAAGGTTCATCTTTGAATTATTCAAGARACCAGAATAAAAATTCGTTTGTAAYTTGTAAATAAGTTTTAGTTTATAATGTCGTAAGTTAGGACTCCTTAGCAATACAGCATGTGTAAGTCATCAGGCSTAGCTGAAACCAAAATAATGTTAGTTTAATTACAACAATTGCAAAAGTGCTTTTTCATAGTGCTTTTTCATATGCTGAGTGTTCTGTTGCAGCATGGAGTAGTTTAGAGTGTTGTCACTAGAGAAGTGCAAGCGAGGAATTCACGTCCTGGGACATAGAGTGCCATAGGAGGTTCTGTTAGGTTGCTCTGAACTGCCTGTGTCAAGCTTTCTACTGCTGAAATTTTGGAAACTGGCTTTTCAGCATAGTCGTTATTTTGAAACATCTCCCTTTCCTCTGTTACGATACTTGGGGTTTCCATAAATCTCTAAATGCAGGTGTTCTAGCTACCTCTTTGTGAGCACTTGCATTTTCATTGTGACCATTCACTTCATTGAATCAATGTCAATCGGGTCTAGTAAAGGGGAAGATCTGAGAAATGGGACAATGGTCCCATGTATCTCTTTCTCTTGATGATCCTGGTGATTCTTGCACAGTGCTCGTGAAGCTGGACAATATTCCAGGTTCTTAAATCACTTAGGTAATTGACCTGAAAGGTTTAAAATTTGAAGTCAAAGTTACCAGGCTTTATCTATGTAGAATATTCATCTTTATACACTGATACACAAATTAAATGATTAATGAAACTCTGAAAAACACTCCTTTCTGTAATTAATAGAAGTGTCTCTCTCTGCACTTTGTTCAAGAAAGTTTCTATGGACATCAAGACAAGTGTTTCAGTCATGTTATTTAGGTATCTGAATTTGATAGTGTCCTGTTGACTGCTCTTTAAAATTCTCTTGATGTGAATCCATAACAACAGGTTGGTTGCTAAAGTTGATTTTATTGATTTCATGATAAAATTTTAAGTGAATTTTAACCTATGTGTGCCAGGGAACTATTTTTTTAAATGATGTGTTAAAAAGTGAAAGTTCTTACTGCTGTGKATTGTCATTTTTAGTGCAAGACCAATAAGCAGAGCTCTAGACCTTGGAGCTGATATTGTTGTGACGGGCAGATGTGTTGACAGTGGGATTGTATTGGGACCACTCATTCATTCTGTAAGTAGAAGCCAATTTCTTTATGATAATGAATATATGTGAATGAATATTCAGCRGTCATTGTCAGACCATTTTTGTTCCTTATGAAAATGTAGATACTAAGTTTTAAAAAATTGGCATCTATGGGTTTTTTTCTTACATACATGRAAAGTTGTCAGCTTCCACTTCTAAATTTATAGCAGGTATATTTGTTAACTTGTATACCATCCAGCTGGCAAAAATAAGGTGAAATTAAGGAACTCTTAGCCTCTTTCACTAGTATTTCAGTTTTACCATTTGTTTTGGGKTTTTTTTCCCTTGCCTTTCTTYCAAATTTGGTGTGCAAGTATATTTTTCTTTACCACAAGGTGTCGATAGTAGAGCTTGCTCTGATTGGGGGGCAGCCTGTGAGGTGGTTTAAAACACTGTTTTTTTTTTCTTCAGAGGGTAAGAAGTTTTGTTTAAAGTAGTCAAGTTTCAATGCACATTTCTGAAATGCTTTGAAATTCAAAAAAATATGCAAGCATATGATACAATTATTCAAAATTTATATGAGTTTTCTGAAGTATTTTTAATATGTTTTCATGAATTTTTGTGAAGGATCACACATGAAATACGGAAGCTTTCTTTTGGTGCGTATTTAAAAAACATGGGAGGGTGTGTGTCTGGTGTGTTTCTAAGACATTATATTCTTTTGACTTAATGTGTGTCAAACGTTAACCTAATTAATTTTGCACTTATCATTTCCATTATTATTTGTTACTTTATGCCTAGCTGTTTGCATTCTCAAAGTAACAACTGTCAGTGTGTATTACCTATTCCAGGAAGGCCTTATCYAATTTATTGAAAGGTTTTGGAAGATTTCTACAAAGTGCTAAATGAGAAACAATTGCTCTATTGCTTGCACTATGTTGAACTTGGGAAAAACATTCTAATTAAAATTTCTAGTTGAACAGAAAGGATACTTCCAGTTTTTAAGGATGACTGGTGTTATTCCAGGAACTGATAATTTTCAAAAGTTGGGAAAACACAGTGATTTGTTTAGGTGACACAAGGTTGGTACTGGACTTTTAAACCTGTAGGTTGTGCAGGTTTTAATTTATATGGATGTTGCAGTTCCATTTTTTTTGGATAGGGTATGATTTTATACAGTCCATGTACAATGCCTGTGAGATATTTATTGTTCTTTAGATTCCTATAGTTAAGCAAAAATAGATCAATTAATTGTTACTCAAAGCAATGAACATACTATGTGCRGTTTTCTGTACTGTATGAAACTTCTGTGTATTTAAAATATTTGTGTTTTTCTTCTAGTTTGGCTGGAATAGGGATGACTATGACTTGCTAGCTGCGGGAAGGTAAATGATTTAAGAAGAAATTGGGTAAATTTATATTTCATATCGTAATATCAAAATACCAACTTTTTCAGCRCATAGTGATTTTTCATATTATCATKAAATTCATTTATTTTAARGTTTTTGTAAGGTTTTGAGTTCTYTTTTAAGGCTCACTTACTACTCTCACTTGGAATTTAAATTATAGAAATATCATTCTAAAACCAGCTTAAAAGAWCAGTTTAACTTTCTGTTCATTTTCTGTCTAGAGATGAAATCTTACAGTAYAGACCACTGATTCCCAGCTTTTTCTGTTTGGCTGTCACTGTTGGTGGTTGGGAYGGTTGTAGGTCTTACTCTGAAAGATGCACAAAAGCAGGTTCAGTCAGAGGGCAGCATCCCGGTATGGTTTTGTAGAAGCTCAGTGTCAGTACTCCCATTTGGAAATCCTTGTTGTAGTTCTAAGGTTAGGAATGTGATCCAGAAAGCACAAAGTAGAATTATGCCACCTAATTTAACATTCTGCATCATCTGTCTGAGTTGAGGTCCCCATAAAAATGAGTGATTGTTTAGATGATAGCCTGAGCACACTCAGTACTAGTGTACTTGAACCTTTTGTTGCTTGAGAATGAACGTGGAGAGAATTCATTTAGGCTCCACTGAGTTGGGGATGATACAGATGAAGATTTTCTCCATAATTCTGTGGAATATTTATAGACTATCACAATCAAAATTTGACAGTAGTAATGCATAATCATAATACATTTTGTCCTTCATATGGGAGGTGAGATCTTCTGTCTCTTCGTTTAAAATTGGGCTTTGTCTAGTTGCACACAGTTCAGACTGCAAGGATACTGAATTTATATCAAGACCTGAAATAACTAAGGAAACTTGKTTTTAGCTGTTAGATAATCTCTTAAATTTTCTTTTTTTGCAGGAAAATTCTTTTTRTAAAAGTTAGTCCTTTAAACAATATATTCATGCTTCAGAATCCCTTGTTACACTGAATGCATAATTTGTAATTGTATTAGATACTTATGGAGGAAAAYGACATGTTTTGTTATTTGGCTCTATTTGCACTGTACTGTTGTATTTTAAAGCTGGAGATGCGAAAATGGATTTTACTTTCTATTTAGTTATTTTAATGTGATTTTCCCAGTCTTGCAGGTCATCTCATTGAATGTGGTGCTCAGTGTACAGGTGGAATATTCACGGATTGGCACACAGTACCAGACTGGTAGGTAAACTTGACACCAGCATGCATGTTTGTAGTGGACCAAAGATGAGATTTTTTGCTTATATCTGTGTTGTGAAAACTGCTTCTACCTTACACTTTTGGGGCAGGCAATATGGGCCTCTTGATATTTTGCCACTTCARTATTACCTTTCTGCAAGTACTTACTTTTCTGTTTTCCCTATTGAAGTTTTCCTTTTTGATCAGATAGGATCTTCCTTTTGTTTAATTCAGCAGATTTTGAAAAAAAAATTAGCCCTTTGATGATTTTTTCCCACTTTTTTGACTATTTTTTCCCGTTTCCTTTGTTATCCTCTGCCTTCTGAAAAGATTTATTACTAACTTTCATGCATGATTGTAATGGAAAATACAATACTGATATTTTGGATGCTGTTACATTAGTCTTCAGATTTGCCTACTGGTCAGTCACAAATTTTACATCATTTGCTTTGGTAGGGGTGAATATGTGCTGCAGTTCTGTCCTGCTGAATAACCTGATAAACACAAATGTGTTCAGCAGTCAGGCCTGCCAAAAAGTTTTGTGTGTATCTTGTATTCAGACCTTTTGAAGTAGAGTTTCATGTAGGTGTATTGTTCTGCCTGCTGGGGGAGCCTGCTTTTTACCGACCTGCTTTTAAGAGTAGTTTAAAAGTAATTGGGGAATACATTTTTTGYATAAGATGAGTGGTTCTGGCTGCAGTTACTTTCGTATTTTTGGGATGAGAGGGAGGAATCTTCTCCYGTGCTGTATCATGAGAATGGCAGTGCTTCTTTTATGTGATGGAGGAAAGGGTGGAAGAGCAGTGGGTGTATGCAGGAGAGCAGAGTGCTTTAGTACAGCTTTAACACAGTGTTCTGCTCCCAAGCTGACTCTGATCCAGGTAGATGAACCAGCGGGACTGTGCACTGCTATCTGAAGAGMCCTAGGGCTTCCTGGATTTTTTCTTTTCTCTCTAGTGACTTCTGATTCAAAGTGTGATCCCAAAAGATGTGTTCTGCTTTTCTCAGTTCCTGAATGTTGCTGATTTAAAGCTGAACACATGGCATTGAAACAAACAGGGTCAGACATTTCTTCTCACCTATTAGAAGGCTACTAGCCCTGAACAAACTGCATTCACTCTTCACTTCTGTGTTTTATGGGAAATCCGAGGAGAGAATTGATAATAACGAGTCACTCTGTTTGGTTTGGAAATTTGTAATTCCTGTTCTGAYGTCTCTGCCAATTATTTAATTATGCTGTATCATAAAACATCTTAAAATCTGTGTGACTCCAGAAGACCTTGCTTTATGAAAGAATTAAAGTGAAAAAAAACAGAATACTAATTTTCTTATTAAAATCTTTGGTGGGTCTTTATTTTTAAGGGTTTTTCTGTGTGRAATATCAAGCTGTCTTAAGATAGAAAATTTGAGTATATTAAGCTGTGAGCTTCTGGAATGGTAATAGTTAATTTTACAGATGAGTATATGTAGATGAATATGCATAGCTATTGGTAGTATATCTGTAAAATCGCAGAACTTTGTCTAAAATCAAAGTAGACTTGTGGCTTAGASCTGGTTGGTGCTGAATTGAATCTCTGTTAAAGAATGTAGAATGTCGAAGTTTAACACTGTTCTGTTACCTTCCCCATTGATATGCACACACACCTTAAAACCATACATGATTGTATTTGTGCTAATATAACATGAATYTACCTTCAGTTAAGTCTGCTAATGAATTGATCATGGTGCCTTAAAACTAGACAGTTTGTTTGCAAATTTCAAGACTTAGACATACAATTGATTAAATTCTTGAAATAAAACCATGTCACCCATCAGCCTGTCTGATGAGCTCCTTAAACTAGTCAAAACCAGAATAATGTGTAAGCTTTGATTTTAGGTTTGGARATGTAGAGTGGAGATCCACTTCACTGACTGAAGTGGATTTGGGATCCGGCACATCCATTTAGGATATGGGGAGAAGGAAGGCAGGGAGGAGATTAATTCGATAAATTTTGGTTTCCTGATAAATACTTGTTTACTATAGGCCCAAAAGCATGAAGGGGAAAGCTTTTGGGCTGCAGAAGAATGCGGTTTCTATTTAATAGTTTTGTAGTAACCTGTTCACTCCTTAACTTAAAGAAACTTGGTGGTATGGGGTTTTTGTTACTTAGACAGTCTGAATCTGTATTGTATGCATGCAGATACAAATACATTCATAAAAATGTATGATAATAACATGGTATCTCAGTCTAAGGAGTGACCAAAACATGCCCTAYCTGCTGCCAACACTAGCTGTATTGCAGATATGTCAACAGAGCTCTGACAGAGTTTGCAGATGTTACTTGACTCTATCTGTTAATGATTTCTCCCTCATTTTAGGAAAAAAAATTTAGCAGTCTCCTGAAAGTAAGTGTGTGGAATTTAAAWCTCAATAAATCATTGTGCCTGTGATACATAATGTTAAATCCAAACCAGCCCAACTCARTGAGTAAATAGGAGGGGGAAGAAGCCAAGTTAAATCGGTGTTTGTCATTCATGTATCTTTCACATACGAATTTCGCATTGCTGTGTGTGCGTTTGTGCAGCCAAGACCAGAAAACTTATCCCATGCACTTACTGATGTCTGGTGATTGAACACTGGAGGGCAGCCTCCCTCCTCCTCATGCCTTGCTGCAGAGGGCTAGCTTGGTTAGCCTTAGATTGGGGTCATTTTTTTGACTGCTTTTGGGGTTTCTTTTCTTCCCTGGAGCAGTAATCCATGTAGCTCTTCTATCTTTGGCTGGTGAAAAAGATGTAAGTGTACTGCCAAGAGAGACTGATGGGTATGATTTTTTCTAACTTGTAAACAAAACCCCAAAGTATTAATTACACTTCAGGTTTGTAAGTCTTATCGCTTGTTTATGCATAAGCAATTGACTTGAATTAATYTAAATGAAGCCAGGCAAGTTAGAGCTTACATTCTATGCATATGCTATCATGTCTCATATTGAGGCACTGGACTGAGTCCACCTCATTTGTTCAATRTAGTTTAGTTGGTGGGTTTTTGGTGTTTTGTGGAGGGGGGTTTTGTCTGTTTGTGTTTCATTTTCTTGAAATGTTTGATGCAGATACTTCTGGCAATTCAATTCCACTGCAAAAGAATGCTTTAAATCTCAGGCATATTTGTGTGGATGTATTGTGGCTGTTTAATGGTTAAGTATTAAAACATAAGCTATTCTTTCATTTTCTCTGTTCTCTCAGAAAAGTGAGGTTTTTTAATATAAAATAAGTGAAGTGCATGTTCCTACTTGGGACTCTCCCAAGTTACTTCAGTTGATAGAAGCCAAATTTACTTTTCTTTCTGTGTATTGACCTCAGGCAGTGGGATTTCTTTATATGTACTGGGTGTGTCCTCTTAATGCATTTGACTTTAAGGTGAGAGTCTTGAAGCTGTAAAGTTACATACAGTTTTCATAGGAAACAGGCATACAGGTAGAGGGGATAGATGCTTTATTCTTTCAGTGAGATGGTGGCTGCTTGACTCTCCTTTTGTGAATTCTCTGATGTTTAGCAAAGAGAGTGCAAGAAACCATTAGTTCATAATCTATAGAAGAATAATGTGCATTCTTCAATGCTGATTTTAAGTTACTGTTATCAGAAAAGGCACTTCCTCCTTTTCTGTTATTTGTACAGTAATAGCAGATGGGCAGCAGAAGTGATAATATGTCACTGCTCCCTATTTAATGTCTAGTTTGCGGCTTCCAGAGGGGAATTCATCCCATGTGTCAAGATTAACTCTATTGCCAGAACTATATTGATAATGCACAGCTCTCTATTTAATTTCATTTGTCCCCACACATTGCTGTCTCTTACTATTATTTAGTGCCAGTGGTGATTAGTACATTGTTTTGTTTTGTTTTGAAATGCAGGAGAGAATAAACTAAGGCTGATCAGTAGAGTAATCATTTTGAGGAGATGATAAACACTGACATTTTACCCTAAGCCAGGAGTGTACATTGGTTGAGACTGCATAATCCTCTGGCCTGTGATGACAAAAAGGGTAAGTCAATAGCTGTAGTCTCTTAAGGTCTGGATCCAGATTTCTTAATTTGGGACTAGAACAAAATCCAGCATGCAAGTCCCATTCAGCAGTGTGGAATGTTTTTTTCTCTGTAGCATCTGTTCCAGGCAGCTGAAAACAGGCTGGTCTCTGTAGCTTGAAATTGTCTGGCCATTAAAAATTTAGGTACAAGACATAGTCTGAAATGCCCTAGTAAGAGGGGATAAGTGATGCAGTCAATAAGTTTTGCCTAAAGCAGACTTGCTTGTTAGGAAGCATTTTGGTACCTACATGTAAAGAGGTGCTTTTACCTTTCAAGTTTCTGCTGATCTTGCCTGATAGTTACCAGTTTTGAACGTGTTGCCAAAATACTGGTAGAAGTGCTAGCAGCTGCTACATTTTGCTTGATAGCATTCTGGTTAAAATACATACCTAGGGAGTTGAGAAGCTTGGCTTAGAGCTCTCCTTGGTGTTACATTCACTGAGTCACGTCCCAGGAAACTGCATTAGCTGGAAAGCTGAAAGTTCATACCACAGCTTACTTGGATCCTGGTTCACTTCCATGTCACATGCATTGCTGTGGCTTTTGTATTTTCTTTCTCACAGTAACTTTGCCTGCAAGTAAATGTGCTACACTAACTGTCATGTCTTCTGTTGCCAGTAATCTCAGTCCAGTAGTGGTGACTAGAATGAGATATTTAAGGGATTGGACACTTTCTGAGGGGAAAAATACATGATCTATCTGTCTTTCTCTCTGAGCCAAATAYTGGTTATGGATTTCACTTTTCTTGTAATGCAAATGGTGTAAGAAGTATGGCAAAACAAGAAGGAAGGTTGCCTTGATGGCTCCTCAGAGGCTGAGCAGTGCATTGTCCCAGAGTAGACAGGGAGGAGAAGCCTGCTTAGCTCAATTCATCACCTATGACATGCCCATAAACTGTAACATTTCTGAGCCAAAACTGAAGAAAATACAGCATGGAAAAAATTAATCCAAGAGAAAGTTGTTGGCAGGCAGRGAACTGACAGGAGACTGAGTTTCAGAGTCTTGATTGCTGTAAGACTAACTTGATGAGATGGTGGCTTCAGCAGCAAAACCAGTTTTGTGACTTGATTAGCCCTGTGTTGTAGGTCTTCACTAAAACTGTTAGCTCCTGTCTACCCCCAGCTTAGAGGGGTTTTCTGAGGTGTAATCTTAGCTTGGTTTTATCAGTGCTCTGATTTATTAATCTGTGTAATGTATTTACTTGCTAAATAGCAAACATGCAACCTAAAATCGACCTTTTAGATTAAAAAATAGTAGTTGTCATCACCCTTCACAAACTGATGTATATTGACCCTATGCTAAAAAAATGCTTAAATATTTTAAAATATAATACTATATTAAAAGTACTGTTTCATATTTATCTCTAGTACTGTATTTTATTAATTTATAGAATTTAATTAGAATTAATTGTAGTAGTTCCCTTTCAGAACTGTTTCCATTGATTGATACTGCCTCATTTTACATAGGGATTTTGTTACTAAACTGATACAACTCTTTTACTGCTGAAGGATGCCACTTAGCCAAGGTGCCTTTGGATGCCATGACCATAGCTGCTGCAAAAGTTCATAATTTTGTGGTTATTTTCCTGCTACACTATACAAAAGTACAGCTTGGCTATGGATTATGTACGGCCTAAAGTTGGCATGTTCCCCACAGAGGAGATGTCGTATGGTGTGTAGTCATTCAGCAAAGCCTACAAGTGAATCMGGTAAAGAGTCACTCTTTAAAGATGTGCTGGGTCAAGGTGGTGGCATACCTGATGCTGTTTATGCCAGGTTTAAGTAGATGTCACTTTAGTGGATCATAGGAGTTACAGACCAGTTGGTTTCGAAGCTGAAAAATAATTTTAAGTTATGTCTTTTAGCAATTTACAAAATACATTTTTCTCTTAAGTGTGCATATGTTATTGTGGGTTATTACTGGCATCTGCTACAAGGTAGTACTGGATATATGTATGGATTTTCCCAGTCAMCCAGTTACAATAGAAGTAGAATTCAGGGGCTTCTTGCCCACATCATTGCATCTCTGTGTTGTGAATTGTTTAAAAAGGTGAGGGAAGCTTTCAGCATAACGTGAGGGAACACACATCTTCTGCAACTAACTGACCATACAGGAAAGTTTATTGGSTTGTGGTGTACCCTGGTGGGGAAACAATATTTGCCAAATTGGTGCCATTTTAAGGGGTRAAATCTCTCACTTTGTCTCACTATTGTATTTGGGTTTTGTTTTTAATAGTTTGGGTTTTTGAAAGTGGAAGTTCTGCAAAATGAAGTTGAATCGATGATAGTAGACTCAGTGGTTCAGAAGGAAGTTGAGTGTCTACATTTTACTTCTTCCTTCAAAACAAAGCTCACTGGGGAGTAGGTGCAGGAATGTGCTGTAAGAGTTGCATGTGCTGGTGACTGAGATCGGAGTGGGCTGCAGCYGGGACAGGGGCTGACAGTGCAGGGAGATGGGCTGCACTGGGTCATGTGTCTTCATGGGAGTGGTACCTCTTTCGGGGAGGAGGTCTGAGTGGGCTGCATTGAGTCTGCTAGCAGGGCACTTGGTGCTGTTGTCTTGAAACAAGACAGATAAAGGTGGGGTCAAGCACAAAAGCATGGCACTGACAGGGTAAAAGCTTCTTAATTCTAGCTTTGTGCAGTCATTGATTCTGCTTTGTTACACTGGAGAAATCATGATGCTTCCTGTCTATGTCTCCTTATGTCTAGAATTGGGATAAAAATGCATATTTGTTACCATACATTAAAATTCAGGACCAAGAATTGAGAGGTTTTGTGTGTGTTGTTTTTTTCTATGTCACGCTAGTATTTTGGATATTACATACTTCCTGGTATCATCTTTTCTCTCTCCAATTCCCCTCAAACCAACCCCCCTTCCCCCACTGGAATAATCAGTGTATAAAATCATTAATTCCATTGAATTGTTTGCATTCACCAGGGTGGGCTTTTTTGTATCCTGTGTCTGGGTAGTAGTTTAATTAGTTTCAAAGGCCAGTCAAATGAAGTATTATCTTTACAGACTTGATGTGGGCTTTCCTAGGTGTCCACTAGCTACCATACTTTTCAAATTTGTGTGCTCTAAGTGTTGAAATTTGCTGATCTCTGGTAACAGATCTTGTATCTTAATCCTCTTTTTTTAAAATAATGGAGTTATGTTTGAATATTCTCAATGATAAGGAATCTGCTGAAATTCCCATGAACTTTTGCGAATGTCCCTTAGGAGTTCACTGCTTTTTTTTGCTTACTTTCTTCCAGACTTTGTGGATTTATGTTATACAAACTGTGTTCATGTAACCTTCACTGATAACCAGTTCATTTGTATGTTCAGCACATTGTTACCACTAGCACCCAAAAATAATTAAATTGAGGGATGGACTAGTTTTAAGTTTGTATGAAAAGACCTCATGTCTTTTCATTGATTGAAATGAAAAATGAAATGAAAATGTCTTTTCATTCATTGACCTGATGTCAATCATCATTGACTTTAATGATGTGATGAAGTTTACCACCTTTCYTTATTAGAACCTTTTTAGAACAGTTTGGCTTTTGAAAGGGCCTGTATCTCTTTAACTCCCCTTTTTGTGTTATTTCGTGTCTCCGGGACACTTGTACAAATTTCAGTCTTTCTGTGAGAGGAGAGTGAGCCAGGTAGCTGTTTTAGAAGAATATTTGCACTCTTACCTAATTCTCAGGTACTTCTAAGAAGTTTTAAGTTCTTAATTTTGCTGAAATTCTCTACAAATAAATGAAAGCCTTTTAGCTAGAAAAACCGATGTCTGGATCTCATCCATATAATCCTGAAAATTCTGCCCTGCTATTGTAATGACCAGTGTGTGCCTCTTACTATGAGTTATTTGATCACTTTTTCTATACTACACTTGTGAGAATGCGAGGAGGAAGAGGAGTATTTTAATGTGTGGACATGTCCATAATTTCACTGCTTTGCCTTGTGCCTTATAATCTTCTATCAGTTCTATCTTCTGTGTGCTGAAGATCTTAACTTTCATATGTCTTTCTGTTTTCTGATTATGACTTTGCCATGTATGATTTATTAACATGTGGAATTATCCTTTGTAGGTGTGATTATTCATGTTCCCTACTTCCCTTCATCTGTGAGGTTCCCAGAACAGTTTGTTCTTCCTGCTTTGACTACCTTTTTACAAATCCAGAGTGCAGGGTGTAGATACATGTCTTCACTGTCTTGCTGTGTGTGCTGCTGTTGTGAAATGGGGCTAGAATTAGCAATTGTTTGTTTTCTTATCTTTAATCATAGTTATTTAATTCTTTCAGCTTCTTTTTACTTGAAGTGTTCCTGTTATTGTTCTTCTCCATTCCCTTCCCCATGTCTGTGTTTGCAGTTGGTATCTATTGTTGTATTTGCTCTACTTTGCCAGGCAGTAGCTATGTCCTCATGTTTTCGTTGAGCAGTTTGTTCAGTGCTTTTTCTTGTGTATGTTACTGTAGAAGCAACCAGATAAATCGCAAGTCCTGGTAAGTTTTATTTAATTGGTCATTACTATGAAATTCTGGTGTGTTGTTAACATTTCTTTTTACTTTTCCATTGTATTTATAGGTTTTTTCTTAATGTTTTTCACATTCTAGGCACAACATAGGCTTTCCTATTGTAGAATGTTCCTCTGAAGGAGACTTTATTCTTTCCAAACCACCAGACACAGGGGGACTGATCTCTTTTGGCACTGTAGCTGAACAGTTGGTGTATGAATTGGGCAATCCTCAGCGCTATCTTTTACCAGATGTTACATGTGACTTTTCCCAAGTTTCCATCACTGAAATTCCAGGTTAGTCGACTTACGTCTATAGATACGTGTCAATGAAGTTTGCTATCAAACAAAAGCAGCTACTTTAATTTCCATACACTCTCTGCATATTTCTTGTTAAATCAGTTCCTTAGAGAGTCATACTGTATTAAACTGATGTTTTCAAGAACTTGTAGAAAYTCCTTTAGAAATTTTAAACATAAAATTTAAACATTATTTATCTTGCTGGCTGACTAATTCGTATTTTTGATCACTACTTCTTTTCCTTTATTTTTTAATGCATGCCGTGCACCTATCAAGTCCTTAAACTGTATTCCATGTGAACAACATTGAGACAGCTTCACTATGATTTCACTATATTTTTAAATTGCAGCGAAATTTCTCAAAATAATGTTATGTACATGTTTTAACTTAGGGCATTTGAAGTGTTAGTAACAATGAAAGGTTGTATCTTTTAAAGCACTCCTTGGTAATGGTGTTTTTCTTAGACATTTAGGTGGATCATAGTAAGTGGTAGAAGCMTGATTTGGCAGGATTTCCACCAGAGAATCTTATTTTTTAAAAAGTCCGTTTCCTATCCTCAAAACACTTAACAGCCAGTAGACTAAATATGGATGTAATGTATGTTCAGGATTTGGCTTCAAAAGCAAAACAAAAAACCCCAGGCTTAACAGATTCAAAAAGCTGTAATTTGAGTAGAGACAGCTTGAAAAAGTTTTATCTCAGTCATCTAAAGTTTGCTTTTTACTGCACCTATATTTTTTTTCATTYTAATGGAACTTACCTGTGACAGTATGCCAAGTGTCTTTCTAAAGCTTAGAACAATTGTAATCTCAAATTAAAAACTTAGTGTGATAAAACCCAAAATGTGGTAACATAAAAAATATTTTGCTTTAGTAATAAAATACCATAACATGGTACAGTGAATCTTCTGCTCATGCACACATAACCCAATGGCAGTCTGATAAGGCCAGCTTGCTGYTCTTAGCCCCTAGTCTTTTTCTTTTTAAAAAAAGAAACCCTAACCTTCCTATGAACTTTTAGCTTGCAAATGACCTGATATGACATGTTTGAACTTCCAGTGAACTTTCACATGAACTTTCAGTTAGTCCTCTTAGAAATATAACAGATGGAAAATGGGCAGATTGCTTAAATATTTTAGTTTGAAGTGCTTTGACACGTACACTAGTAAAAACAGGCAAGCTATCTAATTTTGCTGTTTATATTGCCAGTTTTATTGTTCTGCTGGGTTACTTGCAATGTTTGTGCTGAGAGGTGCTTCTGTTTTCTTTTTGTCAATGGATGCTATGCATTTGGTTTTGTGGTATTTTTTTTCTTTGTATGACTCTTTCACCTGGAACGTGAAACTCTTCCAGATCTTTGCCTTGAATGGAGGGATGTAGCTCTGTATTGAGAGAGTTAAATTAACCTCATGGCAGTCTTGAGAGAGAGTGATGATGTTATTTGAGTGGCATGTAAAATTTGTACTGATCACATTTACTTTTTTAGATATGTTCTGATCTGATCATTTCAGAGTATTTGTGTAAAGCTTTGAACTGCTTTACAAATATTTGCAAGCACAGGTTAGGTACAGGTGAACTACAGTATAATGTTGCCTCTTAAACACGAGGTGATAATTTTCCAGGAGTAGCACCTACTGATTTTCTGCAGTTCAAGCTTAAATCTGATGCAATCCCAGCAATTTTCTCATTTTTTTGGCATTAATATTCCTAATGCTTTACATGGTTATTGCCCTGGAACACATATTCGGACTGTTTTTGATACTGACAAGAAARCTAAAATTAAGTTATCACTTCACTTACTAAACTATCAGCAAATAGCTCTCACTGGTTTCTTACTTTTTGATTCTTCACCAAGTGAGGGACTGCAGTCCACTGCAGCCAGCTACAGTGGATTGTGTGCTCTGTGTGTGTGTGCAATAAATGGATATTAAGTGGAAAATAACTATTGAGTCTAAGTCCTAAGGCTGCTTTCTGTGTTTAGTATTTTTTAAGTGCATGAATAAACATTTCCATCACCCTTTTAAAAGGCTCATGGAAGTCATAAAGTCAATCACCAGTTTTCTGCTGTTCTAAGGCAGGAAGGATTGTTTTCTGAAAGGTTCTCTCTTCTGTGGTAGTACAGCTATTGATGATTTGCTATTTAATTAAGTGCATTTGATTAATACATATCACAAAAGAATGTCCTTGAAGTTATATTCAAGAAGCTTAAATACTGATTTTTAACCCCTATAGGTTTTGATGGTGGAGCAGTGAAAGTTTGTGGAGCAAAGGGATCGCCTCCTTCGACATTTTATAAGGTATTATCTCATTCTGTGAACTGAAAGATACCTTTTGATTTATAAAATCTTAAATTTTGGAGAAAATGCTAAAACTTAGCACTATCCTCTTCTTCTCTGCCCCAAGGGTAAAAGAAAGAGGAGGAAAAACTGAAAAGACAAACCTTATTTGATACATAAAATCCTATTACTTTGTTTAACAAGTGTATATTTGTATAGATAATGATGGCCAGAGAGCATTTATCAGTACTGAATTCCATCTAACTTCATAATCCCTTCATCATTAGGTAAATGCCACTTATCTTGATGGCTTCAGAGCTACTGCTGTCTGTCCAGTGGGAGGTCCAAAGGCAGTACAAAAAGCAAAACGCACTGCAGAAGGTATTTTGCAAAGGTTGGTATTGGAGTCTTGGCAGGGGTTCTGGCTTGCTTTTTTTCCCCAGAGATGATGAAAATAGAACARTGACACAGGATGGCAACATTACTAACCTTGTAAGAATCCTAGAAGATTATAGTTTTCCTGTTGGGATGACATTTCAAAACACAGGCAGCCTGTTCTGAAAACCTATTTTCAATATGTAACTACACTTCAGCTACATTTGACAGAGTGAGAAAGGTCTCAAATGTTTTTGAAAATAGATGGTTGGAGAGTGGAAAGAYGCCCAAATTAGTGAGGAAAAAGCTGTGATTCAGATTAAATTTCATTAGATGCCAGAGATAAACCCATGTGAAACTAGTTTTTAGCAACTTTCACAGAACTTTTCATTAAAAGTCTTAGTGATATGAAATGTAGGCAGTTTACCGAGTTAGTGTATAAAACATCTTTATTTTCCTACCTTTTAAAATGTGACCCAGTGATTGGTTTTTGTGCTAGAACAGTGTTTCAATTCTAAGACAGACTGATAAACCTTCAGTTTGTTATGCCAATATATTTGGGTGAGGAGGGATTCCTCTTAAATATAATTCTGTATGAGGAGTCTCTCAATGCTTACTCYAGTAGTTCATGTTTCTAGTTGTGACCTGTATTTCCTTGTGCCATGTTCTACATAAAGCTTCCTCCTTATCCTCTTGTAGACCCATGCAGACTCTACTCTCAGAAATGCAGAAATGCAAAATTYACTGTGATCTTGGAGTGACACTGCCTGTGTGCAGCACTGTGGTGAAGGAGGAGTTGTCTGACTTCCCTCAAGTGACATGGCAGATGAAAGCTGTGTAAATGTGTAACTGCAAATGCTAAAAGCTTGTGTCCAAGAGCTWTTGAGAAAATCAAATGATGGAAAAATCCTTCAGGAAGTGTTAAATATGAAGACCTGGAGACTCAGAACCTCTGAAAAGCAATCTTTCTGGAAGCTAGGTGATTATTTCAGGAAAAAAATAGAATGGTGTGATTTCCATTTAATGTTTGCTCTTGGGACATTATTTCAACCTGGACTATGTGAATTTTTTGTTTGATTGAAACAGCTTGTGGTGCTACTGCCTCTGTGACATCTAGAAAATTAATTCAGCCTGTTTACTGGGCTCTCTTGAGTCATCAGAAGAAAAACACTGATAGTTGAAGGCTGATTAACTGGTGGGATTAGTGGCCTCTAGCCCATTAGGCATACCTCAGGGCAAGTTCTCTGTTTTGAAAATTACAGTGTACAAAAATATATTCTCCATCTCAAATGTAGTTTTAAACAGATTAACATGTGAAATTGTTTCTTTGACACATTGAAAGATTGGTGTATGTCAGCCTAGATAAATAAGAATTAAGCTGTTCTGATCCCTATCAAAGAATGTTCTATCAACAACTGTAACTCTTTAGGAAATGTTGGTGKCAGTCCTTTTACCAATTTTTGTTCATAAAATCATRGAATCGTCAAGGTTGGAAGAGACCTTTAAGATCAGCAAGTCTGACCGTCTACCACCATCACTGTGATCCCTAAATCACATTACCCAGCACCAGATCTACTCACCTCTAAACACCTCCAGGGACTCCACCACCTACCTCCCTGGGAAACCCATCCCAATATCTGACAACGTGAACAGTGAAAAAAATTTGTCTAATATCTAGTCTGGATCTCCCCTGTCTCAGCTTAAGGCCATTTCCTCTGGTCCTCTCACTGCAGTCTTGTCCTCAGTGCACCCTCCTTTCAGGTGCTTGTAGAGAGCAATGAGGTCCCTCCTGAGCCTCCTTTTCTCCAGGCTAAACAACCCCAGCTCCCTCAGTCATTCCTTATAAGACRTATTTTCTACAACTTTCACCAGCCTTGTTGCCTTTCTCTGGACATACTCCAGCACCTCAATGCTCTTTTTAAAATGAGGGGCCCAGAACTGAACAGGATTCAAGGAGCAGCATCACCAGTGCTGAGTACTGTTTGTAGATAAATAATTTAAAATAACTTAATGCAGACACAGTTTGCAAATTTAGTTAACTTAAATGAGCTTGACTGATTTTTTTTATATCATCAGAAATAAAGGTGGCCTCATTTGTGATGAATGAACCCCCTTCCATCTATTTACAGCAATTAAAAAATTACATTTTGTACTTAAGTCCTGTACATTGCTTCCCTATTTCAGCTGCTATGCTAATATTTATGACAACGATGATTGCTTAGCAGTGTCTTCAAAATGTTTCATTAATGCAAAATACTTTTCTAATTCTAACCAAATTCCAGTGTTTCAACTGATAAAATCTTTTATACTGCTATTTGACAGTTAACTTCTGTGGACCACACAGGGCTATTTCAGATAATAATTTTGAGACGGTTTACTAATTAAAAAAATCATTTGTTGCAGGACTCGTCTTATTTTCAGTCAGCTTGGGTATGAAGATTACAGTGCAGTTAACATACAGGTTTTAGGGTCTGAAGATACATATGGACCTCATGCTAGAAGGAGTATAGATGGTGTAAGTATGCAGTGGAGTGTTCTTAAACTTTTTCTGACCTCTTTTAATCTTTCCATATTGTTATCTTTTCCACAACTTTAAAGGAAGTCACTATCATCTTGGGAATTTCACCCCTTCATGTTGCAAAGAACTCACTGTCACTACTTAATGTACAAAATTAACACTGACAAGGTCTTTGCAGTRTTGGGTCTTCCAGAAGCACTGATATGAAATCTTACAAAAATGTTGTTGTACTCTGTTTTGGTGTTCTCTGTCTAAAGAAATATCTTACTATAAAAACTTCTGTGGACTTAAATTGCATTAGATGTAATGCTGAAAGACCACATTATAAATGTCAGGAAAYGTCAGCACTAGTTTTGCCTGCACAAAATTAAATTTAAAATTGTCTGTGAGTACTATTTGAGAAATAATCTTCAACTATGTAATTTTGTCTTGTGACTGTATACATTCRTATGTAAGAATATGAATGATGGCCATAGCCACTGCAGCTGTGATATCCATGGTCTGTTTTCTTAATCTAGAGAAAGAAAGTCCTTTCTAAAGGAAAAGGACTGTAAATCATGTTCTCACTTAGATGCACTTYAAATATTTAGACAGTTTAGTTTGTTCCAAAACAGTAGCATTTAATTCTTCTTTGTCAGTGGAAGTCTTGCAAAACTCTTAAGGTACACGTGGCAAAACTCAGCTCTGAGTTTGTTCTTTACAAGTGCCAACACTTAACAGCCAACAGTTTGTATCTAAAGGAAACGAGAATGTAATGTGGAGGACAGTAAACTTTTTACTTRTTATATCTACAGCTATTCTGAGTTTCAGATTCCTTCAGCAAAACAGCAAGAGTTTCTTCCTTAAGAGTGAGCTTATAATGTGGTCTTTTTCATTTCAGGACCATAAAACCTGCAATTTTGAGTGTCTTACTGAGAGTGCAGAATCAAAATTTTGAAACATGGGAACAGATGTTCCAGATGTTCAACTTGTCTGTGTTCTGTTTGTACCAGCTCCTTATGATTATGCCTTGTAATATATTCTTTAATTAAATTGTTCCATAGGAACTTTTCTGTCTCATTGTCCAAAGTGAACATTGAATTGAAGAAGAGCAGTTTCTCTCTCTTGATTGTTCAGTTTGCCTCGCTTACAGTACATTGAAGTAATGTTCCATGTGGAGGAACTACTTTCTGTATTTCCAGCCTCAGTTCCCAGGTCTCATATTAAAAGTAAACAGAGCATTATTGCTGTTGTATGTGCTTCTCATACATGCCTGAAACAGGATGTGAGAGCTAAGGCTGAAATACAGGAAATCATTCTCTTGCCTTCCCCCTTCATGCTTCCTCCAGCCTTTTAGAAAAAACTAGCCAGGGGAGCTTTCATCTGGAAAGCAGACGTGGTYGCTTGAGAAAAAGGGTTGGGGAGTCAAGTTTGCTTTTCCATTTAARATACAAAGTCACAGAATTGCAAGGAAAACGTTTGCACGTTAGGGCWTTAGGTAGGGATAATGTAGTCCCTTAAACACTTCCTTACCATGTCTTCCCATGCAAAATTAGACCTGGTTGTTTGGGTTACAAATCATATACTCAAAACCAGAGCCATACTGTGCTAGATATTAACACATAAGGAAAATAGTTCCTGCTTTGGAAGTTCTACCATCTAAATTTGAAGCAAAGAAGCAAATACCTAAGTGAATCCTAAGACAGGGTAAGTTGAACAGTATTTGGGGCTCAGTGTAGATATGTGGTATGGCTGGATGCTGCTCACGCACATATGTCCAACTGCTGTGATGGTTTTCCTTTGCAGCTGTGAAATCACTGTGTATCCCAGCCTTATGTGAACCTGCATTCTGTAGTCTGAGCTGCTGTGTGGAGTATTGACTGCTCCTGGCAACACAAAATATCCTTGAGAACTRGGAATGGGTGGCAAGCACTTCTTTTTCTCAGACTTCTCTGCCTGTTGATATGATTGCTGCCTGTAACTCTGACAGCTTGCTTTGTCAGCACCTGCCTATCCTGAGCTAGAAAGGGACCTGCATCAACACTRAATAATTTTAGTGGTGTTTGATTTTTAGTATCTCCTGTTCTTTAGGAGGGGCGGGAATTGTAACAGTGACACCGCATCAGTGAGTTCATGGTTTGGAAGTACTGGATGTGTTTCATGTAAGAGGTATTAGTACAAGAGTACATTAGGTGTTAGAGTTTGCAACTCTAAAACTGTGTGTGCTCTGTTTCTGCTAACCCTGTGTTACCTGATGTATAACACATTGCTAGCACTTAGTTTTGCTCTTTTTTGTTTTCATTCTGACACTGTAAGATTAATGACTTCAGTCTGTATACCCAGTTTTAGTACTGTGGTTCGTCCACTCAAAACAGGATTCAGTTTATTTGCATACACCATTGAATCTTGTATCTGCAGGCCAGGGAGTAAATATGGAACTTCATATGGAATGTTGATTATGTCGTACAGTTTAGAATCAGAAAGAGATGTGAATGCATGAATGTGTTTTTTGCAAGAGCATTTCCTATTGATAATTATTTGTAGTAATGTAATGAATCTTGTSATAGCTTTGGGAACACTGACTGTTAAAATTATGCATTTGTTGGGGTTGTTGCATGGCTGCATACTTTTTGTKTAGCAACTCTTTTTACAACAACCTAATGAAACTTTTTAACTGGAAAACTGTTACCTTATCTCTGTTATCTTAATCAGGATATCTGTTTCTGTATTCATAGAAGGAAATTTTTATCTTTCAAGTGAGGCGTGATCTACACAATCAGAAATAATAGTACCTCTCCTACCTTGGCTCTACTAAACTTTTATTTAAGGGTTTGCCTATGCAMGTATTGAGATCATCTATTAGAAATGTGAATCAAGTTTGTAGGATTTCCCACGTGAAAATATTATGGCAGGTATTTTCCAGGCTGGGAGCTTGGAGGTTGAGAAATGAATTGTGTCTTTATGAGGATGTCTGTCTAAGGGTACTTAAAAAAAAAAAAAAAAAGTAATTATGTTTGTGATTGCTCTACCTCAGAGTACTTCTGTGCGTATATGCCACTAGCATTGGAGTAGAGAAAAACAGTCTTTCAGCTTCATGAATGCTTAGGGCATTGCTTTAAACGTACTAAAACAAGAAAGCTTYTCATTATCAAATTTCAGTTGATCACCAGCTAAAAAGTAGGAAGTTTCCTTCTCTTGGTATAACCTGATTCAATCGATCCTCTTTCCGTAAGGGTTTTGTCATGTATTTGAATTGAAAGAGGATTTGGTAGTCTCTTAGCATAATGGGCTCTCTAGAATACCAAAAGCTACCAAATTTAAAAGAATTCATTAGGCAGAGCCTTTAGAGATTTGTGCAATGCTCTAAGCTCTGTAGAGTAACAAAACAAAAAACCCCATCCAAATAAAAGTAATTTTTTTTGTGCTTTCATGAAACGCATCCTATTGTGTTGACATAAAGAGGGATATAAATGCTGGAAGAAATTTCCTGGTATCTTGTAGTCAAACATGTCTTCTTTTGTATTTTACATTGATTTAAGCAAGCAAAGAATTTAATGTAACATTACCAAAGAATCTTTAGAAACTTTGTGTTCATTAACAAAATAACCCCTGACTTCCGGAGAAAAGAAATAACTCTGCTGCAGAACTTCATACTAGTTGGAGTTCTGCTAGAGTAGTGCTATGTGAGAAACTCCTGACCAGTAGATTTTGATACCTTAGGCAGTCCCATTTCATATGTACTTGCACTTGTGGTTTATGACAAGAAGAAGACACTCAGAGACAGACTCTTCTTGTGAGCAGGTTTCACATATTTGAAGATTCAAAGGCAAACAAAGATGGTTCCTACCAGTGCTGGCAAATTCATAAATAGTCCTTGCCCTCATTGAGACCAAATGCTTGCTCTAAGGCTTTCACTCATTGTATTGATTGCAGTGGTAGATCATTCAGTGGCTGAAAATGTTTATAGAGAAGTAATATGTCAAGTGAGAGACAGAGCTTACGTGCAAGGGCATGTGTTTTAATTGGCTAGAGTAGGGAGCACSGAACTGATTGTGTTTACCCTTAGAGGGAGCATCTGCTCTTTTCTCTGGAAAAGTGGTGGGGTTTGCAATTTCTGTTCTCACATTTATCTCCTAAGGCTTTGAATTCTTTTCTGTGGACAGATCTGCTTCCTTCTTGATGCTAAGAGGAGTGAACCTGGCTCTCTAACTTGGCCCCAGGGTATTCTCAGTGCACTTAGAATAAGGGRAAACTTTGTTTGCCAGTTCCACTGAGAGTGAAGCCAAGTATTTGGTATTGTTAGTTACAGTGCTTGATTCTTGGAGAATGCTGGAGAAGAGGCACAGTGCCCTAGGGATTTGAAATACCCAGTAGTTGATTCCATGGTAGCAAAATAAAGATAATGAAAAGTTAACAGCAAATGATTGTGATGGTGKATAAAAAGTCACTGAACGATTTAACTCGAATGCTGAGCTGCAGTTATTTTTCAGTTTCATCAATTTAACTGATGTTTTRCATCTAATCTAATTCCAACCTTTTTGAAGCAGGGTCCTCGGGAAGCTGTTATTTGGCTTGCTGTACACCATAAACAAAGAGAAGCTGTAGAAATCTTCTCCAAAGAGATTGCACCAGCTGGAACTGGCATGGGTAAATACTCTTATCATCTAAGAATTTTAAAGTTGCTTTTTATTCTATCAGCATGAATGGATGCCAAAAACTTAGTTGTGTTAAGCTCCATTGTGTTGTTCCCAGTGAAATACAGTTTTTAAAGGTACATATGTTTGGTGTAGAAATGTGACCCACAGACTTCAGCAAAATGATAAAATGAAAATCCTAGAAGTTCACCTTTGTATTCCTTTGAGACTGTTAATTCTTCCATTGCTGCTGCTGCTGTTCCTTCATGTTTTTTTCCCCCYCTTTTCCTCATTTGTCTGTTTTCCTACATGTAATTTTACTGATGTGCAACAGTGATGTACTTTTTTAACGTGTTCCTAAAGCTTAGTAATGCTATTAAACTTCACTGGCAATAAACTCTGTGTGTTGCTCAGCTGGCAAAAATTTACCACAGATCTATTTATCATCTATAACATTGTAATTTGGGAAGAGATGGGCAGTTGGAGAGTTTTGAAAATTCTCTTAATAYTTTATTATCTAGTGTCACTGCAGAGGATTTTTATTGATGCTACTGTACTTCTGCCCTGTTTAATGTATAGCTGCTTGTGTAAGTAATTAAAACTTTCAGGTATAATTAAAAAAATTTAATACTGCAGTGATGGTGCTAACGATGTGCATATTAATTCACAGTGCACATTAACTACCCAACTTAAATTCTCATCCTGCAGTATTAAGTCTAACCTCAAATTATTCTGTCCTCGASATTTGATTTTGTGATGTATTGCAACTGTTGCAAGWTTTATTTTTTAATTGATGTGTGAGSTAAAATCAAACCACTGGAATTTAATTAAGTCAGTCTTAGTTTTGAGGGTATATTTTTAACTACTTGCCTAAGGGTCATCTAACGTGAAATGATGTGTTCTTCTATTACTTACCAAATGTTTGTTCCAAAAAAAAATACATTTGTGCTTCATAAATGTCATTGAATTATCTACATTTTCTAGGAGTCCTACTGTTTGATTGTTTTCAGCAAACATTTTTTTTTCTGTTCTCCTCTCAAGTCCCTTACGTGTCACCACTGTATCCATCTCAGTTCTAAATAGCTCATTCATGTGTTGTGATTCGGTGCTTAAATCATGAGTACTCATCTCACTTTTATTATCCATTTTAAATGAATTTAAATTTGGACGGCCTATTTTGCGGACTAGAACTTGCATATTGTTGCATTGGCTTCTGCATACTTTAATGAAGACTATGTTTAGGATTTATACAGATCTGTAAAATTAAATTCCATAGGCTTAGCCTGAAACTCTGAAGTTCCATAGCAAATCTAAAATCCTGATTAATGGAGGAATAGTTAGGTGTTGCCTTGCAATTAAGGAATTAATTTCTTTTTTCAGTGGATTAAAATTGTGTAGAAGTGTGCACATTCTTGCATACTGTGTTATTTATTGCAGTCTTCACAGTAGTAGCAGAGAACAGTTTAATGCAGGTTTGGGGTTTTTTTAAAGTTGTGATTATAGAGACAAGGTCAGTGCATGGTAACCTTTTTCCTTTGTTTTTAATCCATACAGTACAGAATATGATCATGTAGAACTAASTGTAAATATTCATTGAAATAGTAATCTAAAATTTTGCAGTTCTGAAGGCTGATTAGTAGGTCAGCATTTATCACAGATGTAAGTTTCTTCTAAAGACTTGGAGTTATCTTTATGAATGAAAAATGGTGTTTTCAGTTGGACCAAACTTATCCTTTCTGTAACTAGTTAGGGATTCATAGTTGAAGTAGTTTCTCCTTTTTCATAGTGGTTTCTCCATAGCAGAAATGGAGAAAACAAAAATCTGTTCTTTTTATTCTATATATGCATAGGCAATCCCCTAGAAAACATACTTTTGATTAAGGAAAGCTGGGTGGATTTTAAAAAAAAAGCTTATTTATAAGATCCAAAACTAAATGGACCTGTACTCGTCTCTCCATTCTTAATATGTGCTTCTTTAATGAAGCAATTGCTGTGTAAATAAGCCATGTTTAAAGTCTGAATGTGTTGGTTTTATTAAGGGATCAGTTTTTTCCTTTTACCATTGATCTTAGTGGAATGAAAAAGTAAAAGGTCTGCACTACATGGGTTGGGTGGAGTATGTGTAGAATTAAAATTGAGTTATTGTAACACGTGAACATCTGTGCCTTCAGGTRGTTGGCAGACTTTCAGGTCTTGTTATCAGAGCTTTCAGTGATGAAGCAAATGCATTCCTGTGCAGAATCGGGTTAGGCAGTCTGTGGAGGATGGTTGGGGTGCGGCATTTGTATCCTGAAGGAACAGTTTAAGCTTCTTAGAACATCCTGTAGCAGTTATTATCAAAAAAAAAAAAAAAAAAAATCTCTTTCTGCTAATGAGCAGCAATGGGAAAGGGGCTATTTCTGGAATCATCTAAGGCATCTGGTGATAAATAGCACTTTTTCTTGCCAGGTACAGAACTGCAGCAAGGTTTTTGGCCTCTGACATCAATGACTGTGTCAGAGGGTATCAGAGCTGTTTCCTGACATGCTTCCATGTGCTGGAACAACCACAGTCATTCTTTTTTTTAATTTCTGGAGGATATGCTGGACTGTTTCATAAGTCACTTCTTTGAGTTGCTGTTGTGGGGCAAATTTCTRTATTACCTGCACCTGGAAACCCTTGTGTAAGCAGAGAAGGGTCAGATTTGGGATCTAAATGTTTAGCAGGCTACTTGTCCATGTGGAATATGTTTAAAGCTGTGATTAAGAAGAATCTTTTTGATTTTCTTTTTTTTCTGTGAGATTTAGAATTTTGCAACACTGCCAAACAGTAATTAGTGGTGTACTAATAACTGCATCAGCTTAATGATGCTTAGTTTCTGACAGTAGTGTAGACTTCCAGAACTTGCTGTGAAGAGCAGAGTAAGGAACTCGTGATGCTTAATTGTCTTGAAACAAGCAGMTCTACAGACAAGACTTGTATAGATGGATAAGTGATCTTGGGAGCAGAAGCCAGAACTGAGACTGCTGAGATTGTTTTCCTAGGTGAATTCTCTAGTAACAGTGCTTGTTGTTCATTTCYCTCCCCATTTTCCCTCAGCTTTTTCCCTCCCTTCTATTTCACTGGGACATTTTTGCAAATGATTACAATTGTCCAAAGTGTCCCAGCTTCAGTGAAAGGCACAGCATGCCCCATGGCAATATAGTCACCTTCATGGGAGGGTAAGAGTGTCCACAGAGAACCCAGAATCTGAGGCTCACWTGCCCTGTGTAAATGTTCTGGGAAGTGAGCACCTGGGGTCCCTTTCTGTACAGTGCTGCACCACTTTTTCTCACAGGGCATTGAATAAAAATAGCTGTGGCTGCTTTTCTTACATGGATAGATCATGACTATCAAAATGTGGTTCTGTGCTTTCCACGTGGATCTGTGTGATGTAACCTCATGTGGCTTTGTTCTGCCAAAATAGTGGAGTTGTGGGGATACACACCAAGTGAAACTGTAAGCTTGAGTGGCTTTTCTCGATGAAAATCCTTKAAACAATGAAGTCCTGTGTTTCAAAGATTGCCCGTTTGGACATACCCCACCCAACTTTCCTGCATTAGTTTTCTTCCAGGAGGTGAGATAGTGAGTATGAGAACCATTGCAAATAACCCTTCTTTCTTGTTTTATATATTCTTTTAATGAGGAACTGAGGAAAAGCAGGAACAAATTACAAATCCTTCATAATGGACACCGGGGAGGAAGGAGAAGTTGTTGACTTGCAGGGTGATGTCACCTGAACTGAAGCACTTCATTCTGTTATTTTTGGACATTTAAGAGTGACCTTTAAGAAACAAACTGCACTTTTAAATCTATACTGGGCAAAAAGGGAAAAAGAAAAAAAATGGAAATATTTTTTCTTCTGCTTGGACTGTATCTAGTGGTTGTGTTGTGCTGTTTTTAGCTACAATCTTTCACCTCAATAACAGTTTGGTGTTTGTTACTCTAAGTGATGTGTGGGCAGTTGCACAGATGATGATTTTCATATATTACAACTTTCATCAAAGAATCTTTAGCAAGCTGTGTAAAGGCAATCAGCTGAGCTTTCTAACATCTAGTAACATTGGAAAGGATTCTGTTTGCCTTACAGATGGTTTCCTGAGATAGTGGAAGAAAGCATAACCACAAAGGAATGTGGATCAGAGTCCTTCGTACTGCTTTCCCTGTAAGAAAGGCTGAAAAGCAGTTCCAGCAATATTTAAGGGGGGACCAAGCTGACTAAAATTTAGGAATGGGGAGTAGAGAAGAAGAGAGAGTGAGAAAGAAAATTTGATGGTTCAGAATAAGGGTGGAGAGTCATAAGAACTCCTGCTTCATCTTTTATGGTGAAATCCAGGTGTTTCATCAGGTGGTTTTAGCCTGCTAGTCACTACTTGTGGAGCTGTGAGCTGGAGTTGGTGGGTAGTTTTATTTTAGCAATAACATAATACAAAAATTATAAATTGTAGGTAAAATACATACTAATTTCTTTAATAGTCAGTACTAAAACCCTATTTTGGTATTTTTCACTTAGGCTAAATTTAAATCACTTGAGTAATCATTTTTTACCTGTTTACATGATAAACTTTGTGAGGGAGTTTTCAGTTGCAGTTTTTCATGCTTTGGAGGGAACAGCAGTAAAATGAAAATAAGTTCTTTTTCTTCTTGTGATTGAAGAGCACATCACAATAATTTGTTGAGGAGTGATCTTCATAATGGTTTACTTCAGAGACTTAAAACTTTGGATGTTAAGCCTTAAATGTCAGAGATGTGATTTTTAGCAAATTTAAAGTCTTAACAGCAGTTTTTATTAAGTTCTGGCTTACTTTACACCATGGGATTTTTGGATATGATACTTTTTTTTTGCATTTGTGTATGTCAAGGATAATAAAATTTAGGCCTCATAAAAGGAGAGCATTGTATAGCTTGTGGTCAATTTGAAAGTGCTGATTTCTCCCCTCTGTCCTCCACATCAGTAGAAAGACAGCCATCCAAAGGCATTGTGCCAATCTGAAATTTCCAATTTCTTAGGTAATCTCATTCTCTGTGTAAAAAGAAGGAATGCCATCTATATGTTGAAATAGGTTGAAACCTGTGTGTGTTTGTGCTCTGCAAAACAAGGAGTTAGACCTGGAAGAGAGAAWTTTKAGAATATTAAATCCTTTAAGAACCYTCCRTACTCAGGAGTGGATRGCTGAGATTTTCACAGTTAGTCCCTGATTTTTTTCCTAATGCTTTTTAAATTTCCATTGTTTTTATTTGAGACCAGCAGGACACATGAGCATGCTTCCATCGAAACTGCTTTTAAATATCATTAAAACTGCAGATGAGACTCTTAAGCCCGGAGAAGAATTTGAAGTTACTGTATATAGACATGCCATGTTGGAGAACAATTTGTTGTTTATTTTCTGTTTGGAATGGAAGTCAYTTACTGTAAACTTCTGTTGAGTATGGTATTTAGTTCACAAGTTCAAACACTAATCAGTTTTCATTTRGATTATGCTGTTCTGATAAACTTAAAGGGATGCAAACTGTAGAAAAAAATTAAAAAAAGGTCAAACACACCTTATCCCATCTTTTAATTTTTTATTACTATTAATATCTGAGTTAAACCTTTTAATTGATAAGATTATTCTTTCTGTTTAGTCATCAATAGTCTGAAAGTTAATACTAGCCAGGATTTTTCTAACAGCAACCAGCAAGTTTGGTTGGCTTTGTTTTGTCGGTCTGAAAAAAAGAATGACTTTTAGTGTGTCTGTACTGTTCAATCCTAATAGCGGGGTTTTCACAGTTATTTTCCTGTTCTGTAAAGTGAGATTTCTATACTCAGCAGTATCCAAGAGAATCCTGGACACAGAGACTCAAATTTTTTAATCTGTGGTAGCCTATGGGAGTTCAGTGCAGCTCTGCATTGTCCAGTCCGTAGAAGGTCACCCTCACTTCATAAAAGCTAGCAAACAGGCCAGGTTTGTATTACTCAGTGAAAATATCTACATTATATACAGTCCAGTCAGCCAAATTAATAGAATGTAAATAATTAGTGTTTAGTCTATTTATTTTGTCTCAATTCAGATATTTTGTTCTGAATGAAATGCGGTGTAGAAGAGGCTCAAGAAGAGCCTTACTGTGGGAATCTGGCATTTATAGTTTAGCAAAGGTTCAGTAGCTGAGAAATGYTTTACTAATAGCTGAAATCATGTGCTGACCCTTATTTCACATTAAAATGACCGGAATTTGACACTAAGATGACAGCTGGTTAATACAACTTGAGATTTTAAAGTGCTTGAGTATATRTAAATATTTTGACTGATCTCCTAAGTGTGTTGGAAGATACTTTTAGAAATGTCCTTCTTGTAGCARTTTACTGCAGTCCCCATTTTTTGAGAATAATATTGCAGAAGATAAACTATCTTCTGTTTTCAGAGGACATAGATAGAATAATTAGGAACATGTAACTGACTCCTGTAAAAAAAGAGGTTGTATGCATTTTGTGCTGGTGCCTAACCATATTGTAAGAAATGCTGAGTATAAAACCAGAGATTTTAGATTTTTCTAGTTTGATCACTTAAGAAGATAATGCTTGACAAGTAAACTACTTTGTCTGGTTTTTGTATATAAATACATGTATCATTCCTTAGAATATCCAGTAAATACATTAATAACTTATTAGTTGAGCTAATTCAATGACTGGGAACGTAAGGGACAAACTTAGGGGTTGAAAGCTGTTCAGCAAGAGCATTGTATCTTGGAATTCATTGAAGCTTCAAAAGCTAAAATTTTGTTAAACTTAAAAGTGCTTAAGGCTTTTTAGATTTGAAGTAGTTGGAGCATTTTCAAGCTTTTTTACTGCAAAACATTTTACAAAAWGCTTTATGCAGTCTTATATCCTTCATGTGTTGCATAATGGTTTATTCTGTTGAAAAATACACAGAATTGTACAGAAGGTTTGTTTGTTTTTTTTTTTTTTTGACAGAAATAGATTAAAGATTTAGAAGTATTAATCCAAAATTGGGTGTGACCATTAAAGTAGGATTGGAAAAGGAGACAGGGAGTATTAAGGAGGCAAAACATCAGGCTTTTCCACCATCTGAAAAATCCTGTGGGGAATAATGAGAGCTGGAAGGAATGAAGCTTTTTTTCCTGGAAATWTGCATCTCATAGGTTGATTGCAGGTTCCAACCAAAGTTTTCTCTGCTGTGGGGCATTTTATAGGGTGTTGTATCTATGACATAGATTATGGGTCTGTTGAAATAGATGCTTATTTGGGCTGCTTTTATGCATCTTTTGCTGGGGCTGGTTTTCAGGGGATCCATTCTCTGAATTGCCCCAACTGAGAGCAGCATTGGTTTTCCCAAGTACTGTTGGTTGTATGCTACCTCTGTTCATGAAATTTATCAGAAACTTGCTGTCTTTTCCAGCATATCATACCTGATTTTTAGAAGAATTTGTATTTKCAAGTCCATCCACTGATGGGTTTTACAGGATGAGAAAATAAAAAAAGATCAAGAGGCAGTGGAGAGATAAAACATACATGGGAAACCAGAAATGGCCAAGCTGTTGTAGCAAGGAATGTATCTTGATTGGGCTACACCTTGTATTATTTACATGGATGTCTGTCACTACATCCCTGCTAAGTGGCATGGCAGTGGTAGTCATGGGGTGCTAGTGTGCTTTGGGATTCTTGAGATTCCTCTCCATCCTTCAGATTTGGATCCAATTTGCCATTGGACCCAAAATTTGGGAATCTGCAAATGTGCAGAAGAGTCATGGGCACACAGGATGAATAATTATATRTGCATGTACATGTATACACAGGGGATGATGGTTTGTTTGTTTGTAAGATATTTAGGCTGTAAATGAGTAAGACTTAAAGTAGGCTAGAAGATGGAGTCATAAAATGAAAAGACAGGATAAGATTGTGTGAAGAACGGTGCAGATTAACTAAAGAAAAGCACTTTGTAACTAATTATTTATTATTTAGATTCAGTGTAGATTTAAATCTATAAACACAGAATCTGAAGGAAGGGTCCGGGTCCTGTATCAGAGCCTAGTCACCTAGAAGGGAGCAGATTTACTAGTCTTAGTGCCTGAAGTTTTTCCATCTAGGTCATATATTTGGGGGTTGATAAAAACAGTGGAATTCCAGTGGTGTAATCCCCARTTCTCATTGGTTTTAAATGCCCAGCCACCTGGAGAATTTGTAGTTCTCAGGCTGTGTCCCCWGGCACTGTAAGGGAAAATGTACTTTGAAATGTGAACTTTTGATCAAATTCTTGAGTCAAAATAAGTATCATGATACTCAGTTTGGTGATTACACCAGACATGAATATTTTACCCATGGATGAACAGGAACAGGATATAGATGCATTGAAAGGAAGGTTTCCAGTCAAAAGGTTATTGCCCCTGTTTGCAGTGTATCAGTTTTATGCCACTCTGAGGCACAGAAGCTGACAGAGTGTGGTGGTGAGTTCATCAGCTTGAAGTGAAGCAACTTGGTCAAGAGATTCACTGATAGCAGATGAGACAATACCTCTGTCTTGAATGGAGGAATGGAGCTCTAATAACAAAAAATGGTCATGTAAAGTTTCTGGGAAAGGAGATCAAGTGCTTCAATTTAACTGAGAATCTCAGCAATTTGAGACTGCAGCCTGATACTCTCTACAAGTATGACAAATTGTTTGTGTCATTGTAGATCAAGATAAGTCTTCAGGAAAGGAGGGAGAGCGTCTGTACAGATATTTAAGCAAGCAGTGCAAAGTAAGCATAAAATACAGCACGAGGAGATATTTTTATATGAAATTTTCTTGCCACGGTTGATCYAAGGAGATCATAATTTAATTAATAGAAGGCAGGTCTGGTCACCGTGACAAGTTCACAGCTACTTGGTTCTACTTCACCATCCATTGCCTTCTTTGGTTTAGTGGAGAAATGTAATAAGAATCAGGGCGCTCGGTTGAGGTGAGATGTAGTTTACAGTTTAAACTCTTGTGCTGTTTACAGAAYTAACAAAATGATTGTGGCTTATAATCAGTGATTTAAGATTTGCTTTATCTTCTCTGCCTGAGGCCTAGCTGGGAATTTTAGATAGATAAAAATTAAATTTGGCGTGAAGTTGCTTCCATCTTATTTATATTTACATAAAAAATAATCATAGCATAGAACTTAATACTGTTGCAGCTGGGCTATCGGTGTAACTTTGCTCTGCAGTTCAAGGGATAGCTGTAGTACGTGCAAAGACACATCTGCTGTTACAGTAGCTTGTGCTCAGAAAATTCTCAAAGACCAGCAGCAGCAAGCAGCAGTAGAAGGTTATCTTAGCCTTGAGGTGTGAGCAGTTGTTGCTCTTGCTTGGATTGTTTTGCTGTCAATACTGAGAACTACTTTGTTGTGGGAGCCAAGATCCATTCAGTGAAAGCAGGCAAGTGAAGAGCTTTCTTTAAGAGCTTTCAGGAAGTTTAGATTGATGTTGGAGCAAAATCTGGTATCCTTAATGAGCAGTTCAGCTGCCAAGCAGGAAGTGACCCATATGACAATCCACAGATAATTTAACTAGCTTTACAGACCTATATTTTCAACATGACTTTACCATATCCACCCTCCTTCCTCAGCAACCTAAATAAACAAGCTAGGCACATAATTCAGTAAAATCACAGAAGCTGATTTTGTTACTGACTGACAGTTCTGCTTGAATGAGTGCACAGGTAAGATGTGTAGGGCTGAAACCTCACTGGATCATTTAAAATTGTGTAATACAAGGGATTCTTTCATATTCTATCCACCACCGCTTTTTTTTTTTTTTGTCCTACGCAGTGAGCAGGGAGGTGGTTAATTGTGGTGCTGCTTCTTTTGAAGGCATTTTTTCCCCTTTACTGTCAAACATCATGGTCTTTTTTTGGGAAGTAATTTCTAATGAGCATGAATAYGGCAAGGCTCTGTAATCTCTGCTACCGCTGTTATGTGTCCACATTGACAAGGCACTGAATCCAAGCTAGAACAGCCTTCTGTGGAGTAGAAGTTATCACTATTGCCTTTAATGTCTCAGTTAAATGGCTTTTAGTTTGTTTGGAGCACAAACAGAGGGAATTCACACTGGCAGAAAGCATGAAGCCCGTTTTAGCCAGAATTAATTTGGCTAAATATTCTAGGTGGGCAGCTTTCCACAGCACTTGTTTTTAAGAGACTGTTTAAAACAATAATTGATTCGCTGATTCAATATATGYACTTTACTGTTTCTTTCCCCTGCAATACTGCATGTGACAACATATTCCTGTTGTCTATGCYAGAAAGAAGGGTAAGAAGCTGTGCTCAGGATGAGGAGAGCTGAACTGTTTCTTGCAGAAATACTGAGCTGGGCAGATAGGTTAAATGATCATAGAGCCTGGCAATCTGATACTACAGTGCTGACTTACCACAGATCTGGGCTCCTGCTGGTGCCTTAAGCCCCTAAATTGCCTATGTGTCACAGAGAGAGAATGGGATCTGCAGTAGCCAGCATCTTAAAAGAGCAGAGTTTGTTTAAGTGCTGAAGAAGTTAATCTGGACAAGCAAAGTAATATTAAACAAATATTAAAGGAAACCATGGTCATCAGAATTGCTTATCTGCTCTCTTTGAAAGTAAATAAAACAATGACAAAAAAGTAAAGCTAAATTCTTTTTTTATCAGATGCATTACCTCACTGATATTCATTGGCATTGATACACAAAATACTCAGAAGATTCCAAAGATTCAGTTCATATTTTACCTATTTATTTTTTTTTTGGCTTAAAATTCACAGTTTTGCCTTTTAACTTGTATACAATGTTCTGTTTTGTTAGTTTATGAGAAGGTGTGTAATTTTCTAGACACTTCCCTGCACTTATTAAAAATGTGTTAAAGCATCAACTCAAGTTATGATAAGCTTGAGCTTGAGCGAGCTCTGATGTTTCGAATATGGCTTTAACCATTCTTTCATGCATTTAATTTCCTTTTCCAGCCCCTGGCCTCACTGGAATTGTTGGAGGGCGCCCCAGAGTGTAAGTTAACTCCTGATCATTAACTTGTTATAATGTGTAATGATTATGTTCATACCAGTCACCATCACAAGCTTCCCCAGCTTGGGATAGCAACTACAGAAGCAGCTAAACCTTCCTGTGTCACACTGTCCTTACTAACTGAAAACAAGATAATAGTGAGTGCTATAAGATATGCATGCAAATAGTAAATTCTTTATTGAATTAAATGTGAGTTATGTAAGTTGCTGATCAGCTCATAGCACTGTCTTTGCTTAAATAAGCTGCAGGGAAAACTTGAAATGTGACTTTATGGCAAGGCAGTAGCTCRACTGTGTAAATACATGTAGATTTCTGGACTAGTTTTCACTAGTAGCTATTAGTTTGGAATATGGGCCCACTGAATTTACATCTGTATGAGCTCACTTCACCTAGAAACGTAAGGTCAAATGTTAGAACATCCCACAAAATGTTAGCATGAAACCATTTCATGACTGAACTGAATGTAATAATGTTGAGCATATTAAAAAAAATATATCCTGGCTTGATTCAGTTTTTTTCTAGATATGACTAAAATCTAGTGGTGATTTATGTCATCACCTTTACATGTTTATTCATCTAAAAATTTCCTGTCATTAAGCCCATGAAGATGGGAGAAGAACCTGTGGCTGTATTTCCAGTAGCCTGGTGTAACCAGTGTAGGTATCAATGTGCGGCTACTGACAGTGTAGGAGACTTCAGTGTCCTGAAGCACATCCTTGGTCAAGAAAACATTTTTGCTATTTTGGCTACCTCTCCTCAGTAAAATTTTCTTGGATTTTTTAACAAAATTTTCTATTCTTAATAATGGAATTTAAGCAGTTTTTACACTTCTCAGGCTTTCCATAGTTGTTTGAAAAACCATTGCTAGTCATGGCTGATTGGCTTTAATTTCCCAAGTTCGGTGTATGAATAGTCAAAAGATGTATSATCTACCAGTTTCATTAACTTCTGGTTAAATGCATTTCTGCTTGTTGTTTTGTGTGTCTAGGTCTCCGGTCTTGAAGCCATTTTTCTTCTATTATCCCAAAAGCAATGTTCAGGTAAGACTTACTGCTTAAAGTCTGTGTTCTCTTTTCTTAGAAGTAATTTGAAAAATTCTGCTGATTCTGGCATTTTCTGGTGATTTTGAGTTAGACTTCGATTAAAAAATATTTCCTCAGAGGCTATCTGAGGAAATTGCTACTCTGTTATTCACACAGAMTGTTTTGCAACAGTTGAACTTGCCAATCTTCCATTTTAATTGCAGCTAATTTTGAAGTATTTTGYATCAAAACTGAACTTCTCTTTTCAGATTCCTGGAATTACAGGTTTGAATTATTTTTGCTGCATTTGCAAAGAGTGCTTAAGAAAATTGTAGACTTTTTAGAAGGTTAATGAAGCCTCTTTAAAGAGTCGGCAGTTGGGTGTTCAGAGAGTGAAACATTAATCTTGTGAACTTGGGCGCATCATCTGAGTTTTTTGGGAGTGATATATTTAGTGTATACTACTAGGAACAAATACTAAAATCAGTGAATTTCCTCTGATTCAACAGGTTTTACCTTAACAGACATTTGGGCTTTTTGCTTCCATATACCCTGTGTGTAAAAACAGAAGTAGTAATTTCTGTTCTTGCCTGTATTGCAAAAACTGTAAAATTATGAAAACCTGTGCAACTATTGTGCTGACTATCATGGAAGACCCTGTGACTCTGTGCCCCTGTTTGGTTCATAGCAATAGTTTCTTTCAGTCCAAAAACGTACAGTTCACATGTTCAGGCAGCCCTAGGTGAGAAGTTACAATGTAAGATGATGACATGTTGATCTAGAGCTCCACTTTTCTGTGATACATATACCCATCTACTTTAAAGCTTTCATGATAAACTTGAAGAAACTGGTTTTGCYGAAACCGTAAAATATTTGGATTTATAAGCATTGTTCTCTGCTCTTCTTAGTGCCATCAGATATCTAATTTATCCTTTGGAGACTGCACATATGCCCTTCTTTTTCCACAGTCTTCAAGTAAGTTGTAATTATTGCATCCCTCTGATGCCAAGACATCGTAATACTCAGTGAGAGCCTTCACACCCATCCACTGTCAAGAGAGTGGCCAAAGGCCAGAGTGTTGGTCTTCGTTAGGCCACAGGTATTGTGACAGGCTTCTGCTTAGGGTGGCAAAGGGAAACTTAGGGAGCACAGGCAGCAAGTGAAAAGGTGGGCAAGGGGGAACAAACAAAACTGAATCAGAAAGGGACTGGTTTGTTTTCATTCATTAACACTTAYACAGTGATTAGCACAACCAAACCCTATTCTTTAAGTAGTATTCTTCATTAATGGAAGATACTTCAATTTCACAACTTCACAGAGAAGAGCTATTTAGTTATTAAATCTAACTTAATAATAAACTGCACAGTGGAAGAGCATTTTTAAAAGTCCCACCTTTCTTGTTGTCTAAAGAAGTTGAAGTACTTACTTTGGTCATCACTTACATTTTGCTTTATACAAATGGTTTGTCTTTGCCAAGTTCAGTGTGAAATTATTATCTTTATGGAAGTTAGCCTACCACTGTGTGGTTYATTAAATTCAATATTAACTTCCTGATTAGCACTGTGTTCCAGATTTGGTAAAAATGCTGTTAAGATTAAATTGTAGCCCAGGTGGTTTTCTTAAGGAAAGAAAGCAGTGTCTCCTTTACTCTTTCCAATACAGAAAATCAAAGTCCTTGCCATGTGTAACTAATCTGATGAGTGCACTGATACCCTGTCAGCAGAATGCAATGTGTTCTATCACGTTTTCCTGCAGTAAAATTGAGGGTCAAAATGTGGTGTGATTCAAGTCCCTGATACAAAATGTTAGCCATGTATGAAAAACTATTGTCCAGTAAGAGATTACAGAGTAAGTAAGGTATGAATTAACGGATTTTCTAAATTAGAAGTTCAGTTCAGTTACCAAGAGTCTAGTTGCTCTAGGTCAGTATTTGACCTAAAACTAAAAAAAAAATCCGTAAGCAGATTTTGAGTTATGTTAATATTACCACAGTGGGTTCTTTTGTTTTGTGTTTGGTAACACCTTTCTGGGTGTCAGACGATTCAGTGTTTCATTTGCACTGCTTTTATGCAATTGTACCAWTTTTGTCATAGATCACCAGTGGTTTTACAGTTCAAATAGTAGTTATTTTCCATGTGTGCTTTGAAGGTAACCTAAAACTTTCATGTAGGGAGCAATTGCAGCAAACCTGCTGAAGGCAAGTCATTCTTTAAGGGCAATCTTAAGAAAGAGTGCTGAGTTGTCCTGCATTTGCTGACAACTGACCACTGATAACTGCTGCAGCTAAGYTGGTTCATGTTGTTTTGTTCTGAAAGTTTAACCTGATGGTATCTTAATCTTTCATACTGGGAGTCCTCCAGTACAGATGAAATGAATGCCACTCGCTTCTATCCCACTTGCTCATGTCCTATCAGTGATCCCACGGGTAAAACTGAAGGGTACCGTGCTCTGTGTACTTTCTACATCCTCCCTCTTGGTCAAAAAGATCCTTTTGTATCTCAAAAAGTGAGATACTGCTCCATATATATGGCAGCCAGACATGTTTTCTTTTTTTTTCATGTTGGAGGTATTGAGCCACTTGATCCACTGCTGCTGCCTCTTGTCTCTCCAGGTCATTGCTGCCAGTCRTTGGCACACAGCAATGATGTGCTATATACAATTTGCTGCCCTGTGGGTCACGGGAAGCGGGCTTCAGCTGGATCTGTGGTAGCTGCACATTAGTCAGGTCATAATAAATCCTCTCTAGCATGGCTAATTCTTTCAAGACCTGGATACCTCCCTACAGTGTTGTCCTCTTATCTGGGTGACATACAACATTTTCCTTGAAGGGATACTGTTGGGGATGGATACCTTTCCTTTAAACTTAATAGGAGTCATCTTCAGAGGCTGAGGACCTGGGCCCCTTTCTTAAATCCAGTTGTCAATGTCCCCTTCCCTAGAAAGTGATCACAGCTGCTTGGCTTCCCTACCTTCTTAATTACAGGCTGCTAGCTCCATTATCCCAGCATCATAGCAAMCAGGTGATAATGTGCTGATCTGAAAGAGAGGTGAAATATTTTTGCATATCCCACAGCTGATTCAACAATAGGTATCTTGTTCTGCCTCTCTGTGCTGCTCTTGTGATGGTCCTGCTTCATCCTCCTCTACAAGCTGAGTTTTGTGTCCATTTCTTGTGTACAGGAGTGTATTAGGAGGGGTTAGTCCTCTTTCTGGGTTGGAGTAGCTGCCGGGCTTTTGCTTTATCATCGGATCCAGAGACTTTCTTTTCCCCTTGAGAAGAACAGTGCCAAACAGAGCTTGCTAGGCCTGGGCCAGCACATGGCAGAGATTGGTGTCTCTCTGGAATTGCCATGGTGATCGCTTACTTTCTCCAAATATTTTGCTAGTTTTTCTGGATTTTGCACTTGTTCAAGGGTGGAGTTCCAAAATGCAAGCTACTCACAGTCCTAGGCACTTGCCCATACCACCCCATGCACCATGCCACATTCAAGTGTCCAGCCTCAGGGCAGATCATACAATTATAAAATGTTAAAGATCATCTAGTACCAACCCTTACTGTGATGGGCAGGGATACCTCCCACTAGACCAGGTTGCTCAAAGTCTTAACCAAGCTGGCTTTGAACATCTCCAGGGATGGGGCATTGCTAAACTTCCCTGGACAGTTTGTTGCAGTGTCTCACCGCCTTCACAGTGAAAAATTTCCTCCTAATATCTAACCTAAATTTCCCGTCTTTCCATTTGTACCCATTACTCTTATTCTATCACTACAGTTCCYGATGAAGAGTTCCTTTCTGGCATCCCTGTTGGCCCCATTGAGATACTGGAAGGTTGCTGTGAAATCTTCATGGAACCCTCTCTGCTCCAGGCTGTACAGCCCCAAATACCTTAGTCAGTCTTCATAGGGGAGGTKCTCCTGTCCTCTTACTAACTTTATTGTCTCCTCTGGACTTGCTCCAGCAGTTCCATCTCCTTCTTATTTTGGGGAYACCAGCACTGTATACAATGCTCCAGGTGGGATCTCACAATACTAGAGTAGAGGGGGAGAATCACCTCCTTCAATCTGCTGGACACAGTCCTTGCGATGCAGGTTAGTATTTGATTGACTTTCAGGGCTGTGAGTACACATTGATGGGTCCTGTTGAATTTTCCTTCAACCATCACTCCCCAAGTCTTTCTCTGCCTGGATAGTATTCTTTAAACTTTAAACAAGACCTGGAACACATTCAGAAGACATGAGCCAGTGTGTGCCCAAGTGGCCAAGAAGACCAGTAGCATCCTGGCCTGTATCAGGAATAGTGTGGCCAGCAGGACCAGGGTAGTGGTCATCCCTCTGTATTCAGCTCTGGTGAGGCCACATCATGAGTCATATGTCCAGTTCTGGGCCCCTCAATTTAGGAGGGACTTTGAGGTGCTGGATCATGTCCAGAGAAGGCAACAAGGCTGGTGAAGGGTCTGCAGCACGAGTCTCCTGAGGAGCAGCTGAAGGAGCTGTGGTTGTTTAGCCTGGAGAAAAGGAGGTTCAGGGGAGACCTTATCACACACTACAACTGCCTGAGAGCAGGTGTTTGAGGAAAGACTGGATGTGGCACTTAGGTCTAGTTGACATTGTGGTGTTGGGTCATGGGTTAGACTCAATGATCTCAGAGGTCTTTCCCAACCTAATTGATTCTGTGACGACATAATGATAGGAACGTGCTAGTTTGAGCATGCCAGGATATTAAAARTCCTCACCATCTATTGTAATTAGTCTGGACGATAGGGGGAAGATGAAGGGGAGTGTGTCCCCTCTGTGGACTGAGTTTGCAAAGAGAAAAGGTAAAAGCTATAATTATCAATAATTTGTCGTAGAAGACTCCCAAGTACAGGAATGACAGCAATGCTGAGTGCAAATCSAGATTAGTTTCACAACCAGCAATTATATCGTATCATTAGCCAATGTTACAAAGTACAGCTTGATAACCTCAGCCTGGTTTCCATGCATGATAAACATCATAACTGGGAACACATACTGCAARTAAGGTGTTACATAATTGAACTTGAGGAACAAACACATCAACTTTGATAGCAAACTAATCATTGTGACCAGTGATTATTAAATTAATGCAATGAGTGCTTGTAAGAAATTTGTTCTAACATGTTCTAGTCAGATTTGTTGYTATCTCAACCCATTAAGACACATACTGGGCATGAAAAAGGACTGCCATGGTTTATTCCCAGCTGGCAACTAAGTGCCACTCGGTCACTCTCACCACTCCTCTCCCCAGTGTAACAGGGAGAAGAATTGGAAAAAGGGTAAAAAATAAACCCTTTGAATTAAGAACAGTTTAATAATTGAAAAAAAAAAAGTAGTTGTTGGTGTCATTAAAAGGGAGATAACAAAAAAGAAAGAGGGGAAGGAAACCAAAGAGAGACAAGCGATGCACAAGTGTGTTTCTCTACCCACTGACCAATGCCCAGCCTGGGTCCAGCAGTGATCAGCAGCTCCCAGCCAACTCCCCACTGTGCCCGTTTATATACTGGGCATGATGCTCTCTGGCACAGAATATCCCTTTGGCCAGGTCAGGTCAGTTGTCCTGGCCATGCTCTCTCCCAGCTCCTTGTGCTCCTGCTTGCTGGCAGAGCATGGGAAACTGTAGTCCTTGATGTCGAGTCTACTCTAAGTGTTGCTACTGAGCAACAACCAAACCCAAAATTCCAATATTGATAGATGTTTTTAGCAGGTTTCACAAAATGTATTTGGAGATGAATACAGGATGCAACGTTTGTCTTTAATACGAACAGCAACATCAAGAAGAAAAGGAGGTTGTATCATGGAAGTGATGGAAATGTTCAAGTTTTGGGATTCAACTGTCAAGAGTTGTGACACAAAATTCTATGTAGTGTTGCACTATATAGAGTGAGATGGAAAGAGAGTCATCCTCCTTGAAAAAATGCTAAAGTGGACAGAGCATTTCTTAGGGGTTTTTATAGCTTTTTTCCCATAAACAAAGATTTCTTTTAGGTTTATTATAAATTATTATTGCATTGTGACCTTTAAAAGGAGCAATAGATTCCTTATCTGTAAAGTTCTTAYTGGAAGTATGCTAGATCTATATTTAATTAGAAATGTGCTTTATTTATTCACATTGCAGTGGATTTCTGATTTGACTGTTTGACTATGTTCTTTGTACAGATCAACCTGTTTTTGAATGGGCAGCATGTTGAGGTATTTGAGGAGGATCTCGCGTTTACATCAGATGAAGTGGTTTCATTTGATCTGCCTGAGATTAGCAGTGAATTGAAAGGTATGTTCATCTTTGTGTTTGTGAGTGGATCATTTGCTGTCTTCATCTTGGTAAATCACATTAGATTTTGTCTGTGAAATATGTTTTGCCTCTTTATATGATGTATTTTTATGGCTGGTGCAAAACACTTAAACTGTTCTCTTGGAAGGTGCTTAGTGTTATCCAGTATAAAATGTATCTGAGACTATAACAAGTATGTAAGTAAATTTTTATTAAAAMCCCTAAGATTTAAACACAACTGAAGACCATGCAAAGTTGGCATTAAAATCAATTGAAACGTGGTTTCAAAGTATACTGTAATTTTACTTCTTGTGAATCCTGGAAATAGCTGGGTTTATCTTACACCCCAAATAGTGTTCAGAATAGAGGACAGACATACAGAATGACTTACAGACTTACAGCATTTAGATAATTAAAATGTGTTCCTGTTCTATGTGGCAGCCTTCACAAAATTAAAAAGAATGGGATCAGCCTGGATCTGGTGACTTTAAAAGAAACCATACTAGGTTAATTGTCCAGTGTGATAATTCCTGTGTTGATGCTAGACTTGCCTAACCAAATTCTCTGAGAAAGAAAAGAAGAACCTTGAGAAGGACAAACCAGTGAGCTCARTGCAGCAGGTGAGGATGTCTGCAGTGAAAAGAAAGTGTTAAATCAGAGTTGCTCATACAAGCAATTACTGAAAGTGCTGGACACATGAAAATTTTTGTTCTTTCTAATGGCAGAACTATATATAGTATTTGTTAATGTATAGCATACTGCATAATTCCCTTTTGGTCAAACWGTCTTCATTTTCTGCTAACCAGAGAACTGAGAGAATTAATTTAAAGCTGTGGATAGGTATTTGTAAATCTAAATCAGGTGACTCTACCTAAAGATTACTAGTTAGAAAAATTTCTAAAAATAATACTCATGTTGAAAAAGTAATTCAGGTATTTAAGTCTGTGTACACTTGAAAAATAAATGCTATAAAGGCACTTAGATATTARGGTTTCTTCTGTGTTCCAGATAAAGAGAGTAGTGTTTGTCAAAACTAGTAATAGAATAGTGTAACAACTAACATGAGTTAGTGGGGAATGTTCTGTGTTACACAGAGAAATTTTAGAATATGCACCTGACTGTGTGTTTATCACCATTTGAAAGCCACCGATGGTGGATTGTCATGCATGGGTTTCTTTTCCCCATCTATTCAAAGATCTCTTCAGTACAATGATTTGTGCTGTGCAGAAACAAGTTAAAACTCCTAAGTATGGTTTCAGCTCTTCTGTGTGTTGGAAATCTGCTGTCACACCAGCATCTCGGATCCCTGGGAGTTCTCAGGAGGGCAGTGGGATATTTGCACCATCAGACTGGGCAAGTTAAAGAATAGGAAGTCATTGTTCTGCTTAATAAAAGGGTTAGCAAAGGTCCTGGGCTTGGGGTTTTTTTCAACGTGACTGTAGTGCTAAATATTGGAGAAGCAAAAAGCTGTTGGACTCCCTACTGCCTTTTTATAATTTGAGAAAACTTCCTGAAGTGCCTGACATCAGCATTTAATTACTGAATTCTTCAGGCTTTTTTTAGGCAAAACCCCACTTTTGAAAGACAGCAGAACTTCTCTGGTTGTTTCCCCTGAGAAGGATCTCTAAACTTTTGCCCTTTGTTGTAAATATAAATGTTTTCTGTATGTGACTAAATACATACCTACTTCTGTGGCTTAATGTAGGACAGCATGGATGAGAAAGACAAATGGGTTACACTGTAAAAGGAACAGCTTCTGCTAAAGCATTTTCTGTCAGCATTTAGAAAGGAGGAAAGTATTTTTCTTACTTTCCTGGTTATCTCAAGTGTGAGGGACTGTTATTTGTCGTTGAATAGATAAGAGAAATATGTGAAAATGGATTTAAAATATGCTGCTAGATATGGTTCTGGGAGGGTGGAATTTGGATTTACCATTTTCCCTAGCTTTGAAGGGAATTCTTCCGTAGATTTGTTTAAGATGTTTAYTAAATGAAAACAATTTCCTGATAAACAGATCATGAAAGATAAATCAATTAGGGTAATAATAAATGAGAACACCAGATCACTCACTTTAACTGTTTTTTTTAAAGGAAGATTGTCAGAGACTGGCTGTGTAAAATGTCTAATGGAGAAAAGGTTTCTACAATTTAGATATTRTCAAATTTCAGCATTTGAAGAAGCACGTTTTGTCTTGAATTGTATATTGAATGAAATCATTAAAATTAATGTGATTTYTGTACTGTATGAAGTGTTTCTACCAGTGAGGGGCCATTGTGCCAGACTAAACTTTCATCACTGTTTCATATTGCCTTTCACACTGACCCAATACATATTGTAAAACTTTAGGWCTTAATTAGAGCAGTTGAATGCAGATAGATTGTTGTTCAGGTAGATTGTGGGTAGATTTTCTGGTCCAGCTGTGCCAGTAGAAGAGGTTGCTGTGGTGAACCCCTAGCCTTTGTTTTCCTTGTTATTGCCACTCTCAGGTGCCAACAAAGCTCCTCCTGTGAGTGTTGCCTGCTCTGTCTCAACCAAATAAATACTGTGAGCTAAGATACACTTCATCAATTATGTGTCATGTCTTACTAAGGTGTTTTTGTTATCCACTGTATCTCCCATCCCATACCCAAATGGACTTCAGGGATCTGTCCAGCTGCCACTGACAGGCTTTCAGCCTCCCTTTCTGACGGGGTCAGTGAAAAATGCAGCCAGTAGGATTTGGACATTAGTTTCTCTCTTACCCAGATCAGCYTGGCTCATGTCTGAGTTAGCAATTTTCTGTGGGCAGGAAGGGGTTGAAGGTAATGATGGTTTGGCGAGGGCTGGGTTTACCTGATTTCCTGATGCAGTTGACAGAACATTTATCTACTCATGCCTTCATGGTAGGTGCACTGTGCTCTAAATGAAGCCTATGGCCAGCATTTGGAGTATAACATCTTTAATACTGGGTCTCTTGCTCCCTAACATTAAAAAAAAATTAAAAGGGAAAAAAGCCCCAAATAGTTTCGTATTCTCAACAGAAGCAATAATAGTACAGAAAGAACAGACTGATGTATTTTCATATTGCATTGTGCCTTGGAATATGAAGTTAGTCCAGCATAATTGATTTACAAGACCCTGTGTATTCAATTCTTTTAAATTTGGGACATTTGTGAATTGCTTCTTCTGACTGCCACCAGCAGCAGCTGCACCAGAAGCTGTCACAAAGCAGGAAGGCTGTGGCTTCCCTTCTCTGCATATTCCCCTTACTGGTGTCCAAGGAGCAGAGAGAGGGGGAGAACTGCCCCTTGTGTCTGGGAGGATGAGAAAAAGACAGGAAGGGGACAGAGGAGAGAAGGACTGAGGGATGAGAAGTTTGAGTCAGAAGTGGAGGTCAGTCTGTTCCTGATGATGGTACAAGGAGGGAAGGAGAGCTGATATGGCCGCAGGAAAGTTGGATCAGAAGCAAAACTGGCTGAAAATTACCTGATCCTCACTGCCTAAAAGCTTGGATATAGCCTATTCTCCCAGTTTCAGTGTTATGCTGTGATCAGCGAGTAACTCAAACTCAGTAGCAAAGTGGGTGCTTCATCTCTCTTACTAAAGAACAGGAGCTAGATGGTGACAGCTGGCTAATCTTAGTAATCAACAATTGCAAGAGGTCTTTGCTGTGTAACTTAACCATCAAAGCTCAGGGGTATATGGTGTGAATCCCACAATATTCAATTTATGGATTTGGACAGGAGTGGGTTTGCTTTTTTATATGTAGGTGGATAAAAATATTTCATATGAACTTCATTCAGTGAAGTGCAACAACCTCTATGTTCCTTGAACATCCAATACTCAGATACTGACAAGTTAAAAAATCAAGACTGGCTTCCTAGAAAGTATACATTTTCTTATATAATACTAAGATACTTACAAAAACACAACTTGAAAAAGAAACCTTAGGTTTCTTCTATATAACTGGATAAATAACTGTTAAAACAGCGTAAATTCAAGTGAGAGATGTGTTGTCTTGAAAAGGAATTTTCAATTGTGATTGTTTTCTACAGGCATTAGCAGATTAAACCGATGTTGCAGAATTATCAGGACAGTAGCAACTGCAGGTATTTTCCACCTCCACTGGGAGCAGAGATTTGTGTGTTAAGGGGACAAAAGTTTCTGGCTAGGCAAGAAAAGACAAGCAGCTGCTATGCCTCCTTCAGACGTACTGCATTGCTAAGATCAAGATGGATATTGGAGGATGGTGGAAGTGGGGATGCCTGGTACAGCTATTCGGCTGTGAAAAAGTCAAAGGGATTTGAGAGATGGAGCAGGAGGGATCAACTTCATAATTTTGGCCCCTAGTCTCACCTCTTTTTCTCTACGTGTTCCTGTGCAAAGAAGGATTGGAAATGTTTTCAGAAGTGCCATAAACAATGCAAAAAGCATGCACTTAAACGGACAGTTACTTCTAAAACATAYGCTGTTATTTGTAGTACCATTAAAATTAATTAATTTTTATGTTGTACAGATCTGCCAAGTGGCCCACATACTTACCGCTTAGAAGATCTTGCCTATACTAGAAGTGGAGACAAAGGCAATTCTGCAAACATAGGTATTTTTCTTTTTCTTGCTTTCTGAAGTGATGTGAAATTTTCACGAGTTACATATCAAGTGCTAGTCTTAATTTTTTCAAACATCACTTGATTTTTATTTTTTTATTATGCTGAAATAAAAAAGAATATGTATCAAACATGGATTTTACTAGTGAAATATCTGTAGCCTTCTGATTAGCAGCTGTTGTAATCTGAGGTACTAAGGAAAAATACTAGTGTGTCATTCTACAAAAAAAAGATTTTTAGGTTTGGAAAGTTGAGCTCCCGAAAGTTAAATGTCTTTTTAAGGTTTTTTTTTCCTTCATGTGTGTATGTTATGTAATGTTTTGGTTGTCTGATCATGCATAATATTTTCATACATTAATATTGTAACATGTATATKGCTAAAATATTGACAGTGTTAGGAAATACTAAAGTTGTTCTCGTATGTACCAGAATGTTTATATTATATTGCTAATGCAAATGGTATATTTCAGTATGCAGTCTCTTTACATTGATTGTGCTGCTTCTTGCATTGTTTAATAATTCCTTCTATTCCTTACTTCTGCATGCAACAATTGGCTCTCTTACTTGTTGGAAGATGAGAGYGTGTGGTGTTCAAAGCTCAGTATGAATTAAAGGTGCGTTTGGGATTTGATTTGCTATTAGCTGTCATGCTAAAACTGATTACTTTTGTTCATTTGTATTTAGGAATATAGTTTTCTTGTCCTTGTTTGTCAAACTGGTTTTTTTTGGGTTGAAGAATGAAGTGATGTTGATTTTTCTTTTTTTTTCTTTTTCCTTTATTTTTCCTTTTTCTTTCTCCCTGGTTGACCACTTTTGCAACGTAGCATTGCCAGGTTGTGAGTGATGCATACATAGTAGACTTCTTCAGACATAAAGACACTACTGCTTTATTAAGGAACAACAATAACAACAACAAACTTGACCTCAAATTTAAATCCACAGATAGAAAGGTCCCTGTGACACAAAACTGTTTTCCTGATCCCGATCTGGAACCTCAGCTTCATCATAAAATTTGCTGAAGCTTACAAAGCATATTTACGGCAATAAAAACGTAATCATGGTTTGTCACACGTCATAATCTCATGCAAGAGGTGGGTCAAGGACCAAACCTTCAGTCACTGATCATGCCTCATTATGGTTATTTGTGATTACTTAGATATCKAAGTCTTGCAAACCATTTAAGGGAAGAGAGCTGCCTGTTTGTTGTGATGTTGTTGTTCTTTAGATGTCTTTCAGAGGCAGGGATTGTTTGCAGCCAGAAAAAATCCAGTAATTACTTAGTGGTCACTTAGCATGTTTTTGTGTCATGCTCCACCCTACATTTCTACTGACAGAGGGAGAGCTGTCATACTGTTGTGGTTTTGATTCAGGAGCTCATTAAAGAGGATCCATATGTACAGTTTCAGTTAAGCAGAGGATTTCAAATCGGTTTTGAAAGGATAAATACAAAATGGTTTTAACAGTTCCTATTTCAACTAATGCCAGTTAATGCCTAACAGGTGTGATAGCACGGCATCCCCTCTATTATCCATACCTAAAGAAAACTTTGACTGCTCAAGCCCTGGAGAATTACTTTCAACACCTTTTTGAGCGTGAAAAACCAGAAGAAGAACTAGTAACAAGGTGAGTATCTTGCTGCCCAGTCCACAGTTATATGGTAGAAACATGATGTTRTCAGAAGTTATCTTCAAGAATATTAACATAAATGTTGCAGACTTGTGTGTATTGTCTTTGGGTTTTTTTATGTATCTTCTTTGACTTTTAAAATAACAACTTGAGTATAGTCATTGAGAAAGAACATGAGCTTGGGCCTCTCTTGAAGCTGGACAAAGGCCGAGAATCCGTTTAGTGAAGGCATTTAAATTCCCAGAATTAGCATAGTAGTGTTGGGGCTGTTCCTTTGTTTTGTTCCAGTACAGAATGTCTTTACTGACTAGAAATAGCTTCCAATGCCCTTTGAGAAATTAATCTTTCAATCAGTTTTGAACCATTTGGAAACTACAGGAGCTTTAGTGACTGAAGCTTCCCAAGCCTCGGAGTAATTGCTGAACTGAGAGTTAGCAATATGTAAAACACTACCTGAAAGACATTTGCACAGCMAGTATAGTCTGGAGCCCAAACTTACCTGATCATCCATCAGGAATGGGCCTCATGCTATCCCTGTTCCTGCAAAACATTTTAATATAAATTAATATTAAATCACTTTAGAGAAAGCATTATTTCTAGTTATTATTTCTAGTTAGTTCCATTATTATTTCTACCCCACTCTCACCTATTTTTGTGACACATACACCAAGCCAGAATTTAAAGAAAAAACATAGCTAATTTTTCATAAAGTCTCTCTCTTAAAATCTTAAAAAGAGTACATTTGAAATAGGACACTTTCACCTGATACTCATCTACAAAAGAATATCCTCTGCCAGCAGACATAACATTCTTGTTTTTGTGGTATGACTGATGCTCAGGGCCCTCCCTGTGCTTGTTGTGTTGAGGTAATGTGCTTGTAGCATGAGGCAATGGAGCTCATTCTCCTAAGGATGTCCAGTAAAACAGTCAACAGACTTTAAACCTTTTTCTGTCTTTGAAAACAAGAAAAGCTTAATACTGCCACAAACCAGTCTTCTAAAACGTCTTTTGATACAAAGTCAGTTATTCTGCAAGTATTGAGATTTTGCCAAAATCATTTATCTATTTCCATGAGTAGTGGATAAACTGTTAAGTGTCTTTTTGCATGTTCAGAGAACTTGAGTCAGAAAGGTACAGCTCAAAGCTCAGAGAAAGAGCTTGGAGTTATTTTAACCCCTGATCTTTGAATTGGAAATGCTGTTTTTTTCTTCATGAGCAGCTCAGGGCAGTACTCACCCACTGCTTTGTAAGTGCTAACAAATCTGTGTATCTAATAACTTGTGATGCTAAGAATTTTAACTGAATTCTCTCTGAAACAGAGCAGAGGGGGAAGAAATAAAAATGTCATGCCTCCTAATGATACTTCTAGAAATTGAATCACTGCCATTTCTTAATGCTATTTATGTTCATAAATAAAAGTTGAAATCTGCTCTGTCTGGATGAAGCCAAATTAATTTGATTAACTAGATTATCTGTTTGTGGGTTTGGCTTTCTTTAATGATGTGAAAATGGAGCTCTGTGAGTGAATTGGAAAGCTACTGGGGAAAAAGAATAAAACCTCTTGTGGAAATATTTAGGATTATAAGGATTATGCTCATGTGCTTCAGATTGTGTAGTTTCTTTTTAAATTGCTTGTTTATTTTTTAGTTTCAACTGTCATGAAAAAAAGAGCTGTCTTACTCTCTAATTTTCCTTCATTTCCTTTATTTAAATGGTGAGTGGTTAAAAACTGTGTAATAGTTTTGCTGTTATACACAAACCAACCATGGCTCTACCACACTACAGAACAGAATCTGTTAACCATTTGCCTTCCATGCTTTTTCACTAGAGGCATTAAGGTGGTCCACTAAACAGAGAAAAGGTGTAATTATTTTGATAGAGAACATTAAAAACTCATAAACTTCCATATCTTCAGGTAAAATAATAGCAAAAGATGGTCTTTCAATTCCCAGGTGATTGCTTCCCACTCTGGAGTGCTAGGTACATTCTTAACAGATCTGAGTATCTTAAGATACAGAAAAAGAAACTTTTTGTGTGGTACTAGGTTAGTTATTTAAAAAGGACAGTAAAACTGTCCTATGAGGTTTTGCTGTTTCCATCTTCTGAAGTATGGTATATGTAATGTTTTGAGAACATTCCAATGCTCAGAAGTAGAAAAACCAGYTGATATGCAATGTTTTCTCCAAGAGCTGAAGAACAAAAAATGTGGATGCTGATGCTTCTAGATGACATTTTTGTACATATATTTATTAGAGAGGAAAAATAACTATTTCTCTACAGTATATCTCCTACACAAATAACTCTTCAAGCCTATGGACTTGGTTTGTGCTTTCCTTGGATAAAAAGAATACTGTCTTCTCCTTGATTTAAATGCATTAAATAATTTTGTATCATTATTTCCATGYATTTTAATGGAAACCTTATTTCTCTGAATATTATGGACAGCACTTTAAAGGGAGTAGTTAAGCAGGCACCCTATTGTGCATAATCATAGGAATTCAGCTAGAACAGTGAATATTCCTTGTTTTACTGGTTTCTGTCACAGATACAGTATCCTTTGAAGTGTTTATTTGTTTTCTGTGTTTTTTAAAAGCAATTCTTAAAACCTTTGATTAAATTGTACAATAAGATAATTTTTTTCCTTTAGATCTCAGTTAATTAAACTTAAATTGTTTAATTACACTGAGTAAATGCCTGCCAGCATTTTGGTTAATGTATTGTTGCTGCTTAAGACTATTATGATGGTTATAGTGGTTTTTCTTCCTTTTATTGTGTTTTATTTTCTGTGTGGAAATATTTTGGATGCTCAGATGCTTCAAACGAGCCTTAAAATAGTGAAGATGCTGACCTTTATATATTATAATTTTGTAATCCTAGTTTTAGCTGGAGTATTCTACTGTAAATATTTTCTCAAAGCAAATAAAAAGAACTTGCCATTTTATAGCATTCCAAATTAAGATCTGTTGCTTATATTACATACTTCCTCTGCCAAAATTACTGCAGAGAGTGAAATGAAATTCTTCCACTCACTTSTTTCTGCTTTTATATGCTCTTCAGTTTCATTCCTGATTTGGTTTTCCTGATTGATTTTCATGACTTTTTTTTTGRGAGACGAGATACTAGCTTCTGGAATACATATTCCATCCGTCTAGSCCAGTTGTGAAATTGTTTGCTGCCTGGAAATCTTTGCCAGTTTTTCAGAGTAAAATKTATAGTGCAGTGATTTGGTAGATCTCCAGTTTTCATGTGTATGTGGTAATTTTTATTTACTTTTTTTAGAAGATTTTGTAAGGTCRTAACCTACACATCTGGTTGTGCTGTGTAGGCTGTATTATGGTATTAATAAAATACCATAATTGATTATGTTATTAAATTATGTTGATTATGGTATTAAATTTAGTAAATTAGGTAGGTAACTTACTGTGGAAATTGCTTTATTCTTCATATTTGTGTTGTCTACTAGAGCACTGGTGGATTAATCTACTTTCCTGCCTTCCCAGTGGGTTCCCCTTTAAGTGTGATAATGTAGCTAGTTTTCAAGGAAGGGCAACAGAATGCTGACACCAATTTTTTTTTCTTAATAACTAATAATAACTAATTCTTAAGTGGAGTGGGAGATTGAAAAAGTAGAAGGAACTTAAAGCTTTTTGCCTAGGAAACAGACGTGAACACTGCATGACTGCTTGCTTTCTGGAACAAGAACTCAAGTGATTGTCAGACTGCTCAGTGGGATCACCTCCTTCCATGAGAAGTTTGGGTCATACACCCAAGATAAAAGGGCAGACAGGACTGTGAACACCAGCAACAGCCATGGTTTTCACAGTGCTCAAAAGGAGCTAAAAGAGATAAACATCAGAGTGACAAAATCAGCAGTATAGGAGTACTGCAAAAAAATTCCAGCTATACAGGAGAAAGATTTGAAGGATCTTTACCAAACAGATGAAGATCAGATACGTACTGAAAGAAAAATAAGAGGTGTTGCAGCAGTCAAACATCTGGAGGTAGAGTGAGAATTGGATATCATCTTYCTGTTACTACTCATAGCTTGATGATGTTCTGATTTAAATCCTTTCTTACGGAAATAAGCAAAGCTMTCAAGTCCTTAGATTAAGAAAATATTGGAGGAAAGCAAAACCAAAGAAAACCAACAATAGAAGGAAGATGATGAAAMCCTGAAAAACTGTGCAATGAGAGACAAATGGAAATATACTGTAGACCTATTTATGGAATTTGAAACAATAGGAAACCACAGAGCCATTTGCCAAACTACTACAGAAGTTTCCAAATTGGAACTGCACCACTCAAAAGTAAGAATGGAAAAATGCTTACAGTGGCAATGGAACAGAATAATAGGTCTGTCACACTAAAATAAAACTTTATCTGAGCAAAGTACATGGCTCCAGTAACGTGTTGAATTGTAGCTCTGATTTTAATTTGCAATAAAGTTTTCTGTTGGTTGTGAGAGTGATGCAGTGACTCATAGATATTTCTCAGTAAAAAAGAGGGTGTCTTCTGATTAGCTGGCGRCACTTGTTAGCAAAAGTGAGTTCCAGGAATTGAGTGTCCTTTTCAGTATCAGAACTAGGAGCTAATAAAAGTAATTCTTTTTGCCCATTGTGTTGTCTGAGTTCATATTGGATCTTGAACCTCTGGCTTCCAAATACGGGCTTCAACTCATAGAAAAAAAAGAACTCTAAAAACAACCTTATTAGAAGTGGATGAGTTTTTAATAGAGGAGAATAATTACCTTATGGTCCAGCYTTAAAACTATTAAGGACTGTTTATTTGGAGTAAGAGGAAGGAACAAGAARGCAGGTAAGGCCTTGTGTTAATCCCATTAACTTTTAGACTTGAGTCAGCAGTGGGATGTGATCAGAAGCATGAAATTTTTGCATGCCAGCTTCTGCTTGATGTTCTGTMCAAGTGTCCCTTCCGAAATCTCCTGAGAAATAATGTGCCGTTCTTATTTTACAGATATGAGTTGCCAGGAATCCATGGATTAAATTTTGTTCTGAAGAATTCCCTTGGTGGTGGTGGCATAGCATCCCTAAGAAGTGACCCACAGGCATGTATCAAAGCAATAATTTTAATGTCGTTATCTTTCATGTGCACTGTAGACCTCCTAATTTAGCCTGTGCTTTCTATAGTTGAAATACTGATAAATAATATAAACATGAAAGGGAAAACCAGATGGATATGAGGTCTTTTGTGTTGATGATGTTATGTGAATCTGAAAGGAATTATTTTTTGTATGTGTGCAGTCTGAGTATTAAATATTTGAAACATTTAAACCTGAAGATGAGCAATGCTATGGCTACAGCACAGCACAGCTCTGCTTCCATAGGCTCGGAAGTACTTAYGTGTGCAAATAATCTCAGCTATTGTGAGCTAGTCAAGAAGACTGCTCACAAAATGAGGTGATGCTATGTATGAATCATAGTAGAATTGTAACCCAAATTGCTTTTAGCATTAAGTACAAATCAATTAAAGAAACTGTTCAATCTGTTCAGGTTGGGATGCTGGAAAACTCAAAAAACATAAACAGAATTCTCACAGGGATTATAGGAAAAATAGTCATATTAAACCATTTCTGAAATTAGACAGTCAAATAAAATGTTGATTTGGTTCTTTTTCTTACAGGGTAAAGCACTTGGACAGATGCTGTTGGATTTCCAGATTAAAAATGTTCCTGATTTAAAATCACTGATAGAATAACAGGTGTTTAATATATATGCTTTTAACACTGAGTGGTATAAAAACATGGTATAAACAAGAACTGGCTTCTTGAATGAGATTTTTTTTTTTTAGGATTAAAGAGTAGAAATTTGACAGTTATTTCTCAGAGGTTAGCTATATGGCTCAGATTAGCAAATGTTTTAAATAATAGCAGACTAATAACTTTGTCTGTGCCTTGGTAACATTTCCTGTCTAGATAATACAGTGGATGAAGAATTAATTTATTTCCTGAAAAATAGAATTAATTAAATTGCAATGTGACATTTAATTATGAGACAAGATAATCTTTGTTYCAAGATGGAAATTACCTCCTGTTCGTCCGTCTCTCTTTTTCTTCTCTGTCTTTATTTGAAAATMGAATGGACTGCTCTCCTGCCAGCCATGTCTGTCCTGTGCAGTGAGTGAGGCTGGGTAAGCTGCTCTGCACTGCTGTGAAGTCAGCGCTGTCTGGTACTAGGGAACAGTTTTCCCTGCTGGGCAATAAAGAAAAAGTAATAATTGGTACTGTTATACAGTGACTGGTTGTAAATGCTGACCTTTGGTGGTGATCCACCAAACTTCCAGCACTTTGTCTGGTTAGTGACAGAYTTTATTACTACATTTACCAATATCTTTTACTTATTAATCCTTCACTTGAAAGCACTGAGTAGTAGTAAATTGCAGATCTTAWAATGTGGTAATAAATTTGAAGATGAGGAAGGGAATAGTCTGCCTGCTCACTCCTTGTGATGGTGCAGTCCTGGCTGGGATGARGTGGGGCTGGGTGGTAGAGGGATACCTGGTTTTGTTCCAGGGCTGTTAAATCCTTGATTTGTGCAGCTGTCATGCATGGATTAAGTTCATTGGACTGTCATCTGCATTGCCCTTCCCACAGAAAGGTATCTTCTGCTGTGAAATGAAATTGTGTTGAATGCAGTGTACTCTTTCTGCTGACTCTCAGTTACCGTCTCCCTATATCCCTTCCTTCCCAAAATGACTAGCATGTTCAAATGGTGATACTTCTGAACCTCCTGACCTCATTAAGAGGAGATCTGGAAATCTATATCTTATTTCCTGGGACAATAGAAGGTGGAAATTCTGTATTTTCTCTGCAGAAGCCATAAAAGTATTACTCCACATGTTCAGGCATTTTATATTCAGATATTAATCTTTTTGTTTATTTTAGTGAGAGTGTATTATTTGTTTAGTGCTGACAGAATAAGGCATTACTAATGCCAGACAAAACTATGAAAGTAAGTGTTATTTTAAGTCACCAGACCTATCCGTTAGYTGTTGCTAAATTTCCAGTGCTATCCATCACTTACTAATTTTCTAGACTCTTGCTTGCTAATGAGTACTATGCATTGAATTGTTCCAACCTTTTCTGTGGTTTTGTTCATTTGAATTGAGGTATCATARGTGAATGCTTTATCTATCTAATCCCATTATTACCTGAGCAAGTCACAGATACTGTCCATGTATACATGTACGATTCAGTCAGGTTGTAAAAAATAAGTCATTACTTCATTGCAGAAAAACAGCCAAGTTAATAACTTCAGAGGGAAAACGGCATGCAGGTTTTATTATGTTTACAGTCATTGTTGAAAACTTCATAATAATTTGGAAGTCTATTGAGAGGAAGTAAAAAAAGTGATAGACCTCAGTAGCAAACCTACAATGATAAAAAGGCTACAGTAAATATTGGCAGTTCACTCAATATGCTTCCTAAGTGACTCTGGAAATGTGTATGCAATAAGTTTCTGAATAAAAGTGAACATTTATACAGTATAAATTTGTTTTAGTCATTTATGTTGTTTCTTCTACTGGAAGAGAGTGATACTTAGTTCARAAGTTCTTTCTTTGGAGTTCTTTCACTTGCCTGCAATTCCATGCACTGTCTTGCTGGTTCTCTTTGTTCATATTTTGTCTATTCTGTCCCTGGTCTGTTAAATACAAACACAAAAAAGTAAACGATACAGTGTTCTGGAGAGCTGGTTACTTACAGCTCTACAATGGAAGCTGTAATTTGCTGAAAAGAATGGTACAGTGTTCAAATGGATTGGATATGGGAATACGGGGGTATTATTTTTTATTTCTGGAATAACCCTTTTGGATGCTATGAAACCATTCTTCACAAACATGTTTTCTGTCCGTTATTTCTTTCAGCACACCAGTTCAAACTAATGGCATTGTTTTTCAGATACTTTTTGTGCAAACTACACTCTTCAAAAATCCCTATCCAAAGATTTTATTCTCCAGAACACCTTAATGTGTTTTGAATTCATACAAGTTTGTTTGTTTCAGCAGTCCCAGATGATCTGAATGATGCATTTGTTTTTTAATCTGCAGTAAAGCTTCAGTAATTGAGAAAGGTTTGGTAAAATATAAATTGTACACAAAGGTGAGCATGTATGCAGTAAGCATTGGTTCAACTTCAGTCAGTTAAAAAAATCATCTTGCCTGCTTGTTAAACCAGGTCTGTTTCTCATATAGGCAAGAACTTCCAATTCCCCTCCTTTCCTGCCTTTTCCCTACTGTGTTAGCTGTGAGAGCAGGATGGAAATAGTAATGTCTAGTGCATAAAATAAGGTTCCTTCTAATACAGGAGTTTCAGTGTAATGGAAACTGGCTTACACCTCTTACTGAAGTTTTTATACTGTGGCTCATCTGTACTACTAAACAAAGGCTGCATTCTTACCTCTCACAGCTTTCTCACTGCATCTCAGCTTAACTCTCAGAAATAAAGCATGGGTTTTATCATTAAATTGTTCCACAACTGTTAACAGTCCAAACAAATACTTCCTCAGCATTTTTGAGTTTAACATTCCAAAGTGATTTTCCCACTTAAATTTGTGTAGTAAAGGTACAAAAGCTATTATACAAAAGTCACCCAAGAGGATGTGCCAGTGTTTGATGCACAATGTATATTTTTAGTTTTGCCATCTCCAGTGGAGATGTTTTTCCACTAAAATACATGTTTTCTTCCCCCCTTCAGATGAAAAATTCTGGTACTAACCTTATGTTGTTGTTACATTGTGAAAGTTTGACAGTAATCGACAGTAATTGAAGTGTAGCCCCCTGGGTTTGAAGATAGATGTTGGGTTACAGGTTGCTTTTCAAGAATCTGAATGGTTTCATTTAGAAATTGCTTTGATGTGTTGTATTATGTGCTGTGCACACAGTAATGCTCAAACAGTTGCACGGTAGTGCAAGAAGAAGCATTACCTGGGTGGATTCCACAGACCTGTCTGCTTTGTAATGCCTTTTGGGATTGTTCACTGGCGTTTCCAGGCTAGAGAGTGAGTTGAGTGAGTGAGYTGAGTGAGTTTTAGTGAGTGGTTGGGGGGGAGGGAGAGAGGAAGCTCTTCAGTGCCTCAGGTAYGAGGAAATTACATGCAGAAATGTCACACCTTTCACCTTACTACTTAGAAACCCTCCCATGCAGTAAGACTTTGAGTCTCCTCATGGCAATTCCTGTTCTTCAGTTTCATCCTGGTTTCCTTTCCGGATTTACTTGAAATGGACCCTGGTGATTTTGGGATTAAAGCTAACTGGCATGAAGAAAGCAAACAAAGGATGCCGCCATGTGAAAGATCCCATTGGGAAGTGTCTATCTGCTAGGGAGTTCAGCTGAATTCCTCTACCTTTGGRTGGGGAAGAAAAACTTGAACTGTAGGACTGAAGCATCTCTACCACCTRTTTCAGCAAAGACCATTCAGACACTCCCTGGACAGCTTTAGGGAAGGGGAGAGGTAGAATCTTGGGCAAGCAGTGCAGTGCAAGAATAGTGTTTATCAACAGAGAGACAGAGACARGAACCTTTTCCAGCCAGGACTTTTTGTGGAGTCTTTGACAACCTGTGGCACAGTGCTCCAGCTCTGGACCAGCTGCTGTGACCATCACCAAATGGGTGATGAGACCCTTTATCAGGATGAGGTGTTCTAATTCTTTTTTCCTCATCAATTAAAAACTGCACTAGTTAAAAACAAGAAGTTCCTCCTCCCCCTTCCCCCCTTTTTTCCTTGCTAGTAGGAAAAGCTTCAAACCTTCCAAATATATTTAAACATCTGGATTTGAAAATATGCTGGTTTAATTACATAATCATGTGTGGCTGGTGGCTAATCCACAGGGTTCCTGTATCARCATCATAAGCTGCATCTACAAAGTATTTTCTCTTTTGTAAGTGATGTGATTTGAAGTAGGGGACTTGAGAGGGGTAAGCCTCTGTTGCATAAAAATTTGGCTGAGACTCCAGAGAAAATCCCAAAGGCCTGATCACTGTTAAGTAGTGCTGGGGCTCTGGTCTGTAATCAGCAGCCAAACAAGAAGGTATGGGGGGCCCCTTTCTTTGCAGATGAAGCAAGGTGAGGATAGTCTTAGCTTCCTWGGAAGCTGCTTTCTGCTCCAAGCAGGAGGAAACAGGAAGGCACGAGCCATCGTTGTTGACAGGTAGTGAGTAACACCATCCCCTGAAATACTTTCTTTACTGAGGAAATGGGAGAACTTGCTTTTGGTTCATCAATAAGTTTTCATGTTTACAAGATCCTGAACATTGGTTCAGTGTCTGTGGTGGTAGAAGGCTCTCACCTGCTGGGTCCTTCACATCTCCTTGGCCTTCCCAATCRTACCAGAGCTGTTTGCTAAGGGAAAGAAAAGGGATAGTAAACATTTTCTCTTTTTTGGTGGTGTGACTAAAGGGCTGCTACAGCTCTGGGGTGGTCTTGAGATCTCATTCGTGTTTCACAGCGTTCAGAGTGACTGAGGAGAGAAAAATAACCCACTGTTTCAATGCCGTTTGCCCGTGGAGAGCTGCCAAGCTGTTACACACCAGYGCTCCTCTTCACGCTTCCCCGTTTTGTATTTGGCATCCTGAGGTTGCGGTGTTTGCCCGAGTTTAAAGGAAGATGCTCCAGCAAACTTCTCCAGCATTCTTACACGCATATCCCTTCTTCCCTCCCCCTCCCTTCGCCCGTCCCGCGTTTCTCAGAGAGGCGAAAGCTCCCCGCTGCAGCCGGAGCGACTGCGGCACGAACAAAGATCCATGGCAGCGGGCCGGGGCACGGCGGCGGCGGGGACTCGGTGGAAGGCTGCAGCCACGGCCGCCTTCCCTGCCACTCTCCGCGCCTGTCATCTTCCAGGTAAGATGAATGTCTGTCCCATCCATCATCCCGTCATCCCCGAGGGGGCGGGAACCTGCTTGGTTACTGAAACTTCCGAGTTTCCATCGGGGCGGCATTGTTGATCTGACAGGGCTGCTCTTTTGTGGGCTCCGTTGCCAGGATTTAGCCATTTGCATAATGGATTAGCATGAAACTGAACGCACGGGAATGCCGCTCCGCCGATTCCCACTCTTTCTTAGCTGGCGGACCTTGGGGTGAATKAATTTATAAATGTGACTTCCCGCTCTCCCTCGAAGACCTGTTTTTCAGGGAAGGCAGACGCTCCCTCCCCTGTCCTGCCGCCGTGCCAGCACCGCAGCATCCCGCGCRGCCACCCCCCGATCCCATCCGATCCGAGCGTCGCTTGTCCCCCGCCACCGCCGGGGCGGGCACCCGGAGCCCCTGAGGTCCCGCTGGCGGGGGAAGGTGCATCAAGCGGCTGTGGCACCGGGAGCCCTTCGCGGCTCTCCCCGGGGCGGTGAAGGCTCTGCATGCACTTTTCCGTGCACTTCTACCTGGGCAGCGCCGGCGGTAGACGGGGCGGAGCTGCGGGTGGCTCCAGGCTCCGGGCACCGCGCCATCCCGAGRGCCGAGCCGCCGCCGCCGGACCGAGGGACGCCGGGCCGGCTCAGGGTGCCCGCCGCGCCCCCCAATAAAGCCCGGCCGGTCCTCGGGGCGGGCGCTCCCCGCACGCCCCTCACCCGGTGGGCCGGCCCGGGTGCCCGCCCCGCCCCGCCGGTAGCCTAGAAAAGCGGTGCCGGGGGTAGCAAACTGCTCGAAGGCACCGAGGGTTTCCCCCGTCGACCATGAAGAACCCGGTGCCGCAGGCGGCCTCGCTGCTGCTGGAGAAGCTGATGCTCCTCGTCCACATCCGGCCCTTGCCCGCGGGCTCCAGCGGGGAGACGCCACCGCCTGCCCCCGGCTACTACGACACCAGCTGCTTCAAGCGAGGAGACCTGCTGGAGGTGCCCCGCACCCTCTTCATCCACTTCGGCATTTACCTGGGCGAGAACCGCGTCGCCCACTTGATGCCCGACATCCTGCCCGTCATCACCAGCGACCGTCGGCAGATCCAGCAGGTGGTGACCAACAAGCGGCTCATCCTGGGCGTCATCGCCAGGACGGCCAGCGTCCGGGTGGACACGGTGGAGGACTTCGCCTACGGYGGCAGCATCCTGGTCAACCACATGGACCGGCTCTTCGAGGACCAGGTGCTGGGCAGCGAGGAGGCGGCCCGCAGGGCGGAGAAGCTGGTGGGCACCACGGCCTACAGCCTGCTCTGGAACAACTGCGAGCACTTCGTCACCTACTGCCGATACGGAGCCCCGGTCAGCTTCCAGACCGACAAGGTACGGCCCGGCCCGCGGGGCGGCGCTGCCCTTGCCCCGGTGACCCCGGCTGGGTCAGCCACCGCCGCTGCCCCGGGCGGGGGTGCCGGTACCGCCCGCCGCTGCTGCCGCTCTTCCCGCAGCGGGCAGTGCCGCCGGCACGGAGCTGCTCGGGGCGGCCTGACCTCAGCTGCCTTCAAGCGGCGAGGAAAGCGAAGCTGAATTCGTAGAACAATTAATACGCTTCTGAAATGCTCTGATGCTACAGATTCCTGCCGGAGCCACAGCCAGTACCGGGGCTGATGCTGGGGKTGATGCGGTCCCAGCCCGGCTCTTTCCTCGTCTACTCCGGGGAGCCTGTGTGAGAGTTGGGGCAGCAACTGTTGCTGTGTCCCGAGAGAGTGGGTATGGCCAGCTCTACAGCCAAAGCTTTCCTCTTTAAATCTCATCTTTTATTTTATTTTTTTTTTTTTTTTCAGTTCTGTGAGACTGTGAAGATGATTATTCGGGATCAGAGAAGCGTGCTCGCATCAGTGCTTGTGGGACTAGCGTCAATAGTCTGCCTCGGATGGGCACCCTCCACCACGCTCCCCACCATCCTGATTCCCTTCTTTCTGTGGATGGCTGGCTAACAGCCTTCCTGGAGGCTTCCATCTAGTGTCTGTATATAGGATGTATACTACTGTATTTATGAAAGCAAAAATTACTCACTGGCATCATGTAAAGTTTCTTAATTTTGTGCACCACTTTAAAATRCAGCTTTGTCTAGAACACAGTGCACAATGCATAGCTTACTGTGTAAGCCAAATAACAGATTTCCTGAAAATCTTGGTATATTTTAACACATCTTTAAATCATGAAAAAGTAGGGTTGCGATGCAGTTCTGCTCCTTATCTTTAGCCAAAAATGATTCTGATAACATCCTTCATGTTCTTCAGTTCCTTAGCTGCATAACTGGGTGCCATAACTATTAATAAAAAGAGCTGATGGAGTTCCACAAAGTGAGGGAAATGGAGAACAAACTGCTTACCTCTTCCTTTTATAGATACAGTGTATATTCAGAAATTACTATCTCCATTCCTAAAATACTTCKTGGTGGAAATGTAAGTAAATTGACTCTTTTGAGAGTGAAGAAGAAAAACCAACCCTGGTCTGGGTGCTGCAGGGGCACATCTGGCCAGCCTGGGTAAAGTCATTTCCCTTCTGGGATGTTCAGAAATCTGTCATTTGTATTAATTGTGTAAACACTTGCTACTGTATTGAACAAGTTTTTAATTGGATTAGTATAAGGAGAGATGGTAATCCCTCACCAATTTCTTTGCCAGTGATAGTGGTTWATATGGCTAATATAAATGGCTACAGAGGGATTAAGGAGCTATAGGACAAAATTAGTTATGACAACTAGTGATGTACAGATGTTGGACATTTCCAGCATTCCAGGACACGTGGCAGGGAGGAGGACAGACACCAATTTAGTCCTACCGTTCCTCAGCAGTGGAACCTGTGTCRGTGCTGTAAAATATCAGGGATCATTGGAATGGTTTCTGTGGTGGCTGTACTGTGATTTTGGATATTGCCTTAAAGCACTTTTTCAGTGAAAGACAATATGTCATCCTGTACTTACCTCTTGTGAGGTAATATTCACTTTCAAAAGAGCAGCTGGTGCTAGAAATGTTTTATCTCCAATGCTGAGGCCTTTCAGTTTATCAAGAATGTGTAAAGTTGGATTTGAAATCAAGTTCATGTAGACAATTGTTGAAGTGCTRAAAACCTTTGCTATTTTTTTTCTTAGCAAGGTCTTTTATGTATGCAGAGAAATTGTTCAGCTCATTGAATGCCTTGTGTGCATGCATGTACTGTTCACAAGCTGTGCTTGCCTTCCTTTCTAGTCAAAGGCCAATATGATGGTGTCTTCACCAAGGGCTCAACCTCAGATTGCCTTCTGTTAGTGGTATGCAGTGTCCTGCCATCAGCTGTTACTGAAATGGCCACTTGCCCATTTTTAGAGAGACTCCTTTTAACTGTGCTTTAAACCCTCTCCTCCTTCCCCTAGACCTTCAAGATGCTCAAAGATTGGATTTTTAGAACTGTGATACTTGAYTACTCTTTAATCATCTTCTGGCTGCTCCACCATAACTGACAAAGAATGTAAAGACTGGGGTGAAATTCCAGCTCATAGGAAAGAGCAGCATGACTCCTTGCTGGCATCAAATAAGAGGGGATTTCAGCCCAGCTTTCACTTCATGTTCAGTCGACAGCCCAGCTCCAAGCAGCTGGATATCAATTACTGCTGGATCCTTGTAAACAACTTCTGTTCTGCTTTGAAAGATTGCAATGCTCAGTGTAACTGTTTCTGGTAAACTTTTGAAATTAAGGTGTTTTTTAATTAACATGAATTACTTTTTCATAGTGTATGCATTAGTAATATTTACATAAACTCTAGTGTTTTTTTTTTACTTGCTGTGAATAAGGCATGTGATGTAGTCATTACTGTAATTATATAAATAGATTTTATTCATTTCAAAATGTCTACTGGCCTCTTGAAATTGAGTGTAGTGCTATAGCATTACTCTAAGATATCCCAGTAGAGCACTGAACAGGCCATTAACATACAGTTACATGGTGTCTGATTACAGGTGGGCTTTTCTTTTACCCTTTATTTAATTAGGATTTATAAGAATTCCAGTAATTCTTACAACTCACATATACAATAAACAACGGGGTCATGACCAGTATCCAAATCACAAGTGGGACTGTTGAAAGGCAGAGAAATATTCCTGCTCTAGTTTCAGTGTCAAAGGACCTGTGCTCCTGTACTGCTAATGCTGTTGAGCAAAAAGCATCCAGATTCACTAAATTGGGATTTTCATAGGTGTCTTCAAAAGAAATGAAAACAGTTTCTTGCAGGCTTTCAGATGTATTAGTAGAGAATTTTCCTTTAGCATTTTAAGTTTTAAACTGATGAAACGSTATGAAATGGTCTAGAATGTCTTGCTGTATCCTTTCATCAAAGACAAGTAATGATGTGGGCATAGGAACAGAAATTCAGCTGTATGTTTATGCATTTTTCCTACCAACTATAATTCTAGCAAAGATCTGGAAATTTTGTTGAAGTCAGGCATGAGTCAAATCAGTCATACTCTGAGGAGAAAAACAAGMCTAGCAGGCATGAATTTTCCTGTTCAGCTCAGCGAATGGTGTTTGTGCTCTGAAATATTTTGGTAAATGTCAGTGCCGACTTTTTTTTCTGTAATTACTTGAGTAAAAATAAGCACTTGACCTAGCTGGAGCATTGCATTTCAGACTTGAGCTCAACTGTGATGTCACTGAAATGAAGGAGGTAGTTATAATAAGAMAAACACAGAAAACTGTGGAGCAGTTCAGCTGTTGGGGAAATGTGTGTGCTTAGAAGTGAAATTGTTCATCGGTAACTGTAAGTGATGGTGATGGGGAGTGTAAATCTAGAGCCACAGCTCATTTTAGTGGGGGCTGTTTTGAAAAGCTGTGTGGTTAAACCAGAAAACGTAATAAGGGAGTATAACCATCACCCCTGTGCCGCTGGAAAAGGTTAGTGAAGACACCAAGTTTAAAGGATTTCTTTCCAAGGAAAACAAAAATAAAATGAACAAGGCTCAAAATGTTTTTACAAAACCCATTTAAAAGAAATGAAAAAAAAGGTAAGTTACTAAATGAAAACATTAGAACAGTGTGCTTTCTGGTTTTCTGTTTGCATTTATTTTAGCTTAGAACATAAATGATTACTCATTTTGTGGTKAACAGTCATCTGCTGCTAGATTTTACTTTGCATCCTCCTGTGCTGAAGGAGAATGCTTCATATAAATACCATTGAAACTTTTAATGAAAATAAAATTATAGCAATACTTGTTAAAGTCTGAAGAGATGGGCAAGAGGGAATTAAACTTGTGTGTGACTTGACATCATCCAGACAGGTTTTAGAACGCAAACTGCAGCAACAAGAAACTTTAGAACTGTGATCTCTAGAAATTACATGGTGCTCTATTACTTATAGCATGTTCTCACATTAAATAAAGCACCACACACACCACTGGATGATACAGAACATGTTGGACAGTCATTCGTTAGCATCTCCTTTATCTATTGTAACTAAAAAAGTTCTCGGGTGACTTGGAGCCATTTCCTCATGCTTTGTAATAGGTTTTGACCTGATTCATCTGAATACCTAACTGTCATGAATGAGTTTCTAATGGGAAGTGAAGATAGAAAAGCTTGGTAGTTTTGAGGCTCTTTGCCGTAGTGCATTCCAGTTTCTTGTCAGCCTTACAAAAATATTTCAGTGCATTGTGCTGGTAGAATAAAYCATCTCTGCTACTGTAGGAATAGAACACTAAAAGTATTTGAAGGCTCTTTTTGGCATCATTTCTTTGAAAAAATTATTCTGTTGTGTTTTGTTATGTAGTTTCACTTCTGAAGTCAAGAGAACATTTAGGATATGGTCCTGACTGCTCGAGACTGTGGGAGAAGGGAGGCAATGAGGAGATCTTTAGGAGGCTTAAATCAGAATTATATTGATTGCACAACCATAGTTCTGCCTGTCATAAAACTGCGGATTTGGATTTACTGTTTCTGCGTCTCACAAGGTAGAAAACTTTCTGTAAGACGTTCTGTAGCTTTTTAATGTTTTCCCTGTTTTATAAATAAATAAATGGAGCAGCACATTTAGCCCTTGGGGGAGGTGGCTGTTTCAGTTCAGCACCATGCTATCCCAGCTGTGTCTCTTGGAGCCTGAACAGAGAGCRTTTCATGACCCTGTCCTGTATTGCTGTCATGCCTGCTCACCTGAAGCAAGAGATCTGAATCATGTAGATACACTCCAGCCTCTTTAAATTCCATCCCCAGCCTCATTTTATTCATGGGTGACTTCATACAGCTTCCAGCTCTGACAGTATCTCAGAAGTCCCTTCCAAAGTAACTCATTCCTTCTAAACTTTGGAAGAGGAGCCTGAAGGTCTCACTTAGGGATGCAAATCATCTTGGACTGTCAAGTGTGTAAGGTTGCAGTGCCCTGAACTATTCCTGAAGATGTAGCCTGTGATATCCACAATCATGTTACCACATCCCATTCCTCAGCTTTTCATCAACCTTGGGACACAGACAAACCTCWGCTCCTCTGAAAATCCAAATGTGTAATAAGCTAGGACATGGCCTTGACAAATAGGTAAAAATAGCATTTCTTCATCCAGTACCTCAGCCATTTGTCAAGGATGATTGCATGGTARAGACAGCTGTTTGTACTCTTTTAGTTATTTCTCCTAATTTCTGGCAGAAAGTAGGTTTGGTCRCACTGTGTGGAAGAAATAACCACTCCACTGCACAAGGAACTATTTTAGAATGACAATTTCATCATGCATTGACAGACAGGGTGTAGGCTGGGAATTAGGTCTTTTCAAAAATTTGCCTGGAGAAAGCAGTAATTCTGCTTGGCTGATGAACTGAAATTCCAGCAAGGAACWGAGCATTTCTATTTCTGATGTCTTTGGGCAATTCCAGTAACTAATACTGTTAAAGCATTGAGAACTGCACAGGCAGTACAGCTGATGCATAGTCATGAAACATGTTTCAAAATKATAATGAGGTTTTTATGACTTGCAAAGAGACTTTTACTAGCAAGCTGAAAATATCCACCCAAACCAGTTATAGAAGTCACGTTTCCTCAGTAATTTTCTASTTTGCATTTTTCATTTTGGGGAATGTTTGCATTAAAAGCTCTCTAGCAGACAGTGTTTAATCCTGCAATTAAATACAAATCTGTGCTTGCAACAACAGTCTGTTCTTATGGGAAAGACAGTGGATTTGTGACATTATTGTGAGCTCTGTGTGTATTAACTGAGCAGGAAGGGAACATGGGGTGTGAGCAAGATATCTATTTATACAAAAAAATTGACCCTAATTGAAAAAAAAAAGTAAGAGAAGTTCCTTAATAAAAAGTTGTTTAATTAGGCCTGCACAGTTAAAATTTATACCATTAGATCTATAATTAAGTCGCAATCCAGGCTTCTTTATTCCAGTAGCATCACTGGGTTATGTTTCTTTCAGCTAAAACCACCAGGAGCTTTGTTACTGTCTTCACAGAGAGCAAAATTAAATATGAAATAATGCCACCAATTCCCTGACTTTTCTAATGTCTTGTACCTGTGAAAATKTAATAATTATGTTCAGAAACCAATCCCCTGTAAAAAGGAACTTTACACAGAATTATGATTCAAAGAATCCTACAGGTCAAAAATTCTGCAGATTTTTTTTTCCTTGTAGTTTTTCCARTCATTTCAGGCAGCTGTCTACAGATGGTTTTGCATTGGCACCATTGTATCTACCAAGTTTTTTGTTGATCTAAGCAATATACCCTTCAGCTGGCTTCTAAGATTTTTTTTCTGTGAACAAAGCTACTCCCATTATTATTTAGAAAAACTGGATTGTGAATGCAGAGCTTCAGCAAGACAACCAGACACTGTTAACAACTTTACTACYTTTGAGCATCTTGAGCTTATAGATGAGGGCCAAATTTTTGGGGAATAAGGAATGACCTTGGCAATATCTGAAAATCAGTATAGCCAAGTATCATTCTCCACCAATGAGCAACAGTGAGCACTTGGGGACAGGGTACAGGTACAGATGGATTCTTGATATGTTGTCAAAAGTTTACAATTCACAAACCTCCAGCTTTAAAGCTTGCATTTATTTGATCATGTTTAATCCTCTTACCCTGTGTGAACTTGTCTTGCTCTTTTTTTAGCCKATCAGCCTCACCTTCAAAAGGCTCTATGGCAAGATAAATTATGACATATGAAAAAGCACTTTAAAAAAATTGTTTCCCTTACATTAGCTGTTCCTTCCTCTCTTTTACTATAGGGAACAATGAATAATCATTTGCTTTATTTTTTTCACTTACAGTCTTACAGCTCAGATATTCCTGAAAATCACTGTTTTTGTTGTTTCCACATTTTGGGAAACAGCTCATTTGTACCATCTTTCTAGTACCATGGCTGCCCTCCAAACATTACACTTCTTAGTCCAACAGTATCATCCTGGATATTTAGAGMTGAACAAACCCATCTTTCAGTTGTTACTTGGAATTTACTCATCTATGTTAAAACATCTTTTATTGTATCCTCATTTTAGGACTAATGTGAGGCTCTGTTCCTTTTAAAAAAAAAGAACTATCTTACTATGGAAACTTTTTTGTTGAGCATTGCTACAACTTTTTTTTCCYCTATAGCCTAATTCCTCAGAAGACCCTTTCTTTATCACCTGCCARTTCTCTTTCCAGCAAATGCCTGGCTGTTAATATATTTTAACAAGCCTTTAAAAAAATTATTACTAGCTTTTATGTTAGCAAGGTGATCCTCTGAATCTATTTTAACCTGAGTCCTCGGGGCTTTCTATGTAATTAGCTTGTGTACCTTGATTGGATAAGAGACTTTTGGAAGGGTGGCTCTTGTAGAACTATTAGAGAGCATCCAAAGAAGGGCCAGAAGATGGTGAAGGGTCTGGAGGGGARCTCRTATGAGGAGCAGCTCAGGGCACTTAGTTTGGCCTAGAGAAGAGTGTGAGGGGAAWCCTCTGGGATCCACAGCTTCCTCATGAGGGGAAGAGGAGGGACAGACACTGATCCCTTCCCTGTGGTGACCAGTGACTGGACCTGAGGGAATGGCTGGGTCAGGAGATGTTTAGGTTGGACATTAGGAAAAGGTTCTTCACCCAGAGGGTGGCTGGGCACCTGGGGAACAGGCTCCCCAGGGAAGTGGTTGTGTGGGCTGTCAGGCCCATGGTGTGACCCCGGGGGTTCACTGTGCCGGGCCAGGAGCTGGAGTCAGTGATCCATGTGTGTCCCTTCCAGCTGAGGATACTCCACGATTCAGCTCATGTCCTCCAGGGCCAGAGGTGCAGCGAGGCAGGCAGCATCTCCCCAGCGTCCAGTGTGGAGACGAGCATCGGAAAATCCCAAATCGATCACCACCAACTCGACAGGGTGTGAAGAGAGGTGCAGCATCACCCGGCTGCCGGGAAAAGAGGAGCGGAGCTCCTTCCCTTTAAAGATAACATACTCCCACCTAGTGGCTCTGTCACAGTGAGGAAAATGCACCGTCTCCAGCAAAATGGGAAGTTAACTGTGGAACTCGCATTTAAAGAATGAGTAAGTCAGATATTTATTAAGTCGATGTAACTGCTCGGTAGATCTAGAAATTCCGTATTATGTTTTTTTCTACAATCAATATTTTGTACCCATAAATGCTCATTTCATCAATATTAAATCTCGTAATTATRTAATTAGAAAAATATTCCAACTATTCAAGAAAGCTGAACAAGAACAAACTGCACCTTTCAAGAAAAAAGACCCTTTAGGCACTAGCATGCCTTGTTAGGAGGATCCTAATAAACAAGCATTTCAGCGCTTGATAAAATGAAACCCAAAATAAAATGGACTGATTGACTGAAATGAAGTCTTTCCAGACAGCTTGCTATAATTAGATTTACAATCATATTATGTCTAGGTTTTCTACAGAGACCTTTGTCTAAACTTCAAAGGGTGCCTGCTTCCTTTTAAAGTATTTCTACTACCTACATATCAAACCTGTCAGTGTGGAGAAACACTACATACCCTCTTTTCCTGCTCCAGGCCATAGTAAAATTCACACTGACAAAAAAAAGCTAATGATTCTATTAAAGTATATTACAACTGTAGAAATAGCCCTCTCCAGGAATATATATGCTGGGGCTTGCTAGCATTCCAATAAAACAGAACTTAAATATCAAGGACTTCTGTGTTACAACTACCTAAAATAACTTAGAGGAAAAGCACTGTCTGGTGCAGTGCTATAAAATAAAATGTGTGCGAAAAAGACCTCTTTCACATTTTCAAATCTAGCCAAAGGATCTATGTCATAATCTTGGCAAGACTCTGCCCTCATTCCTCATCCATCAGATTTGGGGGAGTTTCAACCAGACGTTAGTGAGGAAACTAACTCACTGTTAATATGAACTGTATAAAGCTTTGGGGCAAACAGTATATTATTTGAAATTTAAAGTAATTTTCTAACCAGAATTGGTGTCAAATGCTTTTTGGTAAATTATGCTGCAATTCTTGAAAAATAATCTTAAAATAAGTTTCTGTTTATCAGGTTTGTAAGTTAAACAGCTATGTCCTAAGCTACTGATTCAATAGAGCAATTAAAAAAAAAAGCTGTGATAAATAATAAAACATGTTTTGAATCTGTTTTTTTTTTCCCCATCCTTTTGTAAAAGTTCATTAAAAATAAGAGAATAAAACTTTCAGGTGTGTAAAATGTCTTCTGGAGACCTCAAGTAACCCAATATAGTTCWTAAATGAATAAAAAAATTTGCATTCCCCTGTAAATAATGTTCTTATTGGAAAAAAAAAAATCCAAATATTCCGCTCAGACTTCATTATGAGTCACAGCAAAATCCAAGAAAAATACAGGTTATAAACAGTGGTTCTTAGTAAAGCCTAATTACACTGAACAGTCAGATCGTCAAARAAAAGCAGCTATCACCTGTGAGCAAGGGTGTACTGAGAACTCTGATACCCAATTAGCACATGGGGAACAAAGGAAGAAAAGGMTCATTAATTTCTTTTAGAAAGGCAGGGGTCAGCGAGAAAACCAAATGAGTCTCAAGTTCCTGTGTTCAGCTTTGATGTTTAATAAGAGATAATAAACACTGAATACTTCTTGGTTACTTTTATATTCTCTTTTATTCACACCATAAAGTGAAAACCTGATTGCAAATTTGTATGTTTTCCTTGAGACCTTCTGGTGGAGCAGCACAGTCATTTGTATTCCATAAATGGCTGTACATGGTAACCTATCCAGTAAGGTGTCACTTACATAAAATACAAAGAAAACGCTGAGGAATTCTGGGTTTGGGTGGGGATTTTCTAAAATCTAGAAGAGATTGCCTGCATTCTTTCAGTATTTCCCACCAGCAATAACAACTGAGACACATGTAGTTTTCTGTCAAAGAGTGAGCAGTCTCTAACATAGCTGCAGTCAAAATGTCACAAACTTTATTTGACTTGACATACTCCAAATTGATTCCTTTGTGGCTGATTTAGATGGGGGGGGGGGGGAACCAAACGAAAACCAAACAGGTACCTGAAATGAAAAGGTGGTGAAATTTAATCTTAAGGGCAATAGCTTTGGTATGTTGGCCATTCAGAACATTTACATGGAGATATACCATCTGTAGATTAYATGATTAGTGTAATATGCCACTATCAATAAAAGCACAACATGCATTCTCTTTGAAAAACAAGCAAACTCAAATGGCTTAATGTCAAATATGACAATGTTGCAATTCTGTGGCAGCACAGATTTAAACTGAGACTGCTAAAAGCTCTGAACATATACATAATAGAGAAGAATTTGCATGTCCTGAAGGTAAAATTTCAGGGATTCTCTAACTTGTTAGTAAGTGCAATGTAAACCCTAGGAAAAGGGAGGGGGAGACATTTTTAGTGAAAATTTATTGGTTTTGAAAAACTTTAATTTGCTAAATGGGGGAAACAGGCCRCAACACTTTGATAACAACTCAAAGAACTCACAATCCCACACCCCATATTAACCCTGGTACATTTGGCGTGTGCCTCACTATGTGAGCCCTGAGGAGYAGTGATGGGAGTTCAGAAGCAGTGCCAGAACTGCAGGGCCTCCAGCCCAACCGGCTTGGCAAGTGGCTGTAGTTATTGCGAATCTCATGGGATTCATTTCTAAGAGATTGCACTATTAGCTGAGCCAGCAGGGATTGAAAAAATATATCACCAGGTGAGGTTTAGGTTGGACA
>NW_026623241.1:3791479-3841398 GCF_030028575.1 Malurus melanocephalus | reverse complement strand
CCGCCTGTCAATCGTGTCCGTGCCCGCCCTCCGCGCCTGCTGATTGGTCGGGCGGGGCCGGAGCGAGGGAAAGCTGTGGCCGCGGGGCCGGGCGCATGAGGCGCTGACACCGCYGGCGGCCGGGCAGCGCTCTGTGGCATTCGGGTCCCGACGGGGCAGCGCGGAGTCATGCCGTGGCCTCGTCTGTCTGGGGATAGCGGTAGGTTCGGRTCCTTGCCGTGCCGTGGGTAAAGGCGGAGGCAGCGTGACGAGGGACGAAGTGGYGTGGAGGAAGGGCCTTCGGGAGTAGCGCAGGGAGATCCCGGGGATGCTGGGTTTCTTCTCTTCCCTCACTACCCCGCATGCAGTCATGCCTTCTCGCGTGCCTGGCGTTTCTGCCCTGAGGCGTGCCTGAGGTTGGAGTGCATCCTCCATGGGCCTCTKACACCTCCTCAAGGCCGCTTCGCCCATCTGAGCTCCCGGTGCCGGTCTGGTGCCTGCTTACTGCGCTTAGATATAGCGACGTTCTTGCCCGGGTGTTGGCGCTCACCGAGACAAAGGAAAAATCCATTTGTTTCTTCTTCGCTCCATCTTCGTTGTTATCTCCATACCTTGTTAGGCCTGAAGCTGCCAAAAGGTTTCCTAAGTATGGAATCTGCGTGCAGCTTGCAGGCTGTGAAACACAGTATAGTTCACTTGTTGGAAGGAGATGGGACACCCTTTGTGGTAGATAGGAGCCATTGTCCTCTTGACTGTCGGGGATTTTCTTTTGTGCTCTACCCTGCTGTTTTTCTGGAATTTCATTTTATGAAGCCAGGAGTTTTGTTCAGAATTTGTCTCTTTTAGTGGCAGATACAGTTTAAGATTTTCAAGAATGGTTGCTTTCGTGGATTCCTGTCCCAAAATGAATATTGGCTTGATGAAAAGACAAAAAAAAAGAGATATCGTCACCAAAACCCTTCTTTTTTGACTAGGGTGGGAAAAATTACTGTTACCACTAATTAAGAGATTTGTGGAGTCTGTTAGAATATCATATGAAGGCTGTTGTGAAAAAAAAATCACGAAGAAATAGTAATTACATTGAATCAAAGAATATTAGAAATGACAAAGCTGGGGCAGGAGTGGTGTAAGCTGCAGTCCCATCTTTCGATAGTAATGTCATTGCATAACATCCATAAATGTAGTAGGGGAACAGGCACTTCGTCACACCATAAATTGAGTATATCATATTTTTAAAAACTTCAATTTTGTGTAGCAAATAATAATAGGTTGACAAGAAAGATTTGTGTAAGCTAAGCTGTTTTTAAATGTTCTTGTAAAAAGTTAACTGCTGATGTCTCAGGACATTGTTTTTTGGAGGCTTATCCTGAAGATGAAAAAAGCTGAAAATGTAAGGGGCCCTGAAGAACAAACAGTGGTACCTTGCTTTTCTGGTGATGATTTTTTGGGCCGTGTTTCTTTTGGAGAAAGTGGCTTAGCACTTGGAAATGGCATTTGGACAAAGGATTGAAGTGATGAAAAAGATTGTCTGAGTACTGCAGACCTTAARGCAGAAAATCTTGGGAAAAAGTAAATTGGAGAAGGAAAAAGGCAATGAAAGAAATATCTGACTTGAGAAGTTGTTTTGAAGTTTGGCTAGTAAAATTGGTTATTGCCAAATGGTGTAGTTGTTTTCCGTCACTTGGGTGACAGAAACTTAAAACTGTTGGGTGAGATCTTGGCATGCCAGAGAAATAGGAGCAGCAACCATGTTGATATACTTGTTTAGTTTTTGAAGTCGTGAAAATGGATAAAGCCATTTAATAAGGACCGTAGGGTTGGGATTATTTCAAACCTTTAGTTTTGCCAGACATTTCTGATTTTATTATATATTGGCATTAGTTAAATTATTTATGCTCGTGAGTTATTTGAATTCTTTATATTAATTGGACATGGACTTAATGTGTTCCTCCAGTATTTTTGTACTAAAACACAATTTAAAAATAATTGGTATTTTTATAAAATATAATAATAGGTAAATGGAATTTTTCACCTTGAGTTGCTTATTGGTCCCTCACACAACTGTGATAGTATGGTTTATGAGAGAATTCATTCTTCTRCTTGAAAGTAGCATTTTTAAAAATAGTTATGCTACTTCAATTGCGATGGGTGTGATACCACTTATGAGAGTTTGAATATAGAATATGTAGTTGCTGAGTCAAGTTCAAGATTATCCCAACTACAGAACAATGTTCTGAAAACAAGTACATAGGGGATCGAGGTTGGATGTAGTATTGAAATCTTACGCTAAGCAAAGTCGCAGTAAATGGGCAAGTAAAGCCTAAGTTGTTTTTCTATATTTTGGTAGCTTCTTTATGCACATAACAACTTAGAATTAGCTGAATTGGAATATTTGCAATATTCTGTTGAAGCTGTTGCAGATATGCATGAGGAGAATAAAGCTGCAGCAAATGGATGCAGCAAAATCCGAAGTGGTACTCAAAATGGGGCTGCTTTACTTGCCCTAATGGAGAAGACTGGATACAGCATGGTTCAGCAGAATGGGCAAAGAAAATTTGGCGGTCCTCCACCAGGTAAGCATTTCTTTCAGTATTTCTTTTGAGACTGAAAATTAGTATAGCTTAATGTTGTGTATCTTGACAGTGACCAGTAGTAGAAGCTTAATGAAACAGTGTAAGAAACACAACTCATATGGGGAGGGTCCTGATGTGTTTTAAGAGTTTCCAGCAATTTAACATCTCTTGAGCTAGACTGTGTTGAGCTTTTGGTGGATTTAAAAAGTCACAGCTTTAAAAGCAGCTAAAATTGACAGGGAGCAGAACAAATGTGGAACTCAGAATGCCTAGTGTGTTCCATATGACTGAGAACGTACTTCAAAATGTTTAATAGCACAGAAGAGAAAAATAAGTTGGTGGTAGAGGCATAACCTACTTACTGTCTTCCCTTAGCCTTACCCCTTGCATTGGCCAAAGCTTTTTTTTTAAATGAACCTTTGTTCTCTGAGAGAGCACCAGTGAAGATTTAACTCATTTTGTTTTCAGAGTTGATGATGCAACATTTCTTTTATTTTGAATAATTTTTCCAGTGTTGTTGACATCAGCAGTGCACAAGAATTCTGCTACTAGGCTTGGTTGTATGATGTAGAATACAGTAACTCTTCTTTTTGAATCAGATTATGCACTTAGACAAGCAGAAAGAAGAGAAATTCTTTGTGCTGCTCTTTCTGTTCATTCTCGGTTGTGGTGTGTGATCCCATATCTCTGTAAGTTATGCTCACAAGCATGAGCAGTATTTGCTCATTGTTACATATAGTTTAAATTAGAGCCGCATCAAAATTATTTCTCTGGAAGTTTTTCTGTCTGAAATTTTGTATATACTTTTACTGAGCCTATATAAAATAGCAAAAGGAAGCCTTGTGATACTGTTTTGAAAATGGCGCTGGAAAAAGAACTGCAGGGCATCGCTGACTTCAGCCTGTTCTTAAGTTATTACACATATTTTACATAATAATTATGTCTTGCAATTAGAAATTAGGCAGTATTAAGTGTGTTTGTTTAGCAAAATTACTTTTATTAATGAAATCTCATAATGTTTTCTGAAACTAGATGTGTTTGACAAGGTATTTCTTCCATAAATTTGTTCATGGACATTAGGTATCTGTCTTTCCTTCAAATCCTCATGTATTTTCATACTTACTTAGGTTGGAAATTACCCTAAGTTATTATAAATAGTTCTAGGTCAAATGAGACTTGGATGTTTGAAGTGGATTGCAAGAAATTACAGTAAATTTATAAACAAAGGGTTTCACTATGAATTTTGCTTGTTTAAGATGTGAATTCTAGAAACGTGTGTTGCTGTCAAAGGATAGTCTCATGTCAACTGTTCTCAGCAGATATGCTAAAAATTGCCCTAAAAATATTACAGGCTTGTACCGGGCATCAGCACAGTTCTTGTTCAGTTTGTGCCACTTGTGAAAAATGTATCTGTAGAGTTTTTTTWAAAAAAAAAGACAAAAGTGAATTTTCATAGCATTATGTCTGCTGCCATCTAAGCAGTATACCCAGTGATGTCACTAGACATGTGAGTCATTAGAATTACATGGAAGTTTAAGGTGGCATGGAACTCAATAAAGTGGAGGATTGTGACTAATRTTGATTGAACTGCTGCAGAAAAGGYAGTCCCATTTTCTATCATTGATGAATCAAGTATCCAGTCAAGGAAACGCTGGTCAGCTACTGGGGGAATGCTTTTGACTAACTTTACATGTTTGCTCTGAGAAGTACATRTCACACTTCGGCAAATGTGGCACAGACCAGTTTTCTTTAAGTCAGGAGTCAGAGGTTAATTCCAGTTGGCAATTGTTTTGAACTGCTAAGTTAAGCAGCTTTGAAATTAGAAGGGGGGCTTTTTATATGGTAGATGTCTTTTGCTTACTGAGAAGCGTTGCTCAATCAGTTACCAGGCTGAAGAGGATGGTAAAAGTTTGTTTAGTTAATAAATAAATAAAGATTGCTATTTAATTTTGCAGTTTCCCTACACAATCTTTTCCTTGACTGAGGTGTGCTGTTGCTTTTGTGTCTGGAGCTCCTAAATGGTGCACAGTTGGTTTACTGTTTTGATATGGGAACAGACTGGCACGATGCAAATGAAGGCAGTACTRGCCTGCAGATGGTGTTAGCTGCCATGTCCAGTCAGACCTCAGGTGAAGTGGTCAGAGATACCAATAAAGGTGAAAATGATGAAGATGTGGAATGCTGTGTGAAAAAGTGCCAAGCCTTTTGCTAGATAAGTCATGGCAGTGTGACTCCAAATGCATGTCAATTCTGATGCCTTCCATGTGTGCCATGTAGTTTTTCTGTACAGTATATAGATGGAAAATCAGTCTGTGAGAAGATAAACATGTCCCAATTCTGTCAATTTTTTTTCACAAATAAATTATAGGCTCTTTGACGATACTTACATGAAGAAAAAAGTATTAATTACAAAACTATCTAAATATAATTTATTCTGAACTTCAAACCAAAGTATATTATTTAATCATCTTTCTGTCTTAACTTGTCAAGAGTAATTATTTTTTCACCTTGCCTTGTTGTGCTTTGTTRTTACATACAAGTACTTACTAAGTTTTGTGTTAGTTTTTTCTGCCATCTTTGTACTTCTTGCTTTTTCTCCTATAGAAAACCTTTCTTGTCAAGAGCTTTAGAAAGCTTTCAGTTATGATTTGATATCTGCCTTTGAACCTTCCACCYGATTTGTTTGTCTGGTTTAAAAGAAGAAACCTAGCCAAACATACTTCCAAATTTTTTTTTATAATTTTGAGAAAATAGAGTGCCATATTTGAAGACCATAGCCCCACAATACTAAAAGCACAAATGCATTTTTACATTATCAGCTGAACGTATCTTTCAGTTATATGGCASAGACACAAAAGAATGTGTGAATATCCTTGGCTTAAGCAGAGAAGTATAGATGTTCTTGTAGCTTTCAGATGTAAGCCAAAGACTGAGTTGTTCTGTGGATTTTATTATTTACTTCTTTTTTCCTACCATCCCCTTCTGCTTGTGAAAACTGTGATCTGTTTTTAGAGTAAAAGTATTCAGGTTTTTTGGCTATTGAAGAAAGTTTGGCTCTGTATCCTGCCTTCCTTAGGGAGTCCTTAGGGAGTCCTTAGGGAGTTTTATTGGATGAATGAAGGTGGAAGCAAAATGTTTGGATATTTTGAATGATGTCAAGGAAGAAATAAAAGTGCTGCATTGGGGAGCCTTACCTACAATTATAAAAATATGAGCAAGAAGTGCAGAGAAACATTTTGCAACTTTAAAGCATTATAGTACAAAATACGACTGAAGTTCTTTCTTAGGTATCTTTATCAGTTTTATTAATAACTAAAATAAAATTACAATGAGCAAAAAAATGATTGAAGTAGAGACACATGGCAAACCTGTCAGTGTTTTATATAAACAGGTACAGTGTGTTGTTATAAAGATTCCATTGCAAAAAAACACAGAAGAGAGAATTGAAAGAAATACAAACTGGGGGTTTCTGGCTTTTTTAATTTAAACGTAAAAGCAGTAAGACATAATAGAAGAGAACGTGCTAGTTCTCAGTTGAGACCAAAAATAAATAACTCTCACCTTTGAACTGGTTATGGGGGAAGTGTGCCTATCTAGCATTTGTACTAAGATTGCTGTTGGACAATTTATTTTAAGGTTGGGAAGGTCCTCCACCACCTCGTGGATGTGAAGTTTTTGTGGGTAAGATTCCTCGTGATATGTATGAAGATGAACTAGTTCCTGTTTTTGAGAGAGCTGGGAAGATCTATGAGCTCAGACTGATGATGGAATTCAGTGGTGAGAACCGAGGCTATGCTTTTGTGATGTATACCACTAAAGAGGAAGCCCAGCTGGCCATCAAGATTCTTAATAATTATGAAATTCGTCCAGGGAAGTTTATTGGTGTCTGCGTAAGCTTGGACAACTGCAGACTGTTTATTGGAGCAATTCCTAAAGATAAGAAGAAGGAAGAAATACTGAATGAAATGAAAAAAGTTACAGAAGGAGTGGTGGATGTCATTGTTTATCCAAATGCTGCTGACAAAACTAAAAATCGTGGCTTTGCCTTTGTAGAATATGAATCTCACAGAGCAGCTGCAATGGCTAGAAGACGACTAATCCCAGGTAAAACTGTAATTATAAACTGAGTTTTTGTGGGGAGTAGCTGTTTCCGTATTGTGGGGGGATGAGATGGTGGATCATCTCTGTTTTCCATTAAGATGTTTTGAGAGTTAAAAAAACACAGTATTGCCTTTTGACTGAGGAGGATTTTACTTTTTATGTTCTTTTGTTGTGGAGTTCCTGTTAAATTTTTTTTAAAGAAGCTGTGATTTAAGTAGATACTGACAAAAAATAGACATCAGTTTTATGTAATTTAGCTTTTGTGATTTGCACCAATACATATTTGTGTTAGCACACATCCAGTTTACACATCCAGTTTTCATTTACATGCACTAGGCCCTGTACACAAATTTTCTTAAAAGTGAGCTTAGAAAGAAYAATGCTTTGAATGTTCTCAGTATTTTCTGTGGATGAAATGAGTGATGTTATTTTCATCACTGTGAACTATGTGAATGTTTCATATTTTAAAAATATCAAAAAGTAGTATCTAGTATTTTACTAGAAAATAATTTTAAGATCTAACAATTACAAGATGATTTTTTAATTGCACCTTATATGCTTGGAAGCAGGGAAAGTAGAAGGGATTAAATGTTCTGAAAAACGGAATAGGTAAAGGTGCAGTTAAAAAGGGAAATTCTAGAAGGGAAAGGAAATGAAATATGGAGCAATTGAAGCAATATAGTTAAAGAAGCAATCATTGAAGYAGATAATACAGCATTAGCTTTGCTGAAATGAATGGCAAAACTATTCAGGCTAAGATGTAGGCAAGTCTTATGTTAATTGCTGACAGTGTTAAAGGAGTATTGCCTAAGGGTTGGTTATATAGTGTGTGCAAATATATATGCTAATATATAATATGCAGAAGTATATACAATATACAAAATGCAAAATATCAAACATAAGAATAAATATCAATATAATACTTACAATAATATGTAATGTATTCAATATACAATTCATATATATCTATCTATATATATTCATATATATATGTATATGTGCAGAGTGGTTGGAGAAATACCTCTCGATCACTGAATGGAAAATAAACCAGCATGACATGACATGAGTAACAAAGCAGATTTGTTTTTGTTTTTTCTTTTCATTTGGGTTCTGGTGTCTGCTGCATCATAGRCTAAGGCTTGTGCTAGAGATACACATTTATATTACTATTGCCAAGTGTTGCCCATACTTCTTAAACTGGTAATATTATTGAGTAGGCTGTGTTTAGTTGGTAGTTAAATACATTATTTTTGGTCTCCTTGTGTGTGTGTTTATATGCACATCACAGTCTTTTTTTGATGCTTTATCGTGCTTAMTGAGCCTAAAGGTAACAGAACACTTGTCATTTTTGCCAAGTCACATTTACTTTAACAATTTCAAGCAACTTTAGTAGATGAAGGCAACAAAACTTAGTTTATTGTGGTATGCATCATGTTTGCTTTTCGTAGAGGTAGGTGATAAGAATGATTCTGGTTTCCTTTGCATGTTTCTTACTTATATATGCTTCTTTGCTRTAGGAACATTCCAGCCCTGGGGTCATACTATTCAAGTAGACTGGGCAGATCCCGAGAAAGTAGTTGATGAAGAAACTATGCAGAAAGTTAAAGTATTGTATGTGAGAAATTTAATGATATCTACTACAGAGGACAAAATTAAAGCTGAATTCAACAAGTTCAAACCAGGAGTAGTTGAACGTGTAAAGAAGTTGAGGGACTATGCTTTTGTTCATTTTTTCCACCGTGAAGATGCAGTTGCTGCTATGTCTGTAATGAATGGAAAGTGCATTGATGGAGCCAGTATTGAGGTGACACTGGCAAAACCAGTTAACAAAGAAAGTTCTTGGAAGCAACATTTTAATGGTCAGATAAGTCCCACTTCTGAAAATCTCTTAGGGTTTCCTAACAAAGAAGATGGTACTCAAAAATCCTTGGCAAAACCCGCAAGTCTTTCAGTTCGTCTTAATGGTCAGCACAGTCCAGGCCCCCCTGAAGTTGAAAGAAGTACATACCCCATTTTTCCAGGAATAAAGCTTACTCCTATTAGCATGTATTCTTTAAAGCTGAGTCACTTCAGTTCTGCAGTAATGCATCTGGATTATTTTTGCCATAAAAATAGCTGGGCACCACCGGAATACTGCTTGTATTCAACCACAAGTCAGGATGGGAAAATACTCTTGGTGTACAAGGTGCTTATTACCAGTATTGCAGATGATACCCAGACTTATTTCATGCCAGAAAAACTCTGTACAACAGTAGAAGATGCAAAGGAATTGGCAGCACAGTTCACACTTTTACATCTAGGTAAGCATAAACACTTTTAATTATATATGAAGAACGGAAGCTAGAAAAGTTACTTTTAAATAGTTCTTGGTGTACATATCTTGGTGTGTGTGTATATTTTATATAAAGTATGAGCTAGTCTGCAGAACACTTGATTCTTGTGTTATTCAGTCTGGACCATCAGATGAGAGCACTGAGGAAACACTMTAGATACATAAACAGTCCGATGGCAGGGCCTTTTTGGCTTACATTTATCTACAGCAATGATGTATCAGGAAGAATTAGATGACTTGTAAGTGGCTTAGGTTTAAGGTCATCTCTGAGATGATTAAGGTCCTGATAATTTATTTGTAAGTCTGTYTGTGTTTCAGCATCTTTATGTGTGTTCTATTTTTAAAAATTAGAATGCAACTACTAGAAGAGGAAAGTTGATACATTATAAAATTGGGGATCTTGGACTTTTTGCTTTTTTTTGTTTGGTTGGTTTTTTTTTCTCACCTGTTCTCGTTTTGGTGAATTGAAAAATATATTGCAGTAAACTTAAAATAGTGTTGCCATTCTCTTTCTCACACTGCTACTTAGCACTTGTTCTGGAAGTCTCTTGATGTATATGTCAGCTGTGATGAGATTTTTGCTTTGGATGAGTTCATAGCACTCTTAGTTCAGGCTTGACTATGATGCCTTTTTTTCCAATGAATAACTAAAATGTAAACCAGCTTTTTCTTCTTGCTTATGTTCTTCTTCTCCTTGGATTTGGCATGGCCAAGAGGTCTTAAAGGAAGAAGAGCTTCCAAAGCACAAAGCCTTATACATGGTCTCCACTTCAGCAGTGGTGTGTTTGGTTTACTTTAATGGACAATGTCCAGAAGGTGATGCTTGCAGAAGGTCAAAGTGTTTTTTAATAATAAATGGCAAAGTATGTGTCTGGTTTTGTACACACCATGGGCAGCATTTGACTAGTTGAGCCTCTGTTTCCATATTTTTCTAGCGAGGAAAATTAGGGCCGCACCTTTATAACCCGTGTAATTCTGAACACAAAAGATACACGGGTACTAAATTTAAAATAGTGGTGTGAGGCTCTCTTTAAAACAAGAATAAAGACAGTGCAGGTTTTGTACTTGACCATATGTACCTGCCCTGTTTGCTTCTTCCATTACSTAATGTTATTTTCTCTCTTACACTTCTCTGGGAAAGAATCAACTGAACAATTAAGAAAAGTTAGATTAAGWGTGACTATTCCCAGCTGTGGGCAAATCCTGAATGCAGACAAGTTTAAAATAAAAATGAAGGCTGTATTGAGATTTTTATCTCTTCAGTTATAATTACAAGTGCTATAGGGAAAAGATATTARAATGGATTTAAATTAATAGTATTCTAAAGCTTTTTAGCACTTGATTGTGCCATGCAATCACAGTTAATGTGAATTGTTATTTAGCAGAATTTTCAAATACTAGGGTATTTTTCTGACAGCTGTCTACATAATGGCCTAGTGCTAGTAATGCTGTCTTGTTATCTTTGAATAACACCTTTTTTTTTTTTTTTTTTTTTTTTTTTTTTTTTTTTTTTTTTTTTTTCTTTTGATGGCCTCTGTGCATTTTGGTTTGTGAACATTTGGCCCTGCAAAGAGCATAGGGAGCCCCGATGCGAAGTAGACACACAAGGCTGACTTTTGAAAGATACACATCTTTCATATTGATTAAAAACTCACTTTTTGATGTTGGCATTGTTGATATGGAAACATAGCTCTAAGGAGTCTAAAAGTCTAATTTTTTTTCCCTATCCTACAGAAGTTGTTTCTGTTCCAATTTAATACTGAAAGAAATTGAAAGAAATATCTGCAGGTAGAGAAGAGTTGGTGGATGTGACAGAGTCTTTCTTATGGAAGTGTCTGTTGCATGTTTTGACATGTTGAATGATCCTGCTGCTGGATGCATGGGCTGTGTTTTTGGTGTTTGAGGGTTTTGTCTGTTTGGGGTTTTTTGGAAACTAGCAGTGATCTGTGAAAGGTCTGAGTGTTGCTTGGAAGCAACTTACTCTAAACATGAATGTACAAAAATGACATAGGGACTAATTCTTTCTGGTAAGTATCTTCTCTTACAGGAACCTAATTTTTTGGCCACTTAGTTTTTGATGACCTGTACAGGTTGGGTTTTGTTTTGGTTTTTTTCTTTTTATTGCGTGTAAGTAGTTAAGGTAAATAAATGAGAAAGGGCTATTCTGATAAGATTTTAAAATTTGACTGCTTTGATTAATAATCTCAAGGCATTCTGGCTCCTTTTTTTTTGTGATGTGTATTTCTGTATTTACTTTCACACATTGCAGAATACTTGCTTTTGACACAAGTGTATACAGTACACAAGTGTACAGCAGTCCCGAGCAGACAGCAGTACTACAACTAACCACTTGGTGTCACCTGAATATTTTGAAAATTATGGTTCTTAGAAAACACAGAAAACTGTTGTCAGGGAAGGATTARTAAGCTATATTTTAATGTTGCTAGATAAATCACTCACAGATTAAGGAAGAAAATCACTCAGGCTTGGCTAAATGTGTGGAAATCACATATGGATGTCCATTTGTGAAAAGGGGAGCAGAGCTACATGTTGAAATTTCAGAAGGTGAATGTTGTTAGGGGGAGGAGTGAGGTGATAGAGGAACAGAATAGGGAAACACTTGAATGTCCTGTAGAAGAATTAATACCTCTTCCATTATTTTGAATACCATTTCTACCTAAATAAGTCTGTGCCTTTAGGAGTTACATAACACCTTAATGTCATTTACAAAATGGTGCTTGGCTGTTAAATGTGTTATCCAGTTAGAAAAACATGTTAGAACTCCTACCTCTTGCCTGTGCTGGAGGCTGACTAAATGTGAGGCAGCTCCAGTTCAGAGACGGCATAGTTSTGTGATTAGCACACACTTGATGGTCCAGAAGCAGAGTGGTCAGTGCAGAGTCAGATTTGACATAGGAGATGTTATCACTCAGGTCCTTTGCATAAATAATGTCGATTTGTAGCTTATGGAATCAAACTGATTCAGACTTCATGAAGTCAAACATGGCTTTAGAGTACAGGCAGAAGAAAACTTGAAATTGCATAGATAGGCTCTGGATTGTTGGAGAATTCCCACCTCATTTTCTTTAGTAAGAGTAAACATAAGCCTGGAAAAGCAGAGCATTCTTTTGAAAATTGTTGTTTGTTTGCTTGGTTGGTTTGTTTTCACTTGCTGCTGGTGGAATTCCACTGGTTTAAGGAAATAGCAGAGCATGTCAGAACCTATTTCTAGTCCTTAAGATAACAGTCTCTGTAGCAAAGCCTGAGTCCTGGGAAATTCTCTCCCTACTGAGTTTGACTTAAGGGTGATGTGGAAGAACGGGAGAAATTTCAGTGAAGTTTCTTGTTTCTAGGATCTGCCAGGTTTTAAATGGGTATTCTCCTGTTGGGTCTTCCTTGCACTTTCACACATGCTATTTCATGTTACATGTCACTGAGACACAATTTATGAAATTAAGTTTTAGGTAGAAGAGAATATTTAAAACTCTTTATAAGAAAAATATAAATGTCCATATCAAGAGAAAACCCTTTAATAACTAACTGTAGCACATAAATTTCCTTCCACTTCCCCACGTATAATTTTTATAGTAAATAGCACTGAAATAGGTGGTGCAGGCATTGTATCATACTACTATGAATTCATTTGTTTAAACATCTTAAATACTGCATGCAATAGCAATTTAAGGATAAAACTTTTATAAACTAGTTGAAGGGTTTGTTTAGCATCTGTGTCTCAGAACACATGTATCTGCAGACTGCTGTCCTAGATTTTGGACATTAAGCCTAAAAGTCAAGTGAGATGGTTTTTGTGCTTTTTCTTTGCTTAAACATTGCCTTGGGTTGCTCTATCAAAATTAATTACATTGCTGTTGGAACAATCAACAGCCACAAATTGTAATATGTTTGAAAAAAATGCAGAAGTTGCTTGCTTTGTTTAGCAAATACAGATGATAAGTGGTGATTTGTGGTTTGGGTGATTTTAGTGGTTTTAGTGATTTTTAGAAAGGCTCAATGTAGTATAAAAAGTTYTTTAACAGTATGAATTTAGAAGTCTGAAATATTGTTCAGATTACTTACACATAATGGTTTTTCTTGCAGCCCCTGAGCAAGCATATATAACACTGCTGTCCCTGAATGCAGCATGGTGGGATAATAAAGGTGAGTAAGCCTGCAGGATTGTTTATTGCTGAGTTTTGCCCTCTCAAAGACAGTCTTAGCTGCACTATTTGTTAGAGAAGTTGTAGTTTCCCCACAGACACAGCTCTAAGAAGGCTTGTAGAGTTTCTCTGTTGCTTTTTTCCAAAGGAGACTGTTCCTCTACTGCCCTATACCTTCTGATGGATCACGCAGTCTGTTGTTCTTGTTGGTTGTGCAGCACAAGGGAAGGTTATGGTTTTTACTACTAAAATGACTGAGTCATTGTTAAGTCATTTYTTAATTCTTTCTCTTTCCTGCTTGGGTTGAAATTTATGTTCAGAAATGGGAGCTCTTACTACTCTGGTATTTGAACTATTTTTTGGCTAGTCAGTTTAATGTAAAAGAGACTAAGTCTCCTCTAACTTTTTTTGAATATGCTGTTGTGGACGAACTTAAATGTGTATATCTGTCACTTCTGAAACCTTCTTTTTTTTTTTTTTTTTTCCTTTTGAATGGCATGAGAATGTTTTTTGAAAGCTTACAAGGCAGTTTGAAAATGGCATTAAATCCATGCTCTGTGTTAACTTGACTGCTGAAAGCTTCCAATCTCAGGCACACAGAATATTTCCTGAAGATTCAGTTATTCTGCGGCTTATGGACAGGGAACACAAATTTGTATACTTTGGCCTGTATAGGAGAGAACTTGGAAAAAATAAGACAGATACAATAATGTTGGACTATATTTTTCTCTAAAATGTCTGCATTCAGTAAAGTTAGTCACTTCAAAAAAATATATAATTTAGCACCCTTTTTTCTACTCCGCTGATGATCTTAATAAAGTTGAATTTTGTATATGCAATATTCATAGAATACTATGAACTAAGAACTCTCAGCTAAGAACTTTGTGCTTAGTTGAGTGTAGATTCTGATCTAAAGTGCTAAATATGCAATATGAATGACTGCTGCTGTGGTATGTATGGTTTGTAGCTAATACAACTCAGAACAGTGATCTAATACACACTTCAGAGTTGTCTGCATTAATATTTTGTGTTCAGTGAAGGTGAAATAATTACTATTATTATGAAGTTCAGTTAAGTGTGTGTGTGTGTGTGTGTGTGTGTGTGTGTGTACAAATATGTAGAACGAGAAAATGCATTCAGTACCAAAGAATGAGGTCTCTAAAAAGTATAAGGCTGTTAGGAAAAAAAACCCTTGAGCAGCTGACTAAACAGTTTCTTAATTATTTTGAGTTAGTATTAATGCTGCAGAGGAAAGGTAAAAACGCAGCATTGGCATAAGACTATGCTTTCGTTACAACATTCTCTTAAGTTCCTTAATAGTTAAGTCCATCTTGAAATGGGTAATACAGTATGGTTGCTGAAACCAGTCTTTTTCATCCCCCTCCCCCTCTCTTTCTGCAGCCAACTGTGCGCCCTACTTGGTTTGAATTTCCCTGAAGAAGAGACGTTTGGAATTTAATGCTTTGGATCTTGTCATGAAAGGAAAAAGAACACCCCACTGATACATAATTACTGGAAATTCACATTCCATGTTTATTGATGAATAATTCTTCAAAACATGTATTAAGCATTTCAATTTAAAGATTAGTGAAATTGAATGTTAAATTGTTTTGGTTAGTTTGATTAAATTTGGGTTTCAAAAGATAAATTGTTTAAAAGATTTTTACTACCTGTAATAGTCTGTACAACAGTAAATTATATTTAGTGTTGAAATAATTTGCTGTATTCTCACACAGAATTTTTACAGCTTCTGTTGTATGTAATAATCTTAAACAAATGTTAAAAAAAACCCCACCAACAAAACAATAAACACCATTCTGGCAACCCTGCCTTTTCCAACATAAACATGCATGATACAAAATTTAAATACCATCTTCAAGTTAGCTTCCATTAACTTGATGTAAAATTTTATACAAAGAACATGTCCAATAAAAATATTTGCTTCTGATATAGCATTACATCAATGGAAAACTGGTATTTTGAGGGACTTTATATCAGTGTACTGTCAGGCTACGTTGCTGTAGTCATAATATTGAGATACAATATGTTAGTTAATTCTTGAAGGCAAAAGCAGGCAAAAAAGAAATCTTGACAGATACAAATTACATGTACTTTTATGTGCAGCTCACTAGGTTGCATTTCCTGTTGTTAGCACCTCTCTGTTGGGACACACATGTGCTTTCATATTCATAGAGGCCTTTCTTTAATCCAGGCTCTCCCTTGAAACCAGCACTTGTGCTTGCCTGGGGTAGCCATGTGGAACAACAGCTTGCTCAATTTCTAATCAGGCCACGTTCTTCTTAAAAAGCATTGTTTAGCATTAAACTGAAAATGGTTTTTGATTTTTAAAATCAGATATATGTAATTCATTTTGAGTGAGCCATCCTTATTTTTATTGTGACTMTTTGGCATTTCTCAGTCAAGTGCTTTATTTATTGAATGACAAAAGAATAACAACCTTTTTTTTTACCCTTTTAAAAATCTGAAACTAGTACAGTAGACCATTCTTATTTTTGGAATTTTAGACATAATTTCAGTTTGTTGACAAGGAGTGGGCCWGCTGGTTAAAATGTCTAAGGGCCTCACCTATGCAAGTATTGTTTGTAAGCTGTTGTATCTGAAAATTGTTTGTCAGAAGGGAATATTATGTAGACAGAAAACAATGCAATGGAAAGATTTCAAGTTGAATAATTTTTCTTAAAAGCAATCAACTGTTGTGGTCCACTACGTATTTTGGTTCAGTGTATTTCATCACCATATTAAATTGTCCTTTTTGCTGTTAATTTAGGTGCAGTTATAGCAGTTTCATTTTATTTGCATTTGATATTAGCTACGTAATTCTTTTAAACGTTGCAATTTCTAATGTTGAAATAATGTGTTTGACTTCTGTACACGAATTAACATTTATATTAAATTTATGCTGTTCATATTTGGTGTGTGTAAAAGAAAAATAAATTATTATTTTAGACATGGTACCTTCACAAACTTACTTTGCAGCATTCACTTTGCTTTTTCTAGTAGCAAGCATTGGCCAGAGGCTCCAGTGCTTTGCTGAACAAAAGGAAGGGTGATTAAGTGGCTGAGTGAAGCATTGAAAAAAGAAAAGTAATTCTTAAAAAGCAAGTTGGCTGATTAGCTTCTATTGCATGTGCAAGCTGTTAAAAGRTTAGGATTTTCTAAAAAACTCAATGGAAAAGGGAGCAGTCAACTTGTTTAATCCTTGTTTAAACCAAGTGGTTCCTAAGGCCAAGACAAAAATCAGTGTTTGAGATAGAATGATACAGTATAATGCTGATAAGATACGGGATTGGTAATTTATTAGTATTTTCGTGGCAGCCTGACAATTCTAGTCTAGACTACTGAAATAAGCTTCATTTTATTTTTCAAGTGTCTTGATGAAGACTCAGGTTTTTGCATTTTTGATGGAAATCTGGACCAAGCAAATGGAGGTCAAATTGGTATTGTTAGCTGCTTAAGGGAGCTGTGGGCCAAGGTGCACAAAGATTGTATAATATTAGAATGAATATCAGAAGAGCTGCAAAGAAAAGTACCTCCTCAGTGAACAAAAGGAGGTACTGCCCAGTACTATAGAAAGCCATGGGGATTGCATTTTTCAGGTGTGTAACATCCTTGATCAGATTTCCAGTGGTGTTCCCATCTTTAAGGCGAACCCTACTCCCCCCCAAATTTTACTACAAACTAGCAGATCCCATCATTATTAMCATGAGCGTGTATCTTGGTAATTATTTTTAATATTCCCAATATGTGTGACAGTGCTAAACCATTATCAAGCATTTGAGTGTAATGAGTACTGTGTTTATTTCAGCCAAATACAACCCTCAGGCAGAATTTGTCTTTGTTCTGCAGCTAGCAGCAGTCGTATATGGAATAAGTAGGCTGAAGCAGCAGCAGCACTCAGTTGCTGTAATTCAGGCTTTTTGAAGTTTATTTAGAACACATAATTAGAAATCTCTAATCAGTGTGCAAAATTGTAGGCATGCTTATAAAAATCTCACTGGAGCTTATTAACCTTTGGAAAATAAACCACCATGTATTTCTTCTAAAAAGGTTGTGACAGAACATGGTGTTGCCTTTTTTTTTAGCATTACTTTTGTGTAACATAAAAAATAAATTGGTGTATGACCCTGTTCTGTGACTGGTGTAGAAACTAAAAGTCCCCTGAAAGCAGAGGTCACTCACTGTGGTGAAGCAAAATTTTGTTTCTTTGAGCTAGACCCACTGCATCAAAAACTTGCTCTAAATAAGAAAAGGAGGTTCTTATTCTTACAGTTAGCCTTTTTAATCTACTTGCCTTTTCTTTTCCTCTTCCCTCTAATACTATTATTACTACCATGTTTTTTCATAGGAAATAAAGTAAATTGAGTAGGGTAACCAAGATTACTTGTCACCCAGAGTTAGCATCCTATATAACAACATGAACAAGAGTTAGTAAATCAATGGAAATTTCTTTTAAATATGAAACAGTATTAAAGAGCAAGTCACCTGCCAGATACTGGGTTAAGGCACACTCTTGAAGTAAAAGCAAGCCTCAAGAAGCTTTCTTTTCTCTTTCAGCAAGTTTCTTGATAGCAGTTGTCCTGTATAACAAAAGATCAGTTTACCATCACTTCATACTCTTTAGGGTTCAACTTAGTGGACAATCAGAGGAAAGAGAATAGGTAATGATCCAACAGTCTTGATATAACATTTGTGAATTTAGAGCCTGGATAGGCCTCAAAGAGCCAGGAAGAGGGAAGGTTTAAAGCAGTTGCTTAGAGCTCCTTTCTGTACTACTCAGTTGTTCGCCATACTAGCAAGGATTCACCATAGCTAGAAATGATTCCAAGCTGCCTGTGGCTAAACTTTGTGTTTAAGAGAAGGTGTGAAATGGCTTAATCATAGACTGCATTGGTAATAAAATAACTAACAGCCTTAACGTCCTCAGGAGACAAAGGCCATGCTGCCATGAAAGCAGTGCTCAAGCCACCAGGATGGCATCTGGTATCAGGAAGTGTCACAGGCTTGTGGGACCCAGATGGGGCAAACTTTTTCCAAAGTTACATTGCAAAGCTATCATGGAGAAACATTTAACAGTGAAACCACTGTCAAACAATGTGGATTTTTTAGAATTCTAGAATGAAAATAGTTGCTCATGGAAATGGAAAGAAACCCCTATGTACTGCTAGAAGGTGGGTGAAATTTCTAAAGTTATAAGAACACAAATATCTTCTGAAAAATCCCACTTCAGGCCTTGAATGTTCTTTTCTACACTGCTAGAGGCTGTGGCTACTGTCAACTTACAGTTTCCTGTAGAGGGAAGTATTCACTTGTGTATGAAAATTAAATTCATGCAAATACTAGCCCCTGCAGCAGCTGGGCCCATCTGTCCCAAATCATGATGTCTCCCTTGCTCTGTTCCACAGATACAACAGCAAGGGAGTGGAAGAATGATTCTTCCCATTTCCCAATACCTTTTCACAGGCAGAAATTAGTATTTGCAACACATTACTGGGCAAGACAAGATTGGTAGGCTGGATTCAGACTGATTAAGGAAGAGACCTCCTACTCCTCCCCCTTCTTTTTCGTAAGTCGTAAGGATCATTGTGGTATTTGTAGTTACCTAATTTAATATTGGCAACTTCAGCATAATTAAAGAAGAATAGAATCTCTTGGGAAGATGTATCTGCACTGAGGGCAGGAAGGTACCATGATCAATTTTCCAGGAATTAAATAGTTCTGAGTGAGGAGGAGATGCTTCAGAAATTTCAACAGTGAAGAGCTTGGATGCAAGCAAAAAACATCAAACCAACTCAGTATCCCTACAGGATGACACAGATTTGGAGTAGATACAACAGTATCTTAATGCAAAATTCCAGGTATCTCTTACTGTAGAAATCTGTAGGTCAGATTGTTCRTGGAATCCAAAATGTTTGGTTTTTAATAAGCTGTTTTTATACCAGGGATAGAGGTAGGTAGAACCATAGAAAATGTTTAACAGCTGGTTTGTAGCATTAGCTTTCCAAGGAGGGGTGGTGAACAGCTTTCAAAGTCTTAGGGTAAAAGAAATTATCATAAGAAGACTGATTAAAGGATTAGGTTTTTCCTYTAAATTAGACAAAAGTGTTAAAAAAGAGCAACTTGCCATCCTCCAAAAGCTCACCTCTGCTATCTAGAGCAACATTCATGAGAGAAAACTACATGAACTTCCTTTAACTGCATATATTTTGATGAAACCTTCACCACATATTTTTCTTTAAAAAAGCCATACAGTTTTCAGCTACCATTAAATTGTATTTATTTTATCCATTCATCCTAAAGAAGAATCCTGGAACAAGCACAGTAACAGCTGATGAAAGTACATCTTCCAGAAAGGCATCAAAGTCAACAAGGAGCTGAATCTTGCAATGTAAATTGGATCAGAGTGTCCTAACTTTAAACAGACACAGTACTTTACTGCAAAAATACTTGATTTCTCCAGCATACAGAGGGTATTTCCTAACCTCTTGATATCCGCTTTTGCTCTGAGCTTTGGAAGATTTCCAAGCCAYCTATTAGAACCAGTAGCTCTACATACTGGTAATAACTACCAGCTATATTTTCCTGTTCTGTTTTTCACCACCACATGTGGCATTTAAATATTAGAAAAATAACTTGTGAATAACACTATAGGAGGACTCMAGCAAGCTGTGATGCATGTGGAATTCGACTCTGTTTACCTCTGATGAACCTGCACAGCAGAGCTCACAAGCTGGTGCTGTTTCACAGCTGAACTGGTGAGAGCTGGGTGTTAACAGAGCTTGCTCCCCTGATTTTGATTTATCTCACCTGAAGGAGGGATGTGGCCTCCAATTTATAGGAGGTCAGGGGGTGAGCTTCTGGTGGAAACCCTGGCTTAGCATTTCTGAGAGGAATGAAGCCCAGTGCTCTCACTGGAGAGTTCAGGGTAAATGTGGATTCAGGCATTCACAAGACAATATGTCTGGCTGCCTGAGAAAGTCTTTCAAGGGTCATCTGGACAAATGCGTATTAAAAAAATCTAAGAATTTTCATCCTAATGTAGAAGAGGCATTAAGATCTCAGATACTGTCATTTGTGTAGACAATTGTCATTCAGGCTCTTAGCTGGGGTGCAAGGGAGGCATAGTGCATACTGTGCCAGCTATGGCAGGCATTAAATTAGCTCTCAAATGCTTCTGTGCCCAGCTGGCCACACTACAGCCTTTGGGAAGCTCAGCTTCCAGTTAACTTCACCCATATTACAAACCCTGATAAAACAAAGCAGGTGTAGCTGCTTTTATGGCTGGTACAAGGCAGCAGATTCCTGCTGTAGCAGAGAGTCTGGTGAACTTTTGCTGTCGTACCCTAGAATTCTTTGCCAGAAAAGTAAGTTGTTCCTTTTTCATACTGAATTTGTGCTTGTTAAATCCATTTCAGTTGCATGACATACCAGTATATCATAATGAAAAGGAGATACTCTATGGGTACAAATTCATTTTTTTCCAGCACTATTCTATTTCTATTCTTGAAATTTTCAGCAATACACTGAAATTTTCAGCAATCCACTATTAGAAAATTCTGGACAGTGAAAGCCTTCAGTGCAGAGGACAACCTAATCAGACACCCCAAGATTTTAACAGCCTCATTATTTTATTATTGCAAGCTAACCAGAAGTAATTTAAAACCCTTCTTCTATTTTGTCAGCCAGAGCAAGAAGATTTCTATTTTGTGTGTCTACATCCTGGTGTATTATTTGTTAAACAGGAGTCAAAAGAGATAGGAGAGGCATCTAACCAAGGAAAACTAGCAGCCTGAAGAGAACAACCAACATAACTCAAGGAAACTTAATGTCAGTATCTTGTTAGAGATTTTTTGAAGGATTTTTGGGAAGCACTTTTTAAAAATTCCATTTTAAATGAAATTTACTCATATTCTTAGTAATTGAACAGGTGACTGAAAAAAAAATCAAAACAGTTTAAATACTGTTGCATGGGAGGGAGTTGCAGAGAATATGAGAAGAGTAGCAATAAAGATCCAGAGTACCAGTAGGCATTTTTAATTGCATTACATGGATAACTATTTCATAACTTTTGAAAATTTGTTGGATTATTAGGACTCATAATGCTAGGATAAGCAGATATTTGACTATAAATGAGAATATCCTACCCAAGGAATCTAAGTCAGTGTAGATAAGACTTGGATATATTACAAGTTCTGAAATTGAACTATGATCAGCTTTTTCACTATATTGCATGTTTTTGGCCTAATTTTCAAGACAGTTCAGCAGACTGAATCTCAAACTGCTTTTCCCATCARCTTTCTCTAAATTCTCCTCTCCTCACTGCTACTCCATTATTTTGTGAGCCTTTCTTGGCGTTTTTTCCCCCTCAAATATTTTTCTGTATTATAGATTCATTGAATATTATGGGTCAGAATTGACATATCAAAAGTCATCTAGTCCACCCTGCCCTGCAATGAACAGGAACATCTTCAAGTTGATCAGGYTGCTCGAGCCCATCCATCCTAACCTTGATCATGAATTATTCTTTCACAATAGGCTTCAGTCTTCTACTGTATTTAAGTGAAAACTGTTTGATAGTTTTTCCTTGTCAGCTGACATTGTTTCTTTCCTGAAAAAGAAAACAAAATCCCAGCACAAGTCCTCAAGCATATTTATTCTGATTCTTTTGCTTAAATCAGTGCCAACTTCTCTTTAATTACACTGTTTTGTATCAAAATATTCTTGCGTGAGTTTCCAGACTATTTCCAAATAGACTATGTCCATCTTTAAGGGTGCTTTTGGGATAAGGCACCAGAATATCACTTTGAATATGAATTCAGCATCACTAGCACATGGGCTCTTGCCAGTTCTGCTGTGTCTGTCACTTGTTATGTTTTCTCATATCCTTGAGAGCTTGGAGAGTGCTGTTGGAAGCTTACGTTACAAACTTCTGCAAAATATCAACTGTAATCTAGTTCTTTTCATGGTAAGCAATCTTTTACCGATGTTTTACAAATAGAGAGTTTAATGCATCTACCACTTCTCTAATTCTTTGTTAAGTGGCAAAACAGTCGCATGTGATCTTTGCATATGTTTTATATTAGTTTATATTGAAAACAGGTACTGTGGTAGTGCAGTGTCTTTAGAACCATTTAAAGTCTGCAAACACTATTGACTAAGCATCCCATGAACTTTCAGTGTTCATTATCTGGTCAGTTCTGGGAGATACAAGGAGTGGACAAATGTATAAGACAAACTAAGGTCGAAGGCAGACAAAATTGACTGAAAATGAAGTGGGGATTGCAAGAAGTCACAATCAAAATATGGARGAAGTGTATGAAAATTCATTGCTAAACTGGTCTCCAATGGCAGAGGTATATTGGGTAAAAATCCCCAAAGAAAAAGCCACTTTCTGAAATGAGATTTCAAGCAGAAAGACACAGACCATGCAAGGCCAGCTCATTGCTGACAGTCCCAGGCTGCATTCCCTAAAGCCAACACAGTGTTCGGGTTAGCTGCTCTCACCAAAAACCTCTTGCTGTACAGCAAGAATCCCTTCTCCAGAGAGCCAATTTGGTGAAGGACCATCACATTTTAAAGAATTTGTGGCCATTTAATTGTATATTCTAAATGTTTTTTTCCTGTATGGTCAGCCTCTAAGAGCATTTCAAAAGTAGATGCAGAGTTATGACAGTAGGGCCAGATCTTTCTTGGTTATGGAAGAGGGGAAGCTTACTGGCGATTTCCCTTTCTCCACCGCAGATTTCCCTTCCATCCTGCCGGCCTTCACCTGACTGAGCTGTCCCCATCACATCATAAATGCTTCTGCCAGTCTCTTCCTTAGCCTGTGTGAGAGCAGCAACACTCTCCATGCTATTTCATTCTTGCATTATGTCCAATTATTCAGAGTTGGATTTTATGTACAAATTGAGAATTCAACACACATTGAAAATAAAATCCAAATGCAGAGGCAAAAAAAAACCATTTTTTAATGTGCAAACTGAGAATTCAATATACGTTAAAACATTTTTGCCTCTACATTTTCTTTCATTTTAGCTTCCAGTCTTCTTGGATGTGCCTGATGCTTCCTGATGCCCAGAGGCATTAGAGTGTCCAGATCTGGTTAATCACAGTCCTTGATGCACCATGGAGTTCAGAGAAAGGAAGAAAGAGGTTTCAAATATCTGACTGCAGGAAAGACAGGGTGTTGARGAGTTGGGATAATTCCAGATCCCCTGCTGAAAGAGATAACAACCTGCAACGCCCTTGCCAGCCCTCAAGGTAGATCAGCCTCTGTAACTGTTCTACCAAGTTAACAGTGGAGAACCAAAAGGCTTGTAAACAAGTAAGATTTAAAGCAAACACCAACCTAAACCAGAAATTAATACTTGGCGCATTTATTTCCAACATCTGACCCAAATGAGAAAAGAAATCCATTATTAGGGCTACAAAAGTGTCCTCAACCTGGAAGTGCCTCAGTCATCAATAAGAATAATTTACAGTTCCACGGTAGACAGTAAACTAATGCTTTGGCCTGAAAATAYGAAAATATTACCACTGAGAAAAAATAATCCAAAACAAAGACATTCACATATAGCTTGGAGAAAAGTGTCAAAGGGRTGGGAGTTCTAGAGGGACAACTGTTTGAGAAAAGATTATGAAAGCTAACATGAATATTTGCTTAAACACTAATTTAATAAGCGATAAATAGATAAATCTACAACAATTTTTTTCAGTAGATACACATAAAAAATTTTGGAGAGCAAAATGATAACACTAATTTCTTATATATCCCATCAAAACATTAAAGTTTTAACCAAGTCCGTTCTGAATCACATCCTAGAGTCTTGATCAATTAACCTATAACATGAGAAAAACAACTCCAACAAAACACTTTTGTGTTTTTGTGTTAGGTTTTTCCAGAAATTTCTACTGGGTTTTCTTTTTGGAGCTAGATGTTTTCACACCATATGCTGGCTTGTGCTGGAAAAGCACATTACATCTCTGCTGGGAAGAATGTGAATGYAAACCTAACGGGAAAATCCCATCTTCTATTTTTTTCAATCAGCACAGCTTTCAAAACCTTGTTACTATTAAACTGAATTTCTGATATGACCTCTGAGACTAAATCCTGATGGAAATCAAGGGGGAAAAGTCAGTAGCTCAAGCTAGGCTTTGAAGGTAGCCGAGCTCAGCGATAGCACAGAAAGGAGCACTTATGTGAAAGATGAAACATGGTATCATAATGAATTCTTGTAGGTGCAAGGTACCAGGCTGAGAGCAATCTGTAACAGTCATTATTCAAATCAGCCAATGATGACAAGATGACAAATGATAATTTAAATTAAGGAGATAATGAAGGCTCTGATTATTCAATTAACTTACAGCTTTATGAAAGACTGTATTTTTTAAAWTGTTGATTACTTTTATCGCCAACTTTGCAATACCTGATACTAAGTGAAGAATTTTAGAGGCTTCCAAGAAACAGACTCTCATGTGAATATGASCTTATTTTATATTCCTTTTTTTCACAAAGTACTTATTCATACTATCATAATCAATGACACTTACTGTGATAACATTTCAGAATATATTTTCACTGAACAAAGCCCCTGTTCTGCAACTAATTCATCCATTTTTGCAAGTGAATACCTATCACAGAAAGACGACAAGATCAGTCTCAACTCTGCCTTGGCTTTGTTCATCTGTGATGGACCAGAACCTGCATTCAGKAGAACACCTCCAGAGCCAAAACTCAGTGTCAAATGTTTAAAGTAACATCTGGTTTTGAAAGTTGCACACACCTTATAAACCTCAGACATATGCTTGTATTTCCACATCCCAAAATATCCAGTCAAAAACTGTAGAAGGAGGCTTGGCTTGAAGATTTTTTTTTAATTGTTACTATGATTATTATTATTTTAAATACTTATTTTCTATTGATGGSAAGTTTAGTGGAGAAATCTGAGGGACAGAACAGTGCCAGCAATATCCTGACCTACACAGGTGAAAGTCAGGGTCTGGGGTCCCGCCGATGCCAGGACTCCAAGGCAGCTCCATGGAAACACCTGCATTAATGGGAACCCCAGGGCCAACAGAGGGCTGTAGGATATGCAAAACCTCATAGCTCTACAGTGAATTCTCAAAAGGYAGGGATTTGGCTGACTTCCAGTTTTAAAAGAAATTAAGGCTGCCTTTCAAGGCACTAAGGCAGCCAGATTCCATCAACTCTCACTACATTTTGAATAACTGCCCTGGCTTCTCTCCAGCAGGAACAACTTGTAACACTGCTGGTGCTTTGAACTGGGGTCTCAACACACAGGCACAGAAAATGAGCTTTTGAAAGATTAATAAGAAAAGTAATAATTCTAACTCTATGGCTAAGAGATTCATCTGGCCAAGAAAACAAAAAAAGGCCATTCTAAATCTCAGACAAATGAACTATAATTTTTCAGTAGCCTGGGATGTGAAAAATGAGGCAAACCTGGATGCTGGGCAGGGCTCTCAGAATGCCAGCTTGTGCAAGTGAGGAGAAGGAAGATACTCCCAAGGGACAGCCCTACAGCATCACCACCACCTCCTGTGTCTCTTTCCCATCAGGTTTCATCAGGAATACTTACCCAAACCAAAAGGCTTTGATCAGCAGGTTTTGGCACAGATACTGCAAATTCAGCCTTTAGATGCAAGTAATCCTGGGGAGTCCTAGCTCTGTGCCCTCAATAATTTACATCCCCTTCTACACATGGAGTCTGCTGCAAATAAATTACCAMAGACCTATCCAAGCTGTTGTACTCTGAGGGACAAAACTTGTCCTGCCTCCTTTCCTTTCCCCTATTCTCAGTCTGGTCTCCTCAGGCCTGAAATATATCCAGTTATGGAAGAAGACAGCTACTGATGCAGCATGGAGGAATTTACTCATGAGATGCAAGGAACAAGGAAAGAGAAGTAAGATTGCTTGCTGTGGCAGGGTCCATCCTGTGGTATTTCTCTACCTCCACTCAGCCTGGGGTATTGCTCTGCTCCCCTCTAGCTCATTGAGGGAGTTGGAAAATATCCTCCCAGCATTATGGATTCATCCTGCCAGCCTTATTCATCCCAGTGGTGGCAACCATGTTTACTAGAGGAAGCATCCTATAGTCTAAGGAATGCTGCCACTCTGGAGGTGTTTCTCTGATAACCACACTTGCATAATCTCAGATCATATATGCAACTCAGGCTAAAAAATGGGTTCAAAACAGGAGGGAAGCTGTGCATGCAGCACAGGATTGGCTGGGGCCAGCTGTGCCCAAGTGCACAGGCAGGCAGACAGGTCAGTGCTAAAGCCTTGTGGTGATGAATTGGCTCGATCAGCCAACAGGTTTTTCCCCTTCCACCCATTGCTCAAAGCTGCACCTGGAAGAGTGTCTGTGTTTCCTCCAGCACAGGAGAGAGGGAATTCGGTGGAGAGATACTGTAGTGGTTGAGTGCTGGAGCACACCAGCCACGAGGAGCCTCAGARGGAGCTGGACATGCTCAGCCTGCGTTTCTGCGGGCTGAGGGAGCATCTGGAGGCTGACTGCCACCACCCTAGGACAGGGAGAGCTGGACAGAAGCCAGGCAGATCCTTCTCGGAGGTGCACAAGAAGCAATGGTCACGGGCAGGAGCAAGGGAAGTTCCAACTAAGCTTTCTTTCCCCTCGCCTTCAGTGAAGCTGGTTAAGCACTGCAAAAGCACTGGAGAGCATGTCAAATCTATCCTTGCAGATACTCAAAACTCCCCTGGACAMCATCCTGAGTGCCTGATTTGAATTAGATGTTGGTCATGGTGGAGCAAAAGTCGTATTGCAGATCTTCAGAGGTCCCAGCTGACTTGAATGAGGACATGAAAGGAGGAAGAAAAAAGAGGAAAAGCCGAATAAAATCCATTGGTTTCCTGGGTAGAAGATGGCAATGGCCAAGAAGATGGCAATGGCCAACCATGACCAGCATCACCAGCATTTCCAGAAGGTAATGAARTTTGGAAACAAAACATTTGCAAAAGCAGAAAGGTGTGAGATTGAAGGACATCCTTGCATCCTTCTCTCCATCAAGCCACAAATCGCAGGGATGTGAAACTTATCAGGCACCCCCTTGTCCCCATTCATGATACCTCCCAAGGTTGCTCCTGAAGGACAGATGATGTTCAGCACAGCAGGAGTCCTGGCAATACGTGTGGGGCAAGTCTGCTTCTTACTGAGCTCTTGGAGGAGAAACCTCTAAAGGTTGTCTCATTTGACATCTTGACTCTATGCAGTTTCCTTTCTGTCCTGCATCTTCAAAAACATCTGTAAACTATATGAATTTCATAGGAAAAACATTTTGGTTCACTTTAACCTTAATCTGGTTTGAATTAAAATGAGACCCACAACGTTTCAAATCAAGACACCATGTAAAATCACATTTGTGTRCTCCTCCTAATGTATCCAAGAAGGTATAAAGGAACTAACTGCTCCGGGGGTTGCAGAGTTGGCAACATGGTCGTGCTGGTGTTTGTGTGGAAGTTTCCAGTGAAGGATGTARTGCAAGAAGCTGCAAGGCTGTCCCTGCAGTAGGCTGACATGCCAGCAAGCAGTACAGCCCTGAAGGCTCAAAGACCTGCACCATGTTTTGTAATAACTTGTTATAGCTCAGTGACAGCTTGGGGTGAGGAGAAATCAGCTTATGTTTTCATTTTAGTGTGTCTAGCACAGGCATTAGCTTTTCAGAGCAGTACATYAGTGAGAGCAAGCCTGTGTGCTGGAGACTGGAAAAGGTCACTTTTGAGTCACATCACAATATTAATTGCATTTTACTACGCCATGATTTGTAGCAAATGATTGTACAAGCCTTCATTTAGAGGCCATAGCTGAAATCCAGTTTCTTCTTTCATGAGCTATATCAAAGAATATTTGTTTCATATGACCAGAARAAAAAGCCTGTGAAGTRTTTAATGATTTAAAYACAGACCAACAACAGAGCCACAAGCAAGAATTGAGCAAGTTAAAATTATTTTTCTTTGGTTCTTTTCACATCTCCTGAAATCATGTCTGATCAGCATCTCAACATAATCTGGAACATGCTAATAAAAGACTCAACAACTTAACAAATATAATTATGTATTTTCTTAGATAGGTAGTTAAGTACTGTATAGATGATTATTGGGTTGCATCTCAAWGAAACTTTCAGGATCTTACTGTGGMGATAAAATGAGGCAGTTGAAGTGTTTTATACTTGATTTATCATCTCTTTGCTCTYGTCAAATAAGCACCTCCAGAGAGCYGCCACAGTAGAGGTTTCTCTTTTTAGGAAGACCAGGAAACCTCTAAAGATGCTCACAAAGATTGCGGAGTGCCCGTCTGTTCCCTCCATGTGCCAAGACCTCTTCTTCTTGCTGACCGTCACTGCTCAGAAAAGGGCTTGTCCCAGAGCTTAGCTCTTCTGAGTTRGGACTTTCTCACATTTTGCCAAGGTTTAATCACGGCCGATTTTACTCCTGTACTTTTCCTGAGACAGTTCATAGCTGTTTATTCACTGAAGTTTACAGACAATAATCTTGTCCCTCTCACACCTTTACTGAAATAAAGAACTAGCCTTTTTATTTTCTAATACATACATCATTCAAGCCCCAACCCCACTAGCTTTCATCAATATGTTGAAACTTTGTTGAAGCTTTGTTTACTTTGAGCTTTGGCTGCTGGAGCTAAACTCCACCCCTGGCCCCAACCAATTAAGTAATGGTTCCCTACTGAACTAATTACAAAGGGAACTTGTAAATATGGCTCAGGGAAACTGTGGCATCTCAAAAACAAGAAGAGAAATAAATTTTTTCAAGCATGCAGTGTATTGTTTTAGTGTGATTTGAGGTGTGTGTCTCAGAAGTTTGTAATATTGTAGTAAGTGCRTGGTTTGATGAACACAGGACTTGCTGGGTAGTTTTCATCCATGTAGTTTTCCTCCCACTTTTCCAAGAGTGCTTCTATTTGTCTTTACAAGTTGTCTGAGCACAGCCATCTGTCAAATGTAGCAGCAGAGACAAACACTGGGAAGTTCCTGGGCTCACCCTGCCTCGATCAGCAAGGGCACTGCTTCCAACTTACCAAACCTAAGACTCCCTTCGGTCTGTTCCCAGGAAAGAGCAGGGGGCCACCACCAGACCTTCTCCAGCAATGGCTCCCACTTTCTTAGGGAAAATCTTGGGAGGAGGATATATAATGGTATATCAGGTGAGCTGTTTTTCAGTGCAGCTTTCAGCTGTTTTCTTCCTTCATGATTTCCTCAGTTTCCCCACTCTGTTACTGGTTTTGCCCTTGTGTTTGTACAGTCAGAAGAYCCCAGGGTATCCTGCTGCTCCAAAATGTCACATGTGGCTCACAGCCTATTTCTGGCAGGCCCAGGAAARCCAGTGAGCTATGCTGAATAATTATTTGCTGAGGCACCTTTGTTCCAGAGACCTTCTATCAATCTCGCTTATCGGCACAGTGCTGCACTGTAGTGCTGTAAAAAGCACTAAAAGRAAAACTGCTTGGAGGGAGTTACCTGAAATATGCTTTTCAGCTTGTGTCCCTACTCCTGCTCACTGCATGGAAGTGTTGCAGAGGCAGCAGCAATTTCATGCCATCGCTGTCCCATTTGCACTGGGTGCCCTCAATATCTTGTCTCTTCCTCTATTTCCCCACCCACATCCATTTCAWGTCTCACCTCATAGCAGCATTTTTAGCAATAGTTTGCAAACCCCTGACTATGACAAATGCCAAAGCAGAGTTCTCAGCAATTTCACCAGCATTCTATATTATCAAATGGTGGGGGCTGGTGACACCTCAAGTGGACAAATTTTAGCTTTGGTTACATTGAGTGACTCACTCAGTACTGAGGCTGAAATCCCAGATTTTTCTGTGCATGTGAGTGTTCCCTCCTCCCCACCACCCATGACCACCAGCAYAAACTGCAGCAGGRCACAAATACCTGCARYTTTTATCCACTTCATGTTATACAATGCCTCCTGAAACACAGGATTCGTTGCACACGTGTAAGGCSCAAGTGAATACACAAAGTAGAAACCTAAGTACAGGCATGCCCCCACACAGGATTGATGTCCCATGAAATCTGCTGCAGCTACAGCGCCTTTCTCCAGCATGAACTTCAAAAGAACTGCCATGTGCTGGAGGCCAGCTTGGAAGGGAAACACTGCCTGCATATAACCAAAGCCAGGACAAGAGAGGGCAGAAGAGCTCTGGCTAAAGCAGAAAGCAGGAGTGATGCTGGAGCAGGACATCAGTGATGGTCCACATGGGCTCAGACACTCAGCATCCCTTGGGATCAGGTGCATGGTGAGTGTGACATAATTCAAGTGAGTATTTATGGTTTATTAGTAAAGCAGATGAAATGGAGTGAGAATTAGAAGATCCCATCTAATCCTCTTTGCAAATAAGTTTTTTTAAGATGTAAGACCTGTATATGATTTCTAACATTCAGAATTAATGACAGTTATTTCTGATTAAGTTCTGTTATTACATTCAAAATGAACTTAGTCATGATGAATTATTTTGGTACTTAAAAAGACATAAAAATGCAAATCCAAGGATCTTCTTCAGCTTCTTAGTATTAATGTCCAACTATGAATTGAACTAAGTTAAAATTAAGTTAAGGGTCATGCTTTCAGGAAAAAAGAATCCACAGTTTTTGGAAGATGTGTCTCTTTTTCTGTAGCACAAAAGCTGTTATAACTCTCCTGGCTAGTACAGCTGTTGTTTCAGATGCAAAAACTAGTATCTCAACAAGCAYCTTCAAAGAAAGAAAGGCTTCACATGAAAGAAACAAAAAGAATAACCATAACTTTAAAAAAAATATTTATTGAAGTTTGTTATATTARTAATGATTATGCCAGTCACTAAGAGTTTAAATGGCAAGGTTAATGTTAATTCCCATTTTTACACTGGCCAGCATCTGCCATAAAGCAAAGGTACTGTCTACTGGGATTCAAACCTGCAGCAAAAATCCCTRGTTAGGTTTTATGTGTTCTCACACATCACTCAGCAGCAGCGAGGCTGAGGTGACACCAAGGAGAGATACAAAATGCTGCAGTTTGCTCATCCACAGTCCATCTCGTGACATTGTCAGAAATACTGGTAAATGGCATTAATTTTCACGTTTGCCTTCAAGAAATAAGAAATCAACACCTTCCTTTAATGTTGATTGGTCTTTTAGGTTTTTTAAACTGTGTTTAGTGAGCAACAAGTTACAAATTAAGATTAGCTAATTTTAGCAGAGGTGAGTCATACAGATCTCCAGGAACCAACCAAACTCAGCATTTGCCTGTGTTCTTTGCTTCTTGCARGCTCTGGAGGAAAGTGATAGCAATTCACATGGCTATGAAAAAAAAACAAAATCTGTTTCTGTGGTGTGCCTGAGCTGAGGACCCCACATTTRCTCATGCTCCTGCCTGTTCTGTGCCATCAGTTTGAACAGCTGCATAAATAAACGCTTCACACATGCATTCACACAAGCTCCTTTATTGCAGAAAAGTCTTAAATGAAGACTTAAATRTTCTGGTTTGAGAGAAGGAGTGTGATGTTGCTGAAAACTTCCACCATTGGATTATTTTTGTGTCACAGCCATCAAAGGTCTTGGGCACTGAAAGTTTCATACAAAACCTGACTGCAAAACATTCACCATCAGTGCTTTGTCAAGAGTTTCGTGGAATGTTCAAAACCACTGACTTTCTTCCCTGCTTGGGAATAAACTTCACATTCACCAACAAATTAACTCCTCATTTTGGAAGACTTGTGTATAGCTACAGCCAGATAAATTTTCACTTATAAGCTGAAGGAAATGCCCAAAACAGTGCCGCTTTTAATCATGGAAACTGCCATGCAGCAGCTAATGAAGAAAGCCAGACATGGGCCTACCATAAATGAATCCCCTGGCCCAAAACACAATTCCAAAGAACACAAAGTTCAGCCTCATTTCTGTCAGACCATTCCCAAATAAAGCAGAAGAGACATGTGAATGTATCTTGCTATAAATCTTTCTCCAGCATTTCCCAGAAACTCTGATTCAAACAGGGACCAGATCTAGTAGACTAGATTGAGGCAAAATACAATTTTCATTTAAATCAGCAAGAGCTGCTGGTGACTAGCATGCAGCATTAAACCACGTGTWCTTATTAGCGTCCCAACAGAAACATGAATTTTAAAACAGATGGTAGAAGTTGAAAGAAATTGAATCACAAAATAAGATCATTAACATAAGTGCTTCCTCTTCTAATCAGCTACCACTGTGGTACTGTCAACTGGAGTGTTGGGAATATCATTCATTTCCTCATCCCAGAATGTAAATATATGAATTGTTTTGCTCCCAAATTTTCCCCCACCCCCATATACCCTTTGCACAGGCACTTTCTTTTCCCTCAGTGTTTACCCCAGTTAAAAAAAAAGTTAGGGTGGGCCATTTTCTCTCCTTCCCAACAGTGAAGTTTTCTGCACCTACTGAAAAAAAACCCCTAGATGCCAACAGAAGGGAATATTCTGGGAAGATATTTCAGACTTATTCCTCCCACACTAGAGTACAACCTGTCAGGTTGTAAACATAATAGTTTGGGAAAACAGCTAAAAAAGTACAACCATGAAGGAWAAGAAGCAGAGCTTCAGCATTCATATTTCTCAGTTTACACAGCAAGTGAACAACGAGTACTTTGTGCTCAAACCATTCCGCTACAAACAAGTYGTTTTTCTCACCTTCTCTATCACCTTCATCAACAAGATTTCTACAGCCAGAATTTAACTCCCAGTTTAACCACATTGTGGACCAGAGTATTGGTTAAAATGCTCTTCACTGGCAATGGCAATGGCTGTGAGAACTGCCTTGCTGGTACAAAATTCAGGTGGGAACCAGAGCACCAGCAAACCCAGTCATCACAAGAACCAAGGATGCTCAAAGTGTACCAGTGTACTACAAGGGATGTCAAAGCTATCTCAGAAAAAAAAGTCATGTAAAAATGGTATTCCCTTACCTGACAGAGCTTTCAAAAGTGCACAACTATCATCAATCTCCCAAGTGCAGTAAGAAAATGTGCTCCTGGGAACTATTTTCCTTGAGGAATAGGACAGCTCAGTGCAGGGTCCTGCCTGCCCCCTTGCTCAGCTCTAAGCTGTTAGTCCTGCCAGATMCCTGCCCAAGTCCTGACCTGCCCAAGTCCCAGCTGACAGCAATGGGTAGCTTGTCCTGTAGGGCCTGCAGGGAATCAAATTTTTTTTTGGTGCTGAGGACCTGGCATAGTGCTCTCTTTCTCTTGGAAAAGGAGCACAATCCTSAAATTATCACAAAGTTCCCAAAAGTGTTCTGCTGGGCCTGAGCTGTAGGAGGACCAGGTGCATAATTTCATTTTAAACAAGCTCAGCCTGAGCCAAAACACTGTGAAGCTACTACAGGCATCCCTTTAAATTTCTGGGCAAGGCAGTCACAGGTTTTGCTCASTTCCACTGTAATTCACAGTGGCTACACAGAGTTTTGACCTGTGGTAATTTAAACAGACTCTAACAGGCCATGGAATTTAAACCCCAAGCTGTTTTCCCTTTTTTCTGTCTTTAGGTGCTGCAAATGCTGCAGCAACCTAGAAATAAATTTTCAGATAAAAAGGGTCACTGTAGTAATTTCTCTGCTCTTCTGGGTTGAAGGAGTAAGGCTAAGTATATGTATGAGGCCGAAAGATTAAGGCATGCAATGTCTCAGGGACAGGGCTGAATTGCAAAATCATTACCACCTTCCCCTACATCACGTTATTGTCAATTATTTATACACAGAAAAGGAATTGCTACCATTTTATGTAAAAATATCYATGTATTTGTTCTCCCACAAGAAAAGGCACAAAACTTCTACCTATTATTTTCCCAGCTGGAAGCTAATCCACRCTAAATTTTGCTGCAGTGCTGAAGATTTCTGAAAAGCTTCACAGATAATTGAGTTGCAGCTTCAATACACAAGATCTCTGGGAAAGCAAAAGAGGATCATCCTCTGTTTGTCATCAGGCTTTTTAAAGCAGGAAGAAGATCAAGAAAAGAACAGATGAACCTGTTGAGAGGTTCTGACAGCGCTACTTCTGCCRGCAGTGTTAATAACTATCCTGCATTTCTGCACGGTTATTTCATGGCCTTAAGAGCCAGAGACTGGCTTAAACTCAGCAGTGCTATGCTGGAAATGCAAATGAAAGGGAATATTTCCATCCACACTGCAAGTCTTTGTGTGGAGCTCTTGGCTTCTCCGTGCAGCCATCTCCACTGAGCCCTGATGTTCAGAGTGGGCTACCAGGCTTTCACTGCGCAGGACCTACAAGGCAGCCGCCTGCTGAATAAGGACCTGCACTGATCGCTCAGGCAAGCTCTCCTCAGGCTCAGCAGRGGTGTAAACTGAGTCTAGAATGGATTTGGGTTCCTTCTGGGGCTTTCTAGTGCAATTTTGAGCCATTTGTCCCACTGAAGTACTGATTCAACAGAACAGAATGAGAGATTTGCAACCTCATTGTATCATCTTTTTTCTTTTGTTCTCAAGTTCACCTGAACTTCTGAACTGGTGTCTTTTTTTTTCCCAGTTAACTTAAGTGACTGTTTCATGGCACAGTGATTTGGAAAATGCTCATTTTATAAAGGCTTATATTTCAGTCATCTCCCAGCTCCCAGAGACAATTATAACACTGAATGCTATAAAGCTAAGGCTGCTAACATACAGATGGCAAAAACTGTTGGTGCAGCAGGAAAGGAATGGCAAGTGTTTAATTCTACCAGCTGCTCTGAATCCTGTGCAGGGGCAAGAAAACACATTAAAACCTTCTCCTTGCATAAGACTAGCTGTGAGCTCCTGATTGTAGGAAGTTTAGCAAATCTCTTCCCAAGCTGCCTTGCTGAGAGTCCAGTCTCTTCTGTGATCTCCCTCAATGCTTCTGGCAAGGGATCCCCTCTTTTAGGACAGCAGTTTGAAGCTTTCTYTAAAACTGGAAAGCTGAAGGAAGCAGTGGTAGAATGATCTTGTGCTCTGTGATGAGAGCAGCCAGCTCCCCAGGACAGATGTTGCAGTTCACTGCCCRGGAGTTTTGCTGCACTTGCCTTTGCCAGCACACATTGGCCTCTAAAACAGCTTTATTCTGGAAGGCCGTAGCTCTCAAAACCAAACATCCAACCAACAAATCTTAAAAATCAGACTCCTGCTTTTAATAAARTTATACAAGGGATGGAACAGAATGAAACATTTGCTTACTGATCAAAACTGATTGGAGCTGTGATTAATTGGTTTTAAAATCTGAAATGGCAGGTTCATTCCTGGCTAAACAGAAAAAGCACAGCTGTCTCTCCCCTCCTAAACAATTAGAATGGTAAGTTGGACATGATACCCCATTTCTAAATGTTTTGCTTTCCCAGTGTCCTGATCTGACACAGTAAGAATAACACATGCTGGAGAGGAACTCTTGCTGGACACAGCCTGAATCCTGTGYAGCTCAGGTCAGAAGTCTTCATTTTCCCTGAGTTTCCTGCTCCAACTGGGATTACCTGAAGTACCACTGCAGTTCAGTCCTTGGGATAAGGCACTAAGGAGAAATGAAGCATCTAAAATTGGGAGAATTCATTTATTGCATTGTGCATTTTCCTTCCCTCTTTCACACCAACAGGGAACAGGGCATAGGGGTTTTGGTCAGTTTGTCACCGAGATCTTCTTCCACTGCTCAGGGAGAGGAATCCTTCTGCTGCAGCGTGGGGTGCCTCCCACAGGAGGCAGTTCTCTGTGAACTTCTCCTGTGCGGGTCCGTCTCACAGTAGCAGTCCTCCCAAAACTGCTTTAACATGATTCTCCTCCCACGGGTAGACAGTCCTCCCAAAACTGCTGTGGCCCTACTCACTTGCTCATGGGGTGTAGTCCTTCAAGSACAGGCTGCTCCAGCCTGGAAGAAGGGCCCTCTCTCTCCCCAGCGGGTCTCCAACTGGACCACTGACCCCCTCTGGTGTGGGCATCTCCTCCACGGGCTGCGGGTGGATCTCTGCACCCTCTGTGGGCCCCATGGGCTGCAGGGGGACAGCCTGCTCCACCATGGTCACCATGGGCCGCAGGGGGACAGCCTGCTCCACCATGGTCACCATGGGCCGCAGGGGGACAGCTGCTCCACCATGGTCACCACGTACTGCAGGGGGACAGCCTGCTCCACCATGGTCACTGTGGGGACAGCCTGCTCCACCATGGTCACCATGGGCTGCAGGGGGACAGCCTGCTCCACCATGGTCACCTGCAGGGGGACAGCCTGCTCCACCATGGCCGTCACCACGGCCTGCAAAGGAATCCCAGCTCCAGTGCCTGGAGCAGCTCCTCCCCCTCATCCACTGACCCCAGTGATTCCATGTTGTTCCTCACAGGTTCTCACCTCCTCCTCCTTCTCTGGCTGGGAAGATTTTGGGTGCATCCTTTGTTTTGATTTCCTCTTAAATATGTTTTCACAGAGGCGTAACCACCATCTCCAATTGGCCCAGGTTTGGTCAGTGGCATGTCCATCATCCTCAGAGCCATCAGAGATTGGCTCTGCTGGACATGGTGGAATGTTCCAGAAGCTTCTTACCTGAGCCATCTTTGTGGCCACCTCATTACCAAAATTTGGGCCAAGTAAAACCAACACAACCATTCAGGGACATTTTTTGTTACAACAGGGATGCTTGGAGTCAAGGTTGGACTGAAAACCTTCCTGCATTGCAAAATGTCATTGCACACATCAATGCCATTAGTGTAATTGGTGCAGTTACTAGATTTATTCTTCCCATGAAATATAGAGATGTGAACCATTTATGTGTTTGCAGTGCAGCCACAGCTACTGTCTTTTTTCTGCTGCAAAGAAGCTGTGTGTACCAAAGGCTGCCACCTCTTTCGTGGCAAAAATGTTATCAAGAGGAAACAAATGAATAAATCCTTTTTTTCTGGTAAAGCAGAGCCAAGAAGGCTGTCAAGAGCATGGTGGAAAATTATAGTAATAGGATAATGGAAAAATTACAATTTGTGGAGAATGAAGTATATTACTTCTACATTTAACAGGCCTGTGGAGAATAGAAACAGCTTTTCTGCTGAAAGATTTGATGTAGAGCCARAAATTTGAATGACACCTTAAAATAACCTGCCAAAGGAAGGGAAAAAAATAACCTTTCTTCTTGAAATCCTGTAGCAGAGTTAGCTCAAATTAGAACATTTTAATACTGCTGCCCAGAGTCGTGGATTGGGGAAAGAGTGACTATTAACTGTGGATATTGGTCCAAGTTGATGGAAAAGCTGGAGAGTTGTTTAGTAAGGATAGCTGTTCCTGGTGGTTTGTTTGGAAATTCTGYCATACTGACTAAAACCCCCCCTAAGCTTCTGCTTACATGGGGAGAATTTTACTGTCTTCAAACAGATAAATTTAATCTGATTATTCTTTACAAGAACTTTTCAAGAAATTCTGGACTGGCACATTCATCATTATTTTGTGTTTATTAAGGCTGTTTTTTCAAGTTGTATTTCTGAAAAATAAAGATGAAACAATTCATTGGTTTCTGAATGCCTGAATTGGTCCTACACATTTTGATGTTTAGGCCTGACATACATCATCAATTTATTCATATTTGATTTCTTTCCAACAGAGACTCATATGTATATTTTTATTAGTGACAACARCACTGAAAGTGTGTATTTCTTCATAGTACACCTAAAAATAGTAATTAGAATTACACAGGTTGCCTTTGCATTCAGTGCATTTACGTCAGTTTGAAAAGAAGTCTGTAAAAGAAGTATCTGCAGACATTGGAAGAGAAGTGAAGCTGGTAAGATGTGTCAACATGTGTTTAAAAAAAAAAAGAAAAGAAAAAAAAGGTAAAATGGTACCATCCAGGGTCTGATGAAAACTCAGCAGGTAAGTGGATCTGTGGTCTTTGAATAAGGAAAACTTAAAGATCTTTTGCTCTGCAGATCATGCCTACCATTTTTTCTACAAGGATTATTTAAATGAATATCAAATTACATAACTTGTCAAAGTAGTTTTCTGCTACAGTTTGGGAAGAGAGCAGGAAATACTCCAACAGTAGAGCTTCAAAGCATTTGTTACAGAGGAAAACAGCTGTATCTGACTAGGTCTTAATCTAGTAGGATACCTGAAAATTGAGAAATCTATCCATGCAAAATTCAGAGAAAAATAAATTCTGAAAATGTTCTGTGGGTGTAAGCTGTTTGCCAGCTCTGCCACAAACACTTSCAGCTCTCCCCACAGGCTGAGAAACATCTCCAAGATGTGTGCAGGACTGTCACACCTCTGCTGGTGGCTGCAGAGGTTTCGGTAGCTCTACACTGTGTCTGAAAAACCTTCCAGCCCCAGAAGGGAGTCCCGGGTGCCCCATGCAGCCAGACCATGAGTGTGTGTTGGTGCTGTGCTCTGCCGAGGTGCAGAACAGTGTACAGGAGGTGAAAGCTCCACCTCAGGAGATCAGAGCTGCACTTTGGTACCATCAATATAGTACATACCTGAAAGCTCTCTGGGTGGCCAGCAAGGCTTCCTTCTGCAATGGTACTTGCATTCAGGTGAAATTAAATTCTTGGAAAAGCCATGAGTGGCACTGAGTATGAACAGAAGTCAGTCACAGAGTGCTGTGCATCTTCACTGAAAAAAGCCAGTTTTGAACAATGTTCCCTTTTTCTTCTTTTAGGACAGAACTTCTGTTTCCTTGCTATGAGTTGATCACACATCCACATCAGGTGTTACAAATCAGTCAGACTGATGCTGGAGAACAGAGTGGCTCGAGAATGAATCCTGGATTTTCAAAAGATGCTTCATCTCCTGAGACCTGACTTGAGACCCATCAAAAAGTCTCCTCAGCACTTCAGAAAATGCACTGCCTGATACAAGATGTGCAACAGCCAAGCATCATTATTGCTATCTCTTGATTATAATTAGAAAGTCTCTGCTAGTTGTTGTCACTTAATAAAACTTTTGAAAACATGTAGATACAAAATCTAGTATTTTGGCCAGAAATTATTATGACTAATKGCATTTTGTTATTTGCATTTTCCCCGAGGTATCAGTATTTCCTGCTCCCTTGCCAAACTGCAGCATAAAACTTCAACTRGTTATGTAATTTGTTATTAATTTAAATAATACACAGACAATATTTTGGTTTCTCTGAGGGAGAAAGCATCACCATCTCCTTTGACATAGTGGAAAAAACCCTAATATTAAAAAATTTAAATTTTAAATGTGTTTATAGAAAATCAGCACTTGTGTGTAAGTTAGACTAGTTTTCACAAGTTTGGTGAAAATGTTTCAGATGTAAAGTTTATTTACCTATGTTGTGTTTATGTGGCAAGGTTTTGGTAGCTGGTGGGGAGCTAAAGAGGTGACCTCTGTGAGAAGGTTCTAGAAGTGACCCTTATGTCCAGTGAAGCAGCCAACTCCAAGGCAGACCCAGAACTGGCCAAGGCCAAGCCTATCTGTGATGGTGGCAGTGTCTCTGAGATAAGATGTGTAAGAAAGGGGAAAAAAATCAAAATATTGATGAGGAAAACATTGGGATTGACCCCAAATGTATTTTTGTCTGTTCTCAGTTGACCCCAGGATCCCAAAGCCAATCCTCCAAGCCAGAGCCCTGCCAAGGAATTGCAGCATCATGTGTCACACCACGGTGCCTGATGCCACCCCTCATCTGGACTGCTCTCCTGCGCTCTGTGCACACAGACAAAATTACACAGGAGGGTTTGCTGAAATCCAGGGATCTGACATCTCCTCTGAAAAACCTGCTGATGGTTTTAAGACTACAAAAAGCTTTGGAAGCTCAGTTGTTTTTAAGTGGAAGAGACTTGCTGATGTGCAAGGGGGCAATTCTTCCCTTGAGTGACTCAGCTGAGGCAAATTCACYTCAACAGCAGACCTGACCCCAAAATTTCAGTGACCAGGGAAGTTCCTTGTAGGTTTTGGCTTCTTATTGCTCGAACTGCCTAGCTGAACTAAAAAGCAAGGTCGTAAAGTCAGATGAGAGGAGGTCTTCAACAGAGGTTGCATTTGGTGAACATCTCCAGGCACAGCTTAGGAAATCTGAAAGACTGATATGATGTATAGTTTGGGCTGTTGCCTGTCCATCTAATGTGTGATGTCTGTTTGTTAAGGAACATTGTTAGGGGAGACCTAAAGACTGTCTAGTGCTGCTCCAGAGTTCCTCTCTGTAATGAAACATTTGATTTCTTTCAAAATCMTGTGCTCTTGGAATGATAAATGTGGGAATCATAAAGCCTTGTAATGCCGTGAATGTTTATATTCAAATATCTGAAAGTGACTTGTTTGGAGTATATATTATATAATTAATGATTTATTTTCRAAGATTTGCTGCTATGGCCATGTGTAGAGTTGTGTCTGTGATCACACAGTGCTTATAGAGATGATCACATGCTGCATTCATTGACACATTACACCATGCAATTACCRTGTCATTAACATGGGAAGTGGAGTGAACTCTTGTGTTTGTAGCATTTGGAAGACTTTGCAATTTGTTCATTCAAGAGTTGGGAGAAGGAAATACAGAGGAAGCATACATTTGTTTCCTGTAATCTCACAGAATTTAATTTAATTAAAAAGCCAAAACTATCTTGCAGTCAGTTGGGAAAGYTGATTCCTTTCAGGTCTAAGTCCCTGTTGACCATTTAGACACAGCACTGGATTGCCTTTTCAGGGGTACTGTAAGTTCTTAGGGTTCTGTTGTGGAAAATCTAGAAGTGCTACTATTTTTAAAAGGTACTATACAAATAACATAAATACTATATAAATAAGAAAATGTAGTGCTATCATTCATCATTCTGCAGCCATTTTATTCAGACTGCCAAGTCAAAGACTTCTGTGTGTATTACCTTCCTGCTAGGCTCCAACAGAGGTCATATAAAAATGTGTTTCACTCTGACAAACCAAATAATCTGTTGCCAAGAAACATAGAGAGTCCTTTTAATAAGCCTTTTTCTATCTTTATGCAGTTTRGACAAGAGTAGCTTAAATATTTGATTGAAAAAGGTCATTAATCAACAGTTGTGTTGAAAAGTGGTCTCCATCTTTGGTAAAAGGATTTTATTTCTAGCATTTTTTTAATTCCACAGAAGTTAACTCTTATAAATTTCATATCTTACAGAAAGTCTTTTGATATGGTATTCTGTAAGAAAGGGCTTTAGAGTCTTAGTCCAAGGTATAGGTAAAGCCCAAACCCCTTTGTTTGCCTCCCACTGGCAGCAAACAATTTTCTTTGTTTTAGCAACAGGTCTTATGTGAGCACTAATCATAAACCAAGATAAAACATGGATCTACAGTACTTTAATGGTTCCCTGGTAACAACTTGAGTATGCTCTTGTACCCAGCAGTGTGTGCAAGGCATGCAACCTGCTCCTCACTCTCCTTTCCCTCTTTTAAATCTCCTTTTCCCTCTTTTAAATCTCAAACTTCCATAGGGTAAGAATGGATGAATTCCTACAGTCACTATTCCTACAGTCATAAACACTTGTGTGGGGAATTTTTGTTCTTTGCCTTTCAGGTTATGTCACTGCCTGTCATTCAGTTTATCTGAGCCCTTCAGTCAGAGGATTTGCAACATGGGACCAATGAAAGGGCTAACTCACTCCTGGAAGGACCTGTGGATGGATGGATGGATGGATGGATGGATGGATGGATGGATGGATGGATGGATGGATGGATGGATGGATGGATGGATGGATGCACAGGCAGATGGATTCTTTGGCATTAAGTTGCAGGAAGGCACTGCGTGGTTACTTATGTTTTACTTTAGTTTTGAGGGAAAATATATAACAAAGTGGCATAGTTTTCATTGCATCTCAGAAATACTAAGGTTTTGTGTCTTATACTAAATAATGATTAAATAAAGGTATGGTCTAAAATCACTAATGTTTAAATAAATATAAATATATGCTCTAAGTAAAAATACAGCTGTACTAAATATACTAAGTACTAAGGTTTTGTGCCAGTCACAGATGGTTGAGGATCTGAGATCTGAGGACAACCTGTCTTCTGCTTTCATGTTCTTTCTTCTGGAATTTTTTTTTCCTCCTCTGAAGTGCATCTGTTTTGGTATTTCATCAGAAGTGGTAGGTACCTATGATAAATCTTTGAGTAGCTAATTTAGATCTCACTTTGAAAGTTYTAAAAAGATAAACTGATCATTCAAAAAGCCATGTCAAAAACTCGCAGTGCTGCTGGAGAAAACTCAGATTCAGATGCCRGTCACAGGAAAAGTTAGTATGTAGCATCCTATAAAGGACAGCTGAATTGGTATTTATAATGATAATATCTGCAAAGGAGCTTCTTCAAACTGTTTTGTTCCATGATTCTTTCTGTGAAAAATAATTTTATACACAAAAATAGTCATGTAGTTAATACCTGTAGTGGAAAGAAAGCCATTATCRTAGAATTATAGAATGGTTTGGGTTGGAACAGACCTCGAGAGCTAGAAGATCCAAGCCCTGGCTGTAGGCAAGGATACTTTTCACTAGGCCAGGSTGCCYAGAGCYCCATCCCACTCAGCCTTGAACACTTCCAGGAATGGGGCATCTGCAACTTCYCTCTCTGGGCAATCTGTTCCAGKGCCTCACCATCCCCATGGGAAAGAATTTCTTCCCAAACTCTGATCTAAACCTACCCTCTTTCAGTTTAAAGCCATTCCCTGATGTCCTGTCCCTACATCTTTGCCCATGCAAAAGGTTTCTCTCTTTCTTGTAGGTTCCCTTCAGGAGGGGGAAGGCTGCAATTAAGTCACTCCTAAGCCTCCCCTTTTCCAGCTGAATAATCCCAAATCCATCAGCCTTTCCTCATAGGGGAAGCACTCCATCCCTCTAATCAACTTGGTGGCCCCCTCTGGCCTTGCTCCAACGGGTCCATGTCCTTCCAGAAATGGATGCAGCACTCCAGGTGGGGTCTCACCAGAGTGGAGTATATTCTCTGTAAGAATGTAGTCACTTCTTGAAACATTCCCATAAAACATCAAGAGCTTTGGAAAAAAAGTTTGAAACCTTTTTTCCACCAAATGTATTTTAATTCTTCGAAATAGATACTGCTTCTAGAAATCCAGTGGTGTAACCTTGGAATGAACTCAGGAGCAAACTTACCATAAGACAGCACAGATTTAATGTGCAAGATTGTTGTACAATACAACACAGATTTGATGTCATATGCTCTTTGTTAAATGTCTTAGCCTCGAGTGTTGCCTTAGGCTTTTGTGGCTGTTAATAAGTGATGTGGAATCAGGTGCTAGATGTCAAAGTTCAGTAAACTRTGCTCATGCTGACAGCTCAAAATAAAGGAGTTAAAAATAATCTGCAATTTGGTTTGGGAAAAAACAAAAAGGAGAAAGAAAATAAATGAAAAATATCCTGCATATCCCCAGGATGCAGAAAAGTGCTTGCATATCCAATATCCTAGCAGCAGCCCTTCTTTGTCCACAGCCTTTTTGAAAGGTTAAGAGTGTGGTAGCRGTGCACACCCTTTACTCAAAGACACAGGACTCCAGCAGAGCTTCTGTGCAGAAAACCAGCCATCAGGTAACTCCTAGTGGTGTTTTTCAGCCTGTCCCCTGTGGAGCTTACAGTCCTTTTTAGCAGCAGTCAGGAAAAGCACTCTTGTGATGGAGCCAAAGAAATTATTTAGTAAAACAAWCTTAATGCACTAATTGTATTTCCCTTGCAAATTAGTGCTGGACTTAATTTTTCCTGCTGCCTCAGAAGTTTCRAAGCTGTGTCTGGAGCCAGAAAGGAAAGGTGGGAGCTGGGACACTTTATTGCCCTAGTCCTGGTTGCGCCATTGCCCATCCCTGCCTTTCCACTCTTCTTGCTGGTATTCCACTGCCTCCAGGCCTGTCCTTTACTGAACAAGAGGACATGCAGTCTCACTGTGGACTTATGGGATGTGGAAAACTTGGAGYAAAATTGCACTGTGGTCAGTAAATCTTTTTTGTCCTGTTGCTTCTGGACCRAATCCAGCCTTCACATCAGGAGGTTTTGAGGGAAGGCAAGTCCAGGAGTGTGTGTGAATTGCACAGTTGGAGAGGAAGGAGAAAACATGATTCTGCCAAATTGGGTTTTTGGAGGGGATGTGAACTGCTAGAATTAGTTGAGTGGTTTGAAATTCTTAGTGCTGTCCATGGCAGGTCCCATGGATTAGGGACAYGGGTGCAGGTAAAAGGTGAAGAGTTGAGTAGCAAATTACTTCTATCTAATATTAGATGTTGCAATCTATACCAAAGATAAAAGCACTAGAAATTTGGATGATGTATTTTTTTATTTGTGCATAGATCTATATATGCATGAAAAACCTCTCAATATCTCTAATCTTTAAGAGCAGTACTGAGATATTTTGACAGAGAGTTTGGGCAAATCCTGCTGAAAACRTCCTAATTAAGAGCTGGCCTGGTCCCATGATAAGAAGCCTTTAGGAAAGTGCATCAYATGTTGCTCTGAGCACTGCTCTTTGGCCAGGACATGGGAAGTGAAYCAGTATTGAACTCAAGGCTAGCGTATTCCAGAAATCATTTTTTAAATCATGCAGTCCTGGTATTCTAGCAGCTGCAGTTCTATCCCATCTGGATGTGGATTTCTGCTGTCAGAGGCCTAACACATCTTGAGCATTTACTAGGTTTCTTGGAAATACCTTTAGGATTTTTATACTATTTTAGCACCATGCATTTTTTCCTCCTATATTTGGACTTYRASATACACCTTGAAGTGTGGCCAGGCYTGGTATCATGTTCCCACTRGAGATACAGGGACAGGTGAGATTCCTGAGGGTCAGGATGTTGTTGGATGGTATGTGAATGTCACAAATGTTGTTATATCCTTCCAGCTGTCACATCTGGAGTTCAGTGCTACAAGTTTTTTTTTTTCACAAAGGGTCAGTTATCTGCACTGGCAGTGCACTGAGAGAGATCAGCCCTCTAGYAGAATACTCTAGAGGCAGTTTCTTCCTCAAAATTCCTCCTGTGGGACTTTCCACAGCTGGAAAGTCTTTTTTTGGTGCATGACCATAATTGCTCTGCTTACAGAACAAGACAGAATGGAAAAAAAGGCAGGAAAAAAAATTCCCACTCCTTTTCCCACACTGAGCATAAAATGTACTGGCTGGCCTTGAACCAAGGGCCAAGAAATAGCCCATTACCATGTAACATGTTCCGCTGGGGAAAGTGCTTTGACATTTAAAAGAGATGAATTAAAATAATCTCCGACACGATTCTGTAGGGGAGCAGCAAGAGCTGAGCTCCTCCCCAGGAGAAGGYGAGCTGTGGGGTGAGGGCAGCAACACGCTCAAGCCAGGAAGGGGCAAGCAGGACCAGGCATTGCCACCATGGCAGAACTTGATTCCACAGCCCCAGAGATAGCCAGGAGCCCTGACAAATCCTTTCCTAACTCCTGTACTAGATTTTTAAACATCCAGATAGATCCCTAGGCTACATGTTGAGTACTCTGTTATTAGATCTGTTCTTGGGCTTCCCGTGGTGGTAATCAATAAACGGCTGTCAGTAAATCACTGGCYGTCAGTAAAAATCCTCAGGCAGAAATTGCCTGCCACTGGGGTCTGTAATGTGTTTCTCCACCAGGAAAAACACAACAGTATCGGAAGCATTTTATTTTCCTCTTCTTACACCTGTCTTCACAKTTTTTTAACAGGGAAGATTGATTTTCAGCAGCAAGCTCTCACTGAAGTTAATGCTAGAAAGCTTATTATTGATGCAAAATGCATAAAAGAAACTCTAGCAATGATTGATACTGTCAGTGTTGCTATTCATGACATTAATCCAAAAATCTAAAGTTGATATGATCAAGCTTCTTCTAGAAAACACAGCCTTCAGCCAGTTGTTGCTGTCTGCTTGTTTGTTTCTTTTTCTTAGGGGAGTGGAATGTTGGTGTTTATGAAATGTTTCAAAGGAGTGGCTTCTGCTCTGGCTTGTCTGCCTTCTTCCAAGACTGCAGCAGGGACAGTTGATACCACTGGTTTCTCTACGTTGCTCATTCTGAGTCTCTTAATTTGGTCAGCAGTTGACCTGTCCTTTGTTCACCATGTTATTTTAAATGACTGCTTTTATGATGCGTAACTGATGTTTGTTTCCTTTGTGTGGGCCATCACTGTAGAYTGTTAATTGCAGCAGTTGTAATCACTTAATTGTTACAGCTAGAAATATGTGCATATATGTACATATATGTGGTTTAGTAATTGCTTAAAAATAGAACAACAAAGGATATAAAGGGCCAAGATTCTAGATGCTGAGAAAAAAAAATCMATGAGTTAATTTAATCAATGCAGTACTGTAATTAACATTTGAGTAGTCTTAGTGTTTACTAATACATGGTGTTGATTCTTACTTAGACAAGCACTTTTTCAATAAAGAAATCATTATGTAAGAATTAGTAGTATTAAGATAAATATCTTCAAAGCAATATAAAATGTACCATTTCTGCTTAGGTTTTACCTTAATTGCCACATTTTCTGAAGGGGCAGCCTGACACTTCATAGCAGGAGGAAGCAGGCAAAATTATTCAGTCTGAGAATGGCTGGAATGTAAGAAGGCRCTTTTGCTGTAGACACAATTTGCTTCCCCTTTGCTACAATCTGGAAAAKTGTTTATTCAACCAGTTGAGGCTGGCTTCCTTCAGAAGCTGCTGTCACTCCAACACTCTAACAGGCAGGCAGTAATTAATCATGTGAAAGCAAGATAAAAAAAAACAGGTAAAATTCTGGCCTTTTCATAGCCTTCAGAACATTTAATGAATATCACTGCATGAGCCACATAAACATTGTTCATCAAAAGAAAAGTCTCTAAAGGTGCTTTGCACAGCAGTCCCTAATTTGTGTTGTATCTTTTGTGCTTCTACATAGGTCCAGCAGCACCCAGGATTTCTCTGTGSTCAAGTCAGTGCTGGGATACTCAAGATGTTGATTCTCTTGCAGACTTCTGTTGAAGGCACAAGAATGCAAGGAGGGTCTGCTTCCATGGTTCATCTAGGACAGGGCTTGGTCCAGCTACCAGTGTAGTTAAGGAAAAGCTGAATTAAACCTCTGGGATTCCTCTTTTGTCCAGGATTATTTTACAAATGAACCTGGTTTTCTGACGCCTTCATAGAAATGAAAGAGTAGAAAAGCATTTCAGGTTAAATCATTCTTCCTCTAGATAAAGTGTCATGTTTTATTTAAATACCCTGAATTCTCACCTATAAAGCCAACAATCAAATAAAAATACCAGAATCCACGGATCATGTAAGGAAAAATAAACTTCTGGACATGTAAATTCATCTATTAGTTTTGTAATTGTTCTAGGGAGAATGGATTACCTCCAAATCATATGACCTTATTTAATGGTGTAAGCATCAAACCACTTTTTCTTTTTGTTTCAATTACACTGCTCTTTATTCCAACTATCTTACATATTGTTGCAAAAATAAATTGTCAACAAAGCCATTCTGAATAAGCAGCAATTGAAATGAAGATGTTACTGTTACTCATTCTTAGTATAAGATGTGGATCATAGCAAGACAGGAAAGAATTTGATGAAGCAGATCCTTTGAAACATCCTGACACCTTCACTGGGTATCTCGGGTTTGCAGAGTCTGGGTTTCAGCATTCCTTTACTTCCTTGTACAAGTCAGAGAGGCTAATCMATGTGTCTGAAAACAKWGCATGGCTCTTGGAAAGTCTAAATGAAGGTCCTGAGCTTGGGGATGTGTGTCATCCTTCTTGGGGGCATCAGGGGTCAAGCTGGCACAGCAGCTGGGTATCCCAATGTTGATTGTGTGAGGTGACAAGCCAAGAGTTTGGGGAAGGATACAGGCAAGGTGTTCCAGCACATCTCAAACTGGTGGTGGAGCAGGCAGATGTGTGTCATCTTTTGCCAGGGAATGTCAGAGCCAGAACCCCTCWCCTCAGCTGTTGGCTGAGGAGACAGAGGTGCAACAATGCTCAGGCTCCTCTCTAGAGCACTCCAAACAATTATTAATAATTCATATCAGATCAGGAGGGGAGCAGAATGTTGTTCTCCAATGCCCCAGTTTCAGCAAATTTGTAGTGGAAAAAAAAATTAGTCTAAATCTCAGATATGGACATGACTCTTCGTAGAGCATATTTCAGTTCTARGTCACAAAGCTGAAGAATTTATTTCTCTGCCAAAACACCATTTGCTGCTGACATAAAGAAATTGATGACTTCTGCAATAGACTCTGGGGAAGCTTGTGGGCAKAGCTCATTGCTTCCTTCGTGCATATCGCAGTGTATGTAAGCACTGAGCCACGGGCTGGGCATGCTCTTCACCTCCACACAGATCCCGTGAAGCACCAAAGAGAGCAAAGAGTTCACAGAAAGAAAAAAATGGCAGTGAAGCCATTATAGCTCAGACTACAGTAAAAATCAATTAGCAAAAGTGGTTGCTTTGTAAACCCTCAGATGACTTTCACATTTTTGAGAGTTTTATTGGAAAACTTTTTATTTGTAAGTGTATTTACTTTTTACAAGAGCCAGTGTTAAGTTAATTTTTAGTTGGTTGAAAAGAAATGGTAATATTTGGAGGTAAATAACAAGATATTTGAAATAGCAGATAAGGAAGATAATGGACTGATCCAAGGAGGCATTGCTTGTGTTGAGGGAAATGTTACCATCTTTATAGCAGCACCACTCAGCTGTGAATGTTCTTAGAATTAGTTGTTCTTTTTTCTGGTAAAGCTGTGCTTACTGAAACTTTYCAWTTTTTTCRCTGAAAGTGGGTTCTGTGATAATAAGGATGGTGGTTTCATGCTGCACTGAGCATCTACTGCTTTGCCTGTTAAGGATTTGACTTTAAATCATTTCWCACTTGGTGCAGTTGGAAAAGCAGGAGGGGGAAATGTCTATAAATGTGATTCCGACTTTTACATCTCTCTTTTTCAAGTTATGTCTTCAGATGCTAAGTATTATGATTCACTGTGCCAGACTGGATTTGTTGCTTCATAGCTGTAAGATCGGTAGGGGAGTTTCACCCTATGGTTTATTAACAGACATGGTTTAAAATTGAAATTTGTAGGAAATCTGTTGGGACTAAATAGGAAAATATGTGCACACACAGAAATAACATAATCTTAAATTCTGTCTACCTCCGTGATTTTTATGGAATTTGCCAGTCTGGGTACTTGACAAAAACAGGAAGTAGATGTTATTTGGATTAGCTGTTTTCACAGTTTGTRGTGAATATATGTTTGCATAGTGCTTGCCAGTGGAGATAACTGTTTATCTCTGACAGTTCTGAAGAACTCCTAAAAGATGTTCTGAATAGCAAACAAAAAGTATTTGTTAGAAAAAAATTGGTATTTGGGGTTTTAACCTTTCTTGTGCTAAAAATGCAAATATATGTGCTATRTTTGATTTTAAACTGCTAATTTGCACTCATAAATTCTTATGCCTTTGATTTCTTCCTCTGTCACAGACGAAATAATTTTATTTTGTTGCATCTTATTTTCATTTAGAAGTGTAATATTTTGAAAATCTCATTTTAGAAGGTCAGTGTGGAGACTAGAATAGCACAGACAGATGCATTTTCCTCCAATTTTACTGGACACAGAAATATTTTCAAGGACAGACCTTGCTCAGCTGCAAGGACCATTATTCAATAAATGAAAATGGACTCCCTCAYCCAAGCCACCTACCACTTTTCATTTGCCCACCATCTTTACCTGCCACCCACCCCTGGCATGCACCATGTACCTACAAACATGTTGGTTGATGTTGTTCATGTTGGTTGATGTTGTTTT
>NW_026623241.1:3770010-3791244 GCF_030028575.1 Malurus melanocephalus | reverse complement strand
TTGTTTGTGTTCTTTTCCCCATCCTTTATATTCTGACTACATTGCAATTTGGTTGTTACCAAAGTTTGTTTTAACCTGACCCACATTCAGTGTCATGGGTAGTGCAATGAATATCTTTTAGAGAACACACTGTGAAATGAAGTGGACAACAAGGAGTCTGCCAAGGGAAACACTTCTGGGAGTCCCTGCAGCAGCTTCATGAGGCATATTGGATATGAGATGAAGCTTCAGAGGAAAGAAMAAAGGTCCTCTAGAAAGCTGAGTAGGTGCTACACACTGCATTACACCACCTACAGTGCTCTCACAAGGAAAGACGGCAGAATCTCAGCCAAGGAGTCTGTGGCTGTGGAAAACATTGAATACTGAAAGAGTTGCTAATTGTGCACTAACACGAGAAGAAAAAATATAACGCAGAGGGTTGTGATGTTTTGATGTGCRCTTTAACTATTCTTGAACAAAAAGGGCTATACAAGAAATGCTTATATTTAGCAAAACTGTTCTTTGGTAATTGAACAGCAGCTCACCTCACAGCAAGAACAGTTTCATTTGTGAAGTCTAACAAAGAACAAYACACAAAAGATGCAATCAAGAAACACAATGCACTGTAAGCTGAAGCCTAGGTATGGAGGAGACAAAAGGTGTTATTTCTCATGATATAGGAAATATATTTTCCCTATTAWCAGCCTAAAACCTCTTTCAATTAAAGGTTAGGTTTATTCAGTCMCATGCAAGAGTAARTTACCCACCAGCACATGTTTTTTGRGTTAACTGAGAAGCAGAAAAATTAAAATTGCTTTGAATACTAAGATAGACTAGCACACTACACATCTGCTAAAATAACTGTGYTAATTGATATGGTCCTTTGGCAGGCAAGACATGATGTGGAGCACATTTGCCCTCAGGCAACTGGCTATACCTGGAACCGTGGTGGCAGAACTGAAGACAGATAATTAGACAAAAATTTGTTCAGTGCATAAATGGCTCCTCAGCCTCCACTCTTTGGATCAAAGTCTGGAAAGAGCCTTGTTAATATTGTGTTAAGCAGAGACCAGCCAGTGTTGATGCACCTTGCATACCATGTGGGTAAATTGGAGMATAGTAGTGAGGAAAATTAAGGTACATAGACAAAATAACATGAACCTGTCAGACTGATATCTAATCTAAAGACTTCTGACAGGCTTACAATTATTTGCAGTGTGGGAATGTATGAATGCATTGTTCTTAAAACRCAATGACTGTTTTCAGTGAGGTCCAGCATCAGTTTTCCATGTCAAAAAGTTCATCCAGTTTCTGCCGTAGAAAGTACGAAGCATTAATTTAGAGACAATCCATTGACGTAAATCCACTGTGAAAAGTCAGGAAGTTGTGGCTGATGCCTACAGGAATTGTGACCTTTGATGGATGCCTGGATAGCAATACCCAAGGCTATCTCACAATATGAGAAATTCAACCAATTTCTCCTGTCTGAGTCATGGATCTTAGGAGTTTTGTGGAGTTGTATAACCATACTAACAATGGTGATTATAATAAAAGTGATAAAAGTGRTTATTTTTAACCTTCCTTGTTCTATTAGATTAGCATTTCTTTGGAGAGAAATGAAAGAAAGTTTTCTTTAGAGAAATGAAAAACTGGAAAGAGACAGTTGAGTAGGGTCAGCACATGCAAGGTAAGAGAAAGACATAGGCAGGATTTATACGTTGGTAGTAAATGTTCTGTGGAAAGGATTAAACCACCCAGACTGAGTTAAAGGTGGATTCTTGACATTGAAGAGAGCCCATGGAGGTGTGTGTGTGTAAGGAATAAGATTTCATCCACAGAGATAAAATCTAATGCAGTGGATGAAAGAAAGACAGTGAAAGGATTTGAAGAGAGGCTTGAGATTTTAGGACAGATGAAAAGGTATTTAGTTTGGTTTTGGCAAATAGGTTTAAACAGGGACAATTTTAAATAAATCCTTCTTTGAAATAAAAAATGAAAAAGAGCTATTTTTTCAGAATAGTCTCATCCTCCTTTGGTTGGAGCAAAAGGTATTAAACAACKTTTTGTGATGAGAAGCTCTCTTAGTACTTTTCCTGATGTACTCAGACTAAGGAAGGACTTTCAAAGTTTATCATCCCAGTTGTGTTATGTACTTTAATTTTGATATGTTCAAAGAAATTTCAATAAAATAGGAAGCTGGCTGATGGTAGCTAACTACAAAGTAGATTTGTTCGGAAAAAACAATATCAGTATCATAATTATTTGTAAAAAATACTATGTCTAAAAAAAWTTAAATGTAAATTGCCTTATTTGCCCTACTAAATTATATATCAAAGTTGAATATTAAAATCTTTGAAGATATTTTTGCATTTATTTTCCTCTCTATTGAGGGATTGGCTTAAGTATATTTTTCAATTTATTTTCCTGAGGCCAAAAGTCCTAATTAAATGCTAGAATGCTTTAGCCAGTTGTAGGCAAGATTATAATTTATGTTTTGCACTTTATTTTTAATTTATGATGTTATAATTGATGAATGCAAGTAAAACTGTCCATCTGATATATAGCAAAAGGATGGAAAAGTGTAAAGCACACAGAAACCATTCAGGAATAACGGCTTTTGTGTGAGCCTACTTTAATACTGCTTTTSTAAACTTGATTCTTGCAGGGAAGGAGGGCTGCTCACACCTGAAATAGAGAACAGTGCTTGCAGTCACCAACTGTCTCAGGTGTTCCTTTCTGCTGTTTCCTAGGACAGGGAAGCTGAAGTCTTCTCTTCCTTTTCCATGGTGTGATGGTGCACAGAGTGCAGCACAGGGTTCCTYTCTTCAGGAAGATCAGTTTAGTCCTGAGTGATGACAGCACAGCCATTCACTTAAAAAAAAAAAATCATAGAAACAATTTCCTAAATAAGGTATCTTCTGTTCACCTCTATCTTTGTTTGACTTTGTTGTAAGACTAAAAATTTGGCATTAATTTGACATTAAACCTCCTATATGAAAACAGGACCACAGAGAGAAGTTGGATGAAAAGCAACAGCCAGAATATTCATTAACAACTAAACTCAAGTACAGGAAAATTCTATGGAGATTTCAAAGAGCACAAAACCTTTCGAGTGGATACCACATCTGCAGAGCTGTTTCTGTGTTCATTAGAAAGATGGTCTTACACATAAAAAGAATGACTGGCACTAAACCTGGATGTTTGCAATAATTAAAGTAAAGCAGATGTTTTCATTTTTAATGTCATACTGAAGGATTTATGACTATTTTGCCATTCAGTTGCTGGAGTTAAACTTTGGAATAAATTAAGTTTTGTTCTTTCTGGTGGTGCTTAATTTCCAGCAGTGGGATTTACCTGTGTGTTTAAACCTCTCCTTTTCCCATCTGTTATTTTCTAGAATGCTAGTTTAATTTTCAATTTGGCATTTTTAGTCTAGGCTAAGGCTGCTCTCAGTTACAAATGAGCTAATGAAGGCAAACACAAGACAGTTCTTCAGAATCTGAATTAAAYATCTGAATCAATGTTTATATCTTGATTTAAATGTTGTTTCTGCAATATATGATTTGTTTCTGCATAACTATTTCTCAGAAATGTTGTTTTATGTTGACCTTGGACCCTATGAAYGGAATGAATTCTTTAAAATGAAAAAAAAACTAAAAAGATGGATATACATCTTGAAGGTGATACCATGTTGACCCTTAGTTCTGATCACAATACAGATTTGATTGGATTCCAGATTAGTATAATTTTATGATGATTAATTTAAAAAAAAAATCTCCATTCTGGCTGATTAGTTTATTTTTATATAACATTTTCCATTCCTCTGTTTACTTACCTCTCCATGGAAGGTGAAGAAATTTTTTTTGGCAGCATTAYAACTCTTGCTTCTCTGGAAAGAAAGTGCATTCTTGAGGAAAGTAACAGTACAGTTATCTTGAAGCACAGTAGAATCTGGGACTTTGTTTTAATTAATGGTGGCAATTCAGTTTTAATTTTAATTATTAGCAGACAATTGAGAGCCATGGCTTTTCTTTCTGCATAACCAAGAATTTACTGTAAATAAAGCAACCATTTAACATCTGCTCTTGAGTTTTTTACTGTGGAAAGAGCTTGTTAACTTTTGCATGGGTTGTGTGGCTTACCCAATACATGAATAATGAAGTACAAAATAATGAGATTCTACTGCAGGTAAAAGCAATGCAGTGTCTTCTGAAGTAGAAAATGAAGTGTTCTTGTGTGCTCATGGAAGAGCTCTGAGCAGCAACTTTTTTTCAGCTGTTTTGTTTTAGGCTCCTTAGGCAAGGCACTGGGACAAGGAATCACAAGAGCTTATCAAATGTGTCATCAAAGAAGTAAAACACTGAAATGGAGGATTCTCTAAGAGAGGTTGCTTTTTTTTTTTGCGAGTAGATAACAGCACAAGAATTGATTTCTAGCCTACGTTACAACTGTGCAGTCTCAGAGCTTTCTACCTTACAACCAGAACCACTGTGTCTTACCAGCCTGGGTGACACGGGGTAACCATCTCTAAGAAGTTTCAGCATTCACTCACCGCTCTCTCCCAGGTGTAAGTCTGGCAGTCTTGAGACGTGTCATGTGAAACAAAGCAAAAATGTGCAGAGATGACAAGTGACTATGTACAATTTCTTTCTCAAGCTGAACAGGGCACACTACCTTTTCAGGGAGATAATAAGGCAGTAAAAGCCAGAAATAAAAAGTTTAAAATAGCATTCTTTTGGGCTTGATCAGACAAGAAATAGGTGGCTTAGGGTGGATACTAACTATTTGAATATCTTGTATTTTATACATCCAAGTGGTAATCCTAATTAAGTATACATTTTCTCACCTAAATGCCTGATGATTTCAATGTCTCAGTGACTAGAGGACTATCCTATTCTCTTGGTAACAAAACTTAATGCATCATTTATGGAAGAAAAGAGAGTAACTAATTGCATGATTATATAGCTTTTATCACTACATAACTTGTATCAGATATGCTGAAAACCCATTAATAAAGTGGAACAGAGTTTTTCTTTGAATTTTTTTTAGTGAGCCTGATGAGTGTATAATTGATGGAGATAAACACAGATGTTACAGATTAAATCTGAAGCACCTTGAAATGAACAGGCTCACAAAGACACTTCCGCAACTCTCAGAGAAACAGTGAAGGTGAAGACAATAAAAATAATTTTTCTTTTCTGTTTCCTTACAAGCTCAATGTTGAGTACAGCTCAGCTGAAATTAGGCAATAGATCCAGGAAGCATGATAAATTTTTAATAATTTAATTATAATTTAAGAATAAAGTGGTTTTATTTGTACATTAGTATGCAGGAATCCACAAGCACTTAGAAATTAAAATAAAATTGTGTTGGACTGAAATACATGGGAAGTTCCTTTGTGGTAATATCAAAAACTTTAAGCAAAGCAGCACTGATCTTCTGCACTAGTTTGTGTCTCTGTGGTGCAGTCTCTTTTTCCTGTGGTACTGTAATTTTACATGTGAATAAGAAATTATTATTAAAAACAACAATTTTAAATCTAGGTTGCACTTTTAGTATTTTGCTTGTGAAGCTGCTGATACTCAAGATTATTATGTGACTCAAGTGCTAATTTACAGCATCTATAGGTGGGAATCTGTTATTGTTATGACTGACTTGAAAATTCAATACTATTTTTGAGGATTTCACATCGTGTGCTTTCCTTTGCTGAGTCACAGTGGGCTAAATTCATTATTCATTTATCAGACAGAGAGACTTGAAGATATTTTCCTTGCAACAATGAGGAAAAAGGGGAAGCTGTACTTTCTACAATTAGAGTTACAGTTGTATTTACTCATGAAAATTGGAGTTCAATGTTCTTCATCAGAAAATCTTGAGTGGTTGGAAACCAAGTGTRAAGCAGTGACATTTAATTTTTATAAAGCAGACCATTAAATCGGTCTTAGTCTGTTCTTTTTCTTGTACATGAATGAAATAACTGAACAAAAGTGTTTATCGTTTGCTCCCAACCTGTAGCAACTCCTTTAAACTTGGAACACTTTTTGWCTTTGTCCAACTCCATGGAAAAATAACATTTATAATTAAAAATTAAACATACAGTGGTTGGGTTGATGTTATAAGAAGAAAGGGAAGTTTCATTCTATTTTCTGGAAGGCTAAAAAACTCAGACCTTATCTAAGACTTTGCTATTACAGTTCAGAAAACYCTGCTGAGCCAAAATTCGTGTCTGTAATTTAGTTTCAGGCTTATGATCTGTAAAAGCAAATTCAAATAATTTCCTCTGAAATACAAGTTGTTCAGAACATGCCAAATATTGAGTTATGTTTATCAGTGTCATACTCTGTATCTAGGTTACTGTTCCCATGAAGCAGGCAAGACATAATTAAATTCCCACAACACAGAAATATTTGGTACAGTGACAAGCCTGCCCTACAGTGTTGTTGTGTGCATTAAATATTGATGAGTTTACCTTCTTTTGTACCTCACCAATATCTCTTATCAGGGTCCTGAGAAATAAACATAATAAATAACATAACTAAACTGAAAAAGAAGGAGATTGGCTAAATACTTTACTGCTGTGAAGGAATGCATTCTTTCAATATTAGGCATATTTTTAATGTTTCCCCAAATAGAATAATTTGGTTTTGAGTAGCAAAGGAGAGCAGATTACCACTAGATGCCTGACTATACTAGGCACAGAACAAAACCTAAAGAAAACAGAGCTTAAAAAAGTGACTTATGCTTGAAATCTGCAATAGCTGACAAAGCATGATGTGCTTAGGGAGATAGAGGATGGAAAAAGAGGGAAAATTATATAAGTAAAAATGTTATCAGATCAGCAATCCTGACAGCCACCAGCATGCTTGTAGCATAACTGCAGCTAATTGCTTTGTCACAGACAAAGAAAAATTTTAGATAGGGAGTYAAAGGGGGAAAATGGCATAGCTGTATCTGTGGCCTTCCAAAAGTGAGAAGCAGCATGAGGAAAGGTGTGAAAATGCTTTTATTGAAGTGTAACAGGAGATGTCTGATATGGGATTGTTTCAGGGGCTGCTCAGAGGGAGCAGCAAGCAGTCCAGCACCRAATGAGGAATGTGAGATGATGGGAACAAGATCAGAAAGGTTTTGTGAGGGTAAAAGAGATTTTATTTGAAGTAGTACAGGAAGATATTTGGACATAAGGTTAAAGGGGTGGAATGAGACACCAACACACCGAGGTAGGGTCTTGTCCTTCTGTCTCCTGGTGAGCTGCRCTGTGTTGGGCTGAGAGGGTGACAAAGTCACAGGACCCTTGGAAACCAGGAAAAGCAGTGTGCTGGCTGCACCTCAAGTGGCAGAGTATGCAACATCTGAAGAATCCCTTTTACAAAACCCCTAAAGAGARCAGTGAGGCAGGACACCTCCAGCTGAGGGTGCAAAGAKCCGCGCACGAGCATCACTRCAGACAGACCTGYRTTCTGCTTTGGCCTTTGGAGCCGCYTTGGMTRCAAATGGAGCTTTGGCTGCAGTGACAGGGCTGTGCTTGCTGCTGGAAGATGCTGTGACTGTGCCCAGCTGTGCTCCTCCTGGAGCTCTGCCCTTTGGTCTCAGGAGGATTCTCTCCTCTCGGTGCGGACATGGTGGCACAACCAGTCCTGTGCTGATGGAGCAGCCTGAGAGCAGGAGCTGAGGACTGGAATACAGCCGGGGTATCCTCACTGCTACCCACAGGCCAGGCATGGTGCCAAGGTGCCCACAGACACAGCTCCATCTGAAACCCTCGGAATTTGTGCTTTTTAGCTGCTTAGTAATGTCATGCTGTGGGTAAGATGGTGACCATGCCAGTGACTCCCTGCTAGGCCCAGCACCAGGTGCTCTCTTTGCCTTTAGCTGCATGGCAACACTTTAGTCCTCCCAAAATCAAATGCTTTATGCCCATTTCYAGTCTTGTACTTTGTGAATGGTTGCTGGAAGAAAATTCTTTCCAATATTGTACAAATGGCCGCATGTCAGCCTTTTATCCTTGTTTTACTCTGCTATTCTCCCTGCTGCATGTCGTTAGAGGGTATGGCAAGTTTGGCAAGGCTGGAAACAAGTTTTGGAAGAACAAAARCTTGATAWTTTTTTATTCCTTTTCATTRGAATAATAGACTTTCCTTTCAAGGTCCACACTACTAGTTTTTTATTACTGTGTTTTTAGACCAATGGATGTGTTTCTTGACCTACTAAGTCAGCCACTTTTTTCAAAAGTATCAGTTTTCCTTCCTTTCAGCAAAAAAATGGATGATCAAGTGGAAGATGATTGAAATTCCTTGATGAAGACACAACTCAGATTTTAAAATAAGGTATTAAAGATTATTATTATTATTATTATTATTATTATTATTATTATTATTATTATTATTATTATTATTATTATTATTATTATTGTACAACTATGAAAGATCCAATAAAATATGCTCAAACTATTATACAAATATTATTCTAATTTCATCAATTACAGAACCCTGGAAATGCTAAAAATGGAATCTTAGAAATAAAAATAGCAGGTATTCATGATTTTCTCACAGTAGCAGTCCATATATAGCTTATTACACTACTACTCCTTATGTGTGCTTACTCTGCCTATTTAATAAACACAGCATTAATTGTTATTCTTCAGAGGTGATTATCTTTTATAAGCAGGTCAACTGTCTTTCTTTCATAAGCAGGTCTTTGCCATTCTTAATTTTAYCAGAAAGACAAAATTTGCATGCTAATATAATTCTTTTGATCTTCAATTATTTGTAATTTTGTGGTAAAAAAAAAATTAAACAGTGAAGTCCTCAAGGCAGCCGATAAGTGTTCAGTACAAAATATAGATAATAATTTTCCTTGGAGCTTGCGYGGGGGTAATAACACCAGGAAATGTTTTATTAAACTCGCCCATGACTATCATGTCTTGATCCCAAATGGATAGGCTGCTCATCCTYTTTCTAATAATGATGCAAGAATTACTYTTACTATTTTTATTATTATTACYACTACTATTATTGTGGATCTAAAAGAAGAATCAGATGGACATGAGAAAGAAAATGTATATTTAAATGACAATGCAGTACATAATGTGGTCATATATGCCCAGAGCTGCTACAACTTTACAATATGTAAAACCTTTCAACACAGATCTTTAATGATTCAATATTTCTGCCTTGCCTAGAAAGGAGTTCTAAAGACACCTTAAGGCTTTAGCATCTGTCCTCTATTTTCAGAGCAGTGCTAGATTGACATTGTTCTTCAAATGCACTCTCCATGGCTGCCTAGAGCAGAAGCTTGGGTTATTAAAGACCCTTAAAGACACTTACTGATCTAACTGGGAAGAAAGCAGACCTGTTAAGCTGCTCATTTATCTTCTCCTCACCATCAAGTCAGCAACCGTGACCTTACAGCTTCCCATTGTGGCTGGCTGCACCGAATTTTGTGACACCCATGGAAACWCACTTATCTTTGGTGGTTTGTCCATGGCCTTTATTTCAAGTACAGACAGATTTAATCACATGCTGCGTGCTTTTGCACACATGGCCATGTGCCTCTGGGTGTCTGGACATGCCTGCAGGCTGCAGCTTGCAACATCCACCACTGGAACGAGCAGACACAGGCAGCAGAGCCCGCACAGTGCAGAGCTGGTGCAGATGGGTGCCTGGCAGCCAAGGCTTSTAGAAGACAGACTGCCAGCTTGCTCCTGCATTCTGACTGCCCCAGTGAGTCCAGAAAGCCTGTCCTGAGCTGGATCTCTTCTGGAAATTCAAATTTTATTCTCCTGTATTTCCTAATGCTACCAGGGATTTAACTGTCTGAGACTCTACGCAACGCAGCCCTGAAAATGTGCTGAACACATTTTTCAAACTTTAGTGTGCCAAATTTTTGGTAATGCTGAAACTGAATTAGAGGGTTTTTTGTCTCTTGGTAAGGCCCACAAGAAAGTGTGATGCTTATGCTGGGGAAAAGTTTCAGTAGAAGAGACCATTCATAAGGAATTTTTACAGAGTATAAATGGAGTATTTTTATAGCCGTGGTATATTTATGGAACACTACGATGGCAGTTCTGCAGTCAAGGGTCTTAYTAGAATTATTTACTTTATTCCCASTGCCKCTGTCAMTGCTCAAATAAACAACTCTGTCATMTTCTTGACTTTWGTCATTGGATTACTTATTTATCATTTCTGCAAACATGAAAAAAATCATATTCTTTTTCTGAAATATGATTAATTAATTTAATGCTCAGGAATGTTTCTATCCGCCACTGAAGTTCTTTCATGTATTTAGTAGTAAATGCAGAGAAGTACCATCTCATATTTTTCCATAATTATATCTCAGCTTTAGCTGGTACTGACTTAGATCAGGAGGAAAAAATGACACAGATGAGGTACAGTGGTACAGTGTGTAGAAATTTCCATAGCTGCAACTTGTCCCTTATCATTCCAATGACWGAACATTTGCAGAAACTTAACTTCMTGAATCTTCATAGYATAAAATTTCTCTAACAAGCAACTACTRCTAAGTTTCTTATTTAATTTCTTTAACATTTGTTTTCAGCCTTTAATTCCTAGAAGCACTAGAAGTRAATGAAAAAATAGGTGTAGATTCTAGGAACTGACCTACACAATTTTTGCTGAGATGACCCTAGGATTGCTCTAAAGTAATAAAGCCAAAGAGGTGAAAATCAACAGAAAATTTTGTAAGTTGTTTATAATTTCCACCAGAGAGACAATGGGGAATTTATTCAGGCCCAGATCAGTAAGCAGCACATRGCTTGTAAGAAAAGTGTGTTTGCAGTTGAGAGCAGAGCCCCTCATTCATTGCCCTGCTCAGCTCCCTTGCTGAAGCAGTGGGGCTGTCAGAATGCTTCAACTCAAGAGGCTTGATGTGATTTTCACATCTTGGCAGTATCTACAAGGCACCTTCTGGCAGCAGAATGCACAGATCTCTCCAAAAGAGAAAACTGCTGACACGAGAGATGAGCTGAAGAGTTGCACATGATCTTTTTCTGAGCCTTCAGCATATTTATTTTTTGTTTCCTTTTAGTAATAACTTCATTCAAACTGAAACCCATTTATTAATTTCTAACTCCCTGCCTTTTTTACTGTGCCTTCATACATTCCTCATATGTCAGCTTCATTATTAATGGATCAGTTTCGAAATACTGAAGTTTGCGACTTGGTACTTGCTAGGCAATATTTTCAGTGTTGAAATTTGGTCTTTCAAAAAGGCCTTAACATAGATTTTTGTCCTCTAAAAGCAAAACTTCAAGCACAAGTCTTTGCTCAGCAATTCTGTAATTTAAAATTTTATAGAATCATGCAAGGGTTTCCTCTGTGTTTCTTCTGGTTTTGCATACAAAATTCCATGTGCAAATTTTTAGGTCTAAGAAGGTGTCATTTTAGGTTTATCATTAAGTTTTGCTGKGGAAGGGCAGTTTCATTCACTGCTTTATTGAAATGGCATTTTTCTAGGGAAAAGATCTGAGACTTACTGTGACTTTTGCATCAACTGTGGGTCACCAAAGTCACATTGTAGTGAGCAAGGCAATTTCCGCAAGGGGTATAATTTATGGAGTATGTGCAAAAATCCTACTCTATTCAGCACATTTTGGGCTTTTAGACAGAAAGAGTGTTTGTTGCTGAATGTCCAAATTTAAGAAACACATGAATTAGTCGTACAAAGCCAAGGCAAGATGTCTGATGGACGAAGTTTGGTATCTTAGAGGGTGTATTTTTGCCAGGAGTGACTAAAGGGCAGGGGAAAGAGAGGAAAGGGGATTAAAACAATCTTTCAGTATATAAGGGGCTGCAGTAAATAGGAAGAGAGTAACAGGGTTTTAATGACAGGTTTTAGTCCTGTCTCTGCTAAGGGTAGGAACAGAAATGTTGGTCATTAATTGCCATGGAGAAAACTTGGCTTACAAATTAAACCTTTGTGCCAGCAAGGATAGCAAAGCACTGGAGTMTATAGCCTGGGAATGTGCAGGAGTCCCCACCATGAGAAACAGACAATCCCCATAAGTCAGGCAACAAATGTGCAACAAATGATCTGCGCATATTAGGTCCTGGCTCTGAGGCAATGGGTAGATCTTCTAGATTTGTGAATCTATAACCATCTCTCTAACTGCACGAGATGATAGGAATACAGAGTTAAAACAAGTGGCAGCCCAAAACCCAGATAACTGTATTTTTGTGAATTGTACAATAGCAATAACTTTCACAAACAGCATACCAGAATCTGTAATTCTTGCTTTCCTAACAAACTCCTAACAAAGGGACAGGAATACAAGACCCATTCCTCTGTTTTGATTTKCTGTGTGTCCCTCATACTCCACTGCCTATTCCTATCTGCATAAATGTATATAATTAGCAACATGAAAAKAAGTACTTTTGTTTTTTTCCTGCGGCTTAAAAAATTTTAATACAGATGAAATAATCAGATATTTTGGCTGCTGTAGTATCGATAGAGTGAGATTTTCGCTGAGCAACAACCCATGACTGAYGTGGCAGAAACCCCATGACAAAGAGCTCTCCATGAGAAGAAAGCCTTTGCTAAAGGAAGGAAGTAGTCTTAATGATTGAACATTTAATTCAGTTTTAGATAAATCAAGGATGATTACTTCAATTAMAGAACTGAACTATTTGTCACTGAACAGAGAGGGTTTTAGCTGCCTGTGTTTCCACACGATATCTACTGTACTGTATTTGAAGAAATGAAAARAAAAAGGTAACACAAAATACTTCTGTTTTATACTTTTAATGGCAAGCAAATCTACTTGTTTGAACAGAGACTGCTGTACCTAAAGTACATGTCATACATGCAATCACCTGACAGCCACAACCTCCACATTCTCATTTGCCCATGTCATATGATCTGCTTCCTCTCATCTCCATAGGAATAAAGGAATAACACTCAGGCCATTCTCTTCTAGTTCAATACCTCTATTTCCTCTTCTTTTTCTGCCAGCTTTGGATGTGTCAGTTTAACCACCAAATTGTACACMGTTTTCAGCAAAGTCATTACATGCATGACCAAACAAACATAATACACTGGTGTGAAAGGACACTCCAGTTGTATTATGAATTTGYCCATGCATGTCTGCACACCTTTTTMGAAGAAAAATGCTCACATCTCCTAGTAAAACCTGAATGTTGAAAAATGAGGAAATTAAAAATAGGCTGTAATGATGCTGATGCACTAAAATAGATGGTCGAGAAACAGTCATCCACTTTCAAAACATTTTTTTTTTCTTATTACTTGCTTGAAGGTAGCCAGTAGGGCAGGCAATAAGTGCATCCTCTTGATTTTTTTCTGTAATGCTGTGCACACATCCTTCAACTCTTATGGGTAAAAACTGCTGAGCACCTTATGCAAAGGAGAGAAAAAGAGTTCTTCTTTAGGGTTAGATCAGAAGTGTGTTTTTGAAGTAAATTTCCAATCATTCTTATTTATTGCACTGAATTGCAGAAATTTGGTCTTGATTTTCAAGACACATAGTCAAAGGCCGTTCCTAGGTTTGCATGCATGTGTTCATGGGTTATCCATACTCCAACTCTRCTATTAAGATGGAAGTAGGTGTCATCTTTAAAATATGTATATTATACTTGTCTCACGAGTGGTATTTGTATTTTGGTGGACACTAATTAATGTGGAATTTATTTTATGGTAAAAGGATATTTATGTCCAAACATGACAATGACATCTTTCATCTACCAAAGTCTCTTTATGGAGGAAGGATAAAGGATGCTCGCCTTGCAACCCATCTACATTTATGACTAATTCTACAGTCATGAAATTAATGTCTCAGATTTCATTATAAGGAAGGAAATGTTCTAGTCCTTGAGGCTGCAGGGTAAGCTGGTTGAAGCCGTGTAAAACATGCATCTGGAAACTCAAATTCAGCAGCACACAGTATCTGTTTTCTTAATTACGGCAAAAGTTAACTGAATGTTTAAGAAATTACATGTTCAGGGGATCACTCTTCAGCACTTGGGAAATCAAAGTTGTCTCAGTCACATTTATAACAGCTTTCATGAAAAGGTCATGATGTGCCTCTTAAATAGTGAAAGATAGTGTTTGTTATGACATTGGTTTTGTATTTTTTTATGTATGCAATAACTTAGGGTGCATTTATACAGATGTATAAAATTATATATGCAATCAATAGACAGTATAAGCRCATAATTGTATGAAGAAAGACAAGATGGCATTTTGCTCTCTTCCTCCTGATAAGAAGGGCAGAGTTGTCTGTCTTACACTATAATGCTTAAATGAATTAGTAGAATAACAATATTTAGTTGTTTCAAGTTCATTCATTTGCATAAAGTTTACAAGAAATTTGCCATTAAGCTGCAGAGAGCTTATCTTCACTCATATATAAGCAAAAATGCAGATAGTTATTTTTGTGGGAAGTAAAAATAACATGCCCCTTTTGTGATACCCTTCATACTTACACGCTATACTTTTCTTTAAACTGCTGCATGTCTTGGTACCCTTTCATAAAGCTTTCAAAGGATCATCTATTTTTCACATTCTATTTTGGCTCACTGACTCCATCAAAGGTTTAACGACCATAAAGAAGTGATAGACAGCTGAATACATGATGCCTTTCTCACATAGCAGGGTGGGGATTATGCCACACAGGTGACTTGGTGACAGACTGTACCAAACAGTGGGTTGCACATCATGTCTATTTTTCAAGAGAAAAGTGAGCACTTTACAGTCAGCTACCTGACTTAGGATAGAAGAAGATATTTTAAAATGGCTTGACTGACAGGATAAGAGAAGAAAGCAAGGTACCATGTTAAAGAACTTGAYTTAATTGCAAAAATACCAGGTTGGATTATATAGGGGTAACCTGAGGAGGCAGGTGCAATGGAAACAATTTAAATGAACATTTCTCCCAAAGCAATGTGTTTCTATTTTGTTCAAGACAAAGTTGTTTGCAATGGTGCTTGGTGTATTCTAATTTTTTTGTGATGAAAATCATGCAGATTAGAGAATGAATATAAAAGGTTTGTTGCCTGCAGATTTTTTGGTAGCAATTCTGTGTTTATTAAGGCTGGTGTTGTACTTAATTTGCTCAAAATGTCTTTCAGAAACTTCAGGGTTCATGAAAACCCTAAGGCTTTGTAATTTATAAACATCTTTAGGGTCTAGGTGTACCTTAGWTTTCAGAAATRGATGATTGTGAAAAATAGCATCCTATCTATTCTGTTGGATGAAAAAAGYGAATTATTAATTCAAGGTCAAAAAKCTGACCAGTAACAGAYCCAAATGGAAGATGACCTCAGTTTTAAACAGTAAATACACTGAAAATGTATCATACATAAAAAGACACAAAAGTACTTAAATTCTAAAATGCTATGGCTTTAAATATAAAATTAAACCCACTGTTCATTAAATCAGTGCCATCTAAAATATTGACCTTGCAGATCTTGTGGCATGTGCGTGTAGTGCTGATCCAATGATGTGCCTGATTGCCACGGCCCAGAGCTGTCTGCCTCTGGAGCAAGGACTAGGTGCARTCTCTTGCCTCTCAGGTCAGTGCCTAACCATTGAACTACTGGGTGTTCTTAGGTGGGCTTCACKTTCTTTTGCCAAAGATATGACAATTCTTTCAAGTTTGTAAATCTTTGCTAGTCAGGAGAGCATCAGAATGACACTTTGATCCAATGGTTAACATACTGACCATGAAGACTTAGGTATAAATTCTTATTTTGTGAATATTTAAATATTTTGTGCAAAGCAGGGGAGCTTCAGTAGTGTTTTCTTAGTAGATGTAGATACGATTCACAGAGTTAGTGTATTAAGAGGTCAGTTCTTCCCCCCAAGCAGTGTTGAGTGAAATTAAAGCAAGAGGAACTGAAGGTGCAGTGGGAATTACCAACTGATTGCTACATCTGCCTAAATAATCCCTTTGGTGTGGCTSTAATGGACAAATTATTTTGCTTAACACTTGAAACATGAAAAGAAGCAAAAACACATCATCGAAAATGGTTGCTGTTCCTTTCTACACTATGACTTAAATTGCCTCTTCTGTTACCGCCTTACATGCAAGACTCTTGCTCAACTAAATATAGGAATCACAGCCTCAACASTGACTTGCAGTTAAGAAAAGAAGTGACAGAGTTATTCCATGTTGCTCAAATCCTTCAGCTCTTTCTGAAGAGTTCCTGTGCTAAAGGCAGTTATCCTTTTRAAAGAAAGAAAGGGAATCTTTCACATTTTTTCCTATATTGAGGAAATATATTAGGTGTKTTCTAACTCAGCTTTCTCTGCCACTTCACCGAAAAATATTCACATTGGATGTATCTTTCATGSTGAGTTCATGCTCTGAGGCATAGCCTGTCTGTGAATTTTCTCTCTGGCTGATAATTCTTGGAATTTAATCCTACTCTGGCACTCCTTCTGTGAAAGAATGATTAAGCATGAATAGACATTGAGGATGGTGAGGTCTTATTTTATTGYTTGTACCAATGCATGCTCAATTTTGGACAAATGCCAGACTTCTTTTCTTGCTAAATAATTTAATTCTTGCCCATTTAAAAGGGTGARCAAACCACTGAAGTACACTTCAATAATAATCAAAACAAACAAAGCATTATATTTTGAACAAATAGGAACTATTATTCCATCAGAATAAGGTACAAATATCCAGCTRCAGAGCTTCCTTTAGGAAGAAGTGTTCCATCGCACTGTACCTGGGATAATGCCATTGGACACAGAAAGCATGAAATGTGTAACTCAGAGACACCCACAATCAAAGAGCTCTGCTCCTCTGCCAGGTGCAGGAGATTTAAAAGTGGCCTTTGTAATAGATGTAAAATAAAATTAAATGAGTTAATAAATTCCTGGTGTTTTTATGGTTCATTCTGGAAAAATCAGCCAAAATTTTAGCTGAACTAATGTATCAGAGGCACAAACCAGGCAATCTAGCAATCCAGGATATGGCTTTATTTTAAATGGGCRCATGAAGCACCACTCCTTGTGCATTTCTATAAAGTCAGTTAAGCATGACATTCAGTTAACTTCCCCAGTAAAATATTAATATTGCACGGCAGGCTAGTTAGATCATGCAGTGGATGTGCTCTGTTGCCAGGCTCTCATCCTTCTGAGATGCAGATGTCGAGTGTTCCTGCATGTTTGGGATAGTTGAAGGGTGTKAAAGCTGTCCTTGGCTTGAGCCCAAGACCCYRRTGCCCTRTACCYACCTCTGGGCCCATGTTCTCAGAGYTGTGTTTCCAGTCAGRAAAAGGCAGCACTWTTGGCTACACTTCATACTAGGCCTTGATCTCTAAATAGTTTATAAGAAATAGCTGAATTATTAATAGGTGCTCGAACTGTGCTACAGATATGATTGGGACTGTGACTGTTAAAGCACACAGCCAAAAGGGAAATGGGTCCTGGTGATATTTGGAGTTCCCCGCCAGTTCCAGCCATTCTGCCATTCTGCATTGAACAGGAGGTACAGGGGGAAAACACAGGGAGGTAAAAACCAAAATCAGATTAAAGATTATGTCTAAGACACCAGCCAGAAATTCATTTCAATTCCTTCAGGCCACGGGAATATGCCTCATGTTCAAAATAGGTAAATGATTTTGATATTCTTAGGATTAATGCGATTTGTTTGCRCTGCACCATCACTTATTGCTTAATTATGTGTAAAGGAAGTATCATCAGGCTGATTACAATATAATCAAAACAAGAGTTTACTCTGCTGTCAGGGTTTCGGCAAATTATTTACTTAATAAAATATTTGGAATATTAAATTTATTGTAGGAATGTAAGGATTGCAGCAAGTAACGCAGTTAACCATCTATTTGTTATATTATATTGGCATGTGATTAATCATACATTGGCATACCTACTGTATATTATATGCATAGTTGATTTACCATGATGATTTCCCTCCTGATTTTTTAATTTAATCATGAAATCACATTTAGCAAAACAGATATTTTTGAAATGGAGCTACTGTAATTGGTTACTTGTCATTTTTTAAAAAAAATGTATGTTTAAACTGGTTTTTTTTACAAGATTCATTTCAGCAAAACACTATGCAATCATTTCACTGAAGTTCTTTGCAGAGTTTTGTGAAAGGACATCYTTTTTTTTCCAGGTAGCTATTTCATTTGGATCAATATATGATGGTTAAATTGAAAAAGTGCTTGGCAACTGATAGATGGCAGCTATGTGATACACACTGTTTTAGTTCACACCAATCCAAAAGATTTGCATTTTAATTTTTAGTTATATTTTGAGGGATGGATAGCAGCACTGACTTATTTTTATTTTTTTTTGGCCTTGTTTGAGCAAAGATTATAAACACTTACTGCATTTCCACATTAATCTAAGGATGTCTCATTCAGTCCTTTTTAAATTCAATTCCCTTTGATAGAGATAATTGCCTTTCTCTTTGTAACCTGGGTTTAATTTAGCAAGCTGGCTGAGGAACAAATGACAGTCTGAAAGGAAATGCATTGAGAATGTTTGATTATATAAAGGAATATACTTGGATGTGTAAATGTGGTTTTGTGTGCAGAATTATAACCTATGCAATATTCGTATTTGTTTTCCAACCTTCCCTTTCTACATAATGTAATTGAAAACTGAAGACTTCCAGAGGAATTGAATACCACAGAGCCTACTGACTTCTAGAGAATTAATGATGACTGAAATTCAGGCACTAGAAGTGAATTTGTGAGCTATTTGTGATGAAGGGCCACAATATTTTATTAATTGTCTTGAGATGTGCACTTACAGCATGTCTTGGGTCAGGGGAGGTGTAAAGGCTGCCTTACACTTTCACTTGGTAATTGTATTCAATCGAGTGTCCTGACAGCCCTCCGTACAGGAAACACAATTCCTCAGCCTCATCTCTGCCTGGTGTGGGAGGGATGATAACACTGATGACCTGGTCCTGCCCATCAGCATTGCAATAGACTTTCTGCCAGTAGGAAGATAAATGACACAACTTAGCACGTTAGGCTGATCTTGGAAGCTTTTGGTTTTTTATCCTGTGGCTGGGTTTTAACAGTGTTACAAAATTACTTCATTCAGCTCTTTGGCTTAGAAGTCAGCCTAAAATCAATAGAGGGGAACAGCAATTTAATATGAATAACTATGAGCACGAGTGTGCTGCTGCCTCCATCCTTTCCAGTGAACAGCTCTCCATGATCAGGAAGGCCTGGGCCAGGAAAAGTGAGCAAATCACAGCTGAGCAATGGGGCACAAACGCTGGTTCCAAACCTGACACTGTTGGAGGGTGTTCTGYAGGAAAGTGAAATATTTGAAGACTGGTTGATAGACAGATGCAATGCTTAGAGAAAACAAATTTTAAGACATTTTCAAGGTAGAAAGGTTGCTTCTGTTTGCCTTAAAATGTTAGATGATGTGTCTGGAGTCTACCAGCCTTACACACCTGCAGCTTTACACACCTGCATCCTCATGTCCATGCATGCTTTACATGGATACATGGAAATGTGTGTAGCTATGCATGTTCCCATTTGTCACAGAGAAGGCTCAAGCAAATTAATCTGTGACTTAAGAGTTTAGTAACTTTTTTCCTATTAGGTACATAATAGAAATAGGTGTTTTCTTGGCAGAAAGATAGAACTTTATTTTGCTTTTCAAAGTTATAACTTTGACCCCAGTCTTTAGCATAATTTAGCATTTTAATATCAATACTTAAAATTTTCCTACAAAAAAAAAGTAGCTATATTACAATTATTGTCAATGAAACACCTAGCACTKGGAAATCTCAGCAAGAAGCACAGAGCAGATGAGATGAATATATGTCTGGAAAAAAAGTCTTGCAAACAAAATTCATGCACTGCTGTTGTTTACTAAGTACAGGCAGTCATATAGCTAATGTGTCCCTGGTGATAACAGATCTGCAAAGTATCTTACAGACACAAGATTAATGATTTTAGTATTAGACAGGTTAAAATGCCTGAGGAATTCTGATTAACCAATCTAARAGTATACTGCCATATGCTGGGCCAAGATAAAACTGAGGAATAGATTTAGGCTGTATCTTTACTGTGTGGCTTTCCCATAAATCTAAGATAAAACTTCACCTGACTGGGGCATAAAGAACATACTTGTCTGCCACATCAACATGACAAATAACTGTATGATTAAGAGAACAGAAGTTATAATCCTTGCAAACTGTGAGATCYTTAAAGCAAAAGTTACTAACTTGGGGCTAGATCCCTGCAAGGGCTGAATATTCTTTAAATTAGAAACACTGGCAGTTTTATGGAAGTGTGGTTACCCAGTGCCTGCCAAAGAGGTGATAAGTGAATCTTGGTCCTGGATCCCACAGGTGCAATTCCTTTCTCACTCCATCRGAAGGGAAGTCAAGAGGCTGCTCCCAGCAAGGTGAAGGGACCCCAGCCAGAAAGGGGGAAGATAGGGAGGCACAGATTTCCTGTCTTCTGTCTAATGTCAAAAGGAGCTGGAACTACAGGAGAAGGATGCTAAACTCTTTCATTGGGAGCAGATACAATGTGAAAATAATGGGGACACAGTATGGAAGCTGTCCGTGCCATAATGGGTGTCAAATTATTATTATTATGCCATTACACACACCTGAATAAAAGAAGAAACTCTTTTTATGTGTAGAATATCAAATGGCTTTTCCTCTGACATTTTGTATTTAGTTTGATTACAGGCATTGCAAGCATCCTTTCATATATCCCTCACATTCAGCTCGCAAAGGCACCAACCCCGTGATTGTTATTTTTCTCTTTCATCCTTCCCTGTCTGTCATTTCCCAGATTTATCCTCAAACAGAGACTAATAGGAAATGTTTCTACAGTAGTTTTCAATGTTTCTTCCAGCATTTAATGGAACTGGAAAAGATCTCAGTGAGAGCCTTCTGCCCTGTCACCCTCAGAAATAGTGAGGATAAAGGAAAGAAGTACACCATGGCCCAGATTCAATACAACATCCTAACTGTACTCCTGACTTCTATTTAGGTGCCTACATTATTTTAGGGAAAAAAATTAAAAGCTGAAATGCTTTGTTGAGATCTGGTATTCAGATGGTGAGAATTCAACTATTTCAGTATCACCCCAGAGACTCTAAATGCTGGATGCATGGTCTCTCAGTCCTTGGTGTATACATACAGTCCATTCTGGCCTCTGTATTAACAGTGGGTTAAAAATTTGATGGTCTCATTTTCTGTGCAATGGTCTATATGCCTCTTGTTTCCTGGCCAATATTTTTCCACTGGTCCACAATTTTACA
>NW_026623241.1:3726639-3769635 GCF_030028575.1 Malurus melanocephalus | reverse complement strand
GAAAGGAAAGGAAAGGAAAGGAAAGGAAAGGAAAGGAAAGGAAAGGAAAGGAAAGGAAAGGAAAGGAAAGGAAAGGAAAGGAAAGGAAAGGAAAGGAGGAGGGACATAAATTTGTTTCTCTTTATATCTGTGATTCAGGATCTCTAGCAGCAGCAAACAAATGTAAAGTAATTTTGTGCTGACATCAGCAGCCATGGAGGTGTCAACTTCCAAGGATTCATTTAGATTTCAAAGAACACATGCTGCACTGAGCWTAGTGTGTTAACCCCTGTCCATAACAAGGTTGATAAAAAAATACAGGCACTCATGGCTGGTATAATGTATTTATTGACCTTATTTCTGCCAGCTTTGTTCTGTAATTTTTCTTCATTATAAAAATTCATTAAAATCACTGAACCAAGGAAACTAAGTGCAGGCAAAAGTTCAGATATAATACATTAATAAAAAAAATGACATTATTCCATTTAAGAGCATGACTGATGAAAATGTCTGCCAAATAAACCTATGAAATTCAGACAAAATGGAAGAAAATAACCTAGCTACGACCCATGTTAGATCCTGATAATGTGCCTAACTATGCAAGATGTTGAATATCTTATGTTTAACCTGGGCCAAATCCTTCTTTCTGCCTCCAGCAGCTCTTCATTCTATTTCAGCATATGGTGATTTAAAATTATGAGACCATGGAAAATGGTTATCCCATGGAAAAGAAGTTTTTTTTTGTTGTTGTTTTTAATCAAATGTATCGAGAATCTTAGGCTGTGTCTCCCAGGTGACATAAGACAATCTCTGTGTTGCTGTCATATATCTATATATTTCTTAAAAGATCCTGATGCATTATTATGCAGGTTTATATTCATTTCCCCTACTATGGTCACTATAAGGCAATTCTATCATCTCATAAACAAGAATTGGAACTTCCCTCCTCTCCATACTTGTTTTTCTCTGCAATTTTTCCAGACCAAATTATCTTTTAAAATTACTAATACCCATATTTTCAAYGAGATTTCACTAGATCTTTCTGCAGTGTCATTAACAGCCTCTCTTAAAATGCATCCCCTTGTATATTCCAGAATTTCACTAGACTTTGTCATGGTTGTATCACTTTACTAGGAGGAAAGGATTTCTTTTTGTTAGCTTTTTAAGCTCTCARATTACTCCGAAGTAGCTCTCTCAGAGCTATCTAGTCCAGTACTCCTAATGTAATCCCTCTTTATTTATACCATTTAATCTACCCTGGKCTGTTTATATGATCATAGCTAATTTGATTCTGTGTAATTTAACCTTTTATCACTCATGTTATCTTTGAGGTACCAATATCGAGATCTCATAATGTCTTGCCAACACAGACTGAATTCCCAAAGGACAAGACCCCGAAAAGAGACAGCTGTTGAAGTACACCAGTTTGCTTTCTCACTTTCTCTCCTTGCAACCAATGCCACTGTAAAATTTCAAGTCCACTGATAGATGTGCAAAATTAAGGCTTTATTGCTTCTTTGAGAAATCCAAACAAAAGAAAAACATGTCTGGCAGCAAGGAAGGGRATCTGGTTATCCTTTTTTTCTTCTCCCTGAAAGACTATGAAAACTAAAGTGAGGGATATTTAATATTATCTTTTAATAGGTCCTGTCTTATCTTCTTTTCAAAATTGATTTGGAAAACCTGCCAGTGACAGCAAACAGCAAAAGCCAAGAGGGAAAAAGGCAAGCATTGCTTTATAGATCAGCAGCTCTACTTCTGTGACTTTAGAAGCAGAAGACTTAAGGCTTTGATACTCTTTGCTACTTGGAAAAATAACATAATTCATTCTTCTAAAAAATACATGAAAGGCACATGGATGTTCACACAGAAAAAAACAGCAGGATTCAAGGATATTACATTGMTTAAACATAYTCTCCAGAATTTTTAATYTYTGACATTAGAAGAATTAAAAACCARCCTGACAGAYAAGAAATTGTGAGAGAAGATAAAGTTTTTGGCAATATTCTTATAGAAAGTATAAACCGCCCCCCTTTTTTCCCTGCACATACATTCTTACGTATGGAAATACTGGAAAGAAAAACCAAATAGTCAAAGGCTGACCATGAGACACGTGGGTGATGTGAGCCAGGGAGGGCCCAAGATACTTCAGCATGCCCCCCAGGAGAAAGGRACAGTTGGATATTGACAGATAACCTAGAAATCATCATTACTTGCTCTGGTATGATGTACCTTGCATCACTCCTCCCTTACCTTGTTCCAGCCTGCTCTAGCCCTTTGGAGTCAGCACTATCCACTTAGGATTTCCATGATGTGCASACAAATGAGTGTTACATGGCAAGGGATGAATTGACAGATAAGAGCAGCTACAGAGGGTAATTTTTGTAATTGATGGATTTTTATCCCTTCTGTACTTGAAAGTGTGTATCAGCATCCTAACAATAAAGAACAAACTCAGTTCCTGTGTGCAGGGTTTTGGTACTATTCCTCTAATACACAGAAGACCATTTCAGAGAAAATTAATCCTGACTGTACTGARGGCAGCAACAAAGGTTCTTCTGCATTACATGTTATCTCAGATCTTCTCTTTTCATTTCAGCAGCCCAACACGAATGACTGAAGATTTTGTGTATGTGGTCTCAGTGCCCAGCATCTCCTGCCTTCTGAAACTGCAGTTTCCCAGTCACATTGCCCAAATCACCTCTCAAACTTGCCTACAAGAACAAGGCTAGTCTGGAAACAGCCTCTGTGTACCCTTAGTACTATGTGCCAGGCAGAAATACAAAGTTGACTTTGAATGACAAGGTGTTTGTAGTGTTCATTTTTCTCTTGTGTCTTCTGTTCACCTTTGTTTCTCAATTCTGCCCTTCTTCTGGAGTTCAAGGTGTGTTTACGATCAGCTTGAGGTGGTAGGGTTTGAATGATAAAAGTCCCAGGCCGTTCATCCCATACTTTCTGTTTGCTARCAAAAGCTGGGGGTGTTTTCCCCAGCACAAGAAGAAATCCAAAATAAATACCTCATACCAGAGAGATTTCCGCCTTGCAGCATTCTCAAGGATTTCACTTTAAACAAACAAGTTGTTCWGGTATATCTGAAGGATTTGCACAGAGCTTAAACTCCATGCACAGCTGAGCAGCATGTGATTAAAAGGCAACATGGAAATCAATGTGGAAATAGATCCACCCACACCAGAAAAAAAGAGTATTATAAATCTCCTAAAGGAGTGCTCCTAAAATCACTGAACAGTAAACACACCATAAAAAAGCCCACAAAAATGCAGAAATAAATGGAATAATGTTTGTCTCTTTTATTCTTGTTTGAACTATTATTTCAGCTATTTCCCCTTTGTATGCTGATATTTCCTCATTCTATACTTACCAGTCCCAGCACATCTGCTGGGCCATGCTCATCTTGATGGAATTCAGTGTCACTGCACTGCCACAGCCCCAGTGAGCCTCCTSCTGCCTGCCAGGGCAAGAGCTCTGTATCAGAGCCTGAAGACACCAACTGGGACAGAAAGTGGATGTGGCAYGAAGCACACCACATGCCTTGAACTGAAGCTGCAGATTCTTTGTTGCAGGCAAGATAAACCCTTCTGCCTCTCAGGCAAAAATAAACCTCTCCCTATCCCATTCCCCATGGAAATGGCAGAATGAAGAACAAGTGCTAAATTACCTGGACATCTTGGAGATACTTTAATCCTTAGCAGGGTCTGGGCCAGTTCGAGTCTGATCCTGRTGTCAAGAAGCCATGTAAAGTTTTTCCAGATGGTGGTTCACAGCTACAGAAAGCTACTTCTCTATCAGGGAGAACAAACTTCTGGACACCTGCAACAGCAGGAGTAACAAGGTGCTTACAAAGACAGTCCATATGGCTGCAGACCATAAAATTACTTTTTGTTACTTCATCAAGGTGCAGCACATGTACCATCCCTTCCATATACTTGCTGCAGACAGAGCTAGCTGCATYCAGGATTCAACCTGATGTCTGCCAGCTGGACCACACAGTCCTGTATCACTTCCTGAGGGATGTTAGAAAGATATCTGATTTACTGCAACTGGTACATTCCAAGAATCACCAGCTTGTTGTGACAGAACGATACGTGACRCTGCCAACAGCAGCTACAGCAGGATCTCCCTGTCAGTGCTCTCCCTCTGTATGCGTGGGGATGTCTGTACATGCTGCTGCTCCCATCTATATGCTGGAGAACAGAAAACAAAAGAGTTCCTCAGAAGAGGAATGACTTTCTGTCCCTATCTGCATCAAGTTCAGATAAGCGCATAGCTTCTGATTACAGTCAGGATGCAGCTAGAGAAATGAATAACCTGAGAGATGCTACTCATGATGCAGAGAATATTAAAGAGCAAATAATGAAAATGGGRTGAAAGCTACAGGCTGAACATTTTTCTGAGGCAGAAGGTAAATTACAAGAGATAAAATTGATGTCTGAGGCAAAATGTATCTTTTATTGTAAAATTACCTCTGTTGTCACCGTGACCAGTTTTTCCAATCTAGATAACCAATTTAAAAAAAAAACCAAAAAAAAAAAACCTTCACATTATGACAAAAAAAAAAGGAGAAAAAATTAGGAATTTAGTAAAAGCCATTGCTTAAAAGAATATGCAAAGCCCAGTGGCTGCTTGTAACAGAAATTCTTGTTGGTTGGTGGAAAAGAGCCCTTTGGAGTATGCACTGAAAGAGCAGCATGGAGCAATGAGGACTGRACAGCCAAGCTGAGATGTCAGCAGTCTGTAGGGCACTAAGAGWCAGGAAGAGGGTAGGAGAAGATAACCAGCTGTGAAGTTTAGCCACGAGCTGRAAGAGGTGTCAGAACATGTGCCCTGCCAGCTTCAGCAGAGGGGAAGGTGGCTGGAGAGGTCATGAGCTCTGGAGTGAGAAAATRCCACAGCTAGTGAGGCAGCCAGTGGAAATAAGTAGCAAAGATGCTTGAAAAGAAGAGGTGGTCCCAGACTTTTTAAGAGGAGAAGCTGTGGTATGCTACACACAGAGTGACAATTGTTAAGTAAAAAAAAGGTGGATGGGTGCTKAAAACAACAACAAAAAGCAGTCAGGAGATAGAGTGTGTCACTAGGGATGGGAAGGGTGAGAAAGTGTGCTTTTTAATCTGGGACCAAGCTGGAGGAGCGAACTGAAGATGACAAAGATAGACGTCATTACTAGCGGGGCAGAGGAAGGAAATTCACTTGTCAGAAATTGTCATGGTCTTCTGCTTTTTGGGTATATTTCTGAAATTATCGACTCCACTGCAAAAATATGTTTTAGAGTCTTATTTTATTTTATAGTGCTGTTGGTGCTAWGAATAATTTGCTTCTCTCCTCAAAAATAATTTTGCTGCTCAAAATGGAAAGAGACCTGCTCTGACAACCCTTTTCTATTCAAGYACTGCATTGGTTTTGCTATGACTAAGAATGTCTGAAATAAGATTTCCATATACCTCCATCTGTCCAATATTTTCATTTGCAATTTTCTCCTTTTTACTCTGCTCTTAAGAGTCTRCTTGTAAGTGGATCATGTGGTATTGTTAGGTGGTTCTTACAACAGTCATCTTATTTTAGTAAGTTTTWAATACTTGTCAAGCCTTGATATGCTGGAGAGAAATCATAATCGTGTTCTTTAATACTTTCTGCTTAGGTTTTGACTATGTTGAAGGTGGGATTTTCAGTGAGACAGAAAATTGCTTCCAGCTCAGGGAATCTGATTTGAAACACAACCTCRCAGCACTTAGAAGAAAAATTACACRTAACTCATTAGCTGCTSATTTCTTATTAATAAAGAAAATAACCTCTGTGAATTAAAAAAAGCATAGTTCAGCGAGCAGAGYAACTGATCTTTACAAGCAGCAATGGCAGTCTTGCTAATGACTGTAGATTTSTCTCACTGTAGAAAAGCCATCAGTCAGAAAGGGAAAGACCAAGTCATACTGAGCTCTGTTCCTTAGAGRTCACTCCTGACACTCAGAGAGCAGAAACCTTTCAAATCTCCTTTCTTTTCTCCACTGAAAATCCAAGCTGTTTAATTATAATATATAATACCATCTGGGATGGATATCTGTTTAAATGAAACGGTCTTTAAAAGCAGGAAAGAGAGAAAAAGCTGAAAGTATTCTAGTCTTCTGACCTTGGTGTGCTCCCTCACCTGGACTGGGGTGGACACCATCTTGGGCTTGAAGCAAAATTTCTGCAAAGGCTTGTGAAAGACATCATGAATCAAACCMGTTGCTATTTACAAAACTTGGGAGCCTACCAGGCATATACTGCATTTTCTTATACATTTGTTMTCACAGAAATGTTGGCTGGAAGGGACTTCTAGCATCCAGGTCATTGGGTCCAGCCTCCAATGTTAATCAGGACTAGTCCCAGTCTAGATAAGGTCGTCTGTGGTTTCTTCTACCCTTGTCTGACAATTTCTAGGGACAGATTTTACAGCCACATTGACAGCCTGTTCCAGTCCTGCCATGAAGATGCACCTGACATCCAGTCTGCTCCTCTCAAATTTCAGCTTACAGACACTGTCAATTTTTCTGGCATGTACTAATATCAGAATCCATTTTCAGGAGAGTTTRCATCCATTTTCTTTGTACTGCTTCCCCAGGCAGCTAGGAACACCATTCCACTTCCTCATCTACATTGTCTCCAAATAAAAAGAGCACATCTCCCTCAAGTCCTACTCTCTGGTCTCTCCTGTCCTACTCTGCTGGACACTCTCTAATTTCTGAACAATCCTCTTGGATCCATCACTAGGTATGAACTCTGGGTGATCTCTTAAAGAATTGAGKGCTCTGCAGTTCCCTTCACAGCTGGGAACGATGTTCCATCCATTTTTTCTGGATGGAAAGAAACTATACAGTTATTTCTGGCATGGGCATACCTCTTCTCTGTTGAAAATAATTGTGAAAACTCCTCAGAAGATATTAAAACACAGTACAATATCCTTATTAACTCAAGTATTTTATATTACTTAGCACCATATCACAGCCATTAAGATAAATGCTTTTTTTTTTTTTTTTCCTTATAATATAAGGACTTAAGCACTTGACAAGAGAAAGAGACATTATCAAATCTAAAGCATTATCAAACATATGTCAGGGAGTTTCTAGGGTGGTTGTCTGCATTCCTTTTCAAGACTTCACTTGCTCCTACCCCTGTTATTTCTTTGTCTGTTGGGGATGTTGAAAGTCATCATTTATGATAAAACTTCCCCTCTTTAGGAAGTGTTTCCTTTTTTGGTTATGGAAAAGACAATAGACATACCCCAATACTCTATAAGGCTAAGGAAAATACCTTTGTTGCTGTTGCATAGAATTAGAGAGAGCTTTCTGTGATCTCTTATGTTCCTGACAAATACATGTGGCAAGGTTCATCCTCAGATCTTTGTTTGAGGRGATATGTGTGTCATTGTGTCGTGTTTTCTGTGTGATAGAATAGGGTAGGCAGGATGAAAGTTAGGTAAAAATAATTCACAATGAAAGAAGAAGAAAATAACTTCATGTTCTTATTGAACACTGGAAGATAATATTTCCTTGAGAATGGGCTCTTGAAAAAAAAGTAATCTAGTTTATGGAGCACAGAACAATGCAGTGTCTCCAACAGGATTTTTACAGAACCAGTARCAGTCTCTCTAGTTCAGAAAAGAGAAGAAAAACTTTTTCCCTACCTTGGGCCTTGGTGCATRGTTTGCAGTAACTGCATCAACAAAAACTTGCAAATAAAAAATTCATGCTGAAATACATTTCATGACCTAGCACTGAAAGAGAAGGACATTACTGATGAAATGTTGGAACTGTGTGCTGTACAGTATAAGGTGCTCCTGTTTCATACTTTAGATCATAAGAAAAGTTCTGATATTTAAATTTTTTAAAAGGTTAACAAAAACAGTGAGAGCCCTATTCTTACCTGGTAGAGCCCACTATATTGCAGGTTCAAGTTCTGTCACAAAATGTATATAGTATTTTCTTACTTACAAATACAAATTGAAAAATAGTAATAAAAAAAATTATAAATCTTGCAGTGGCTTGTGTGCTTGGATAGCTCTCAGAAATTCAGATTTGTAGGTGGGCAGGGAAGGGAACACAGAGGTGCAGGCTGTGAGGTATCAGGGAGAAGAATCTTCCACATAGACAATTTTCTGCTGGTATTAGCTCTACCTGCAGAGTAGACCTAACTGGTGCTAGATCACCATCGAGTTGCTTTCACTCTGTATTTAGATATATAGAAACATGCCACATATTTTTCCAAGAAATGCAGTGTCTTGCATTTTTGATTAAATTTTCTGGRGAAGAACCTATGAAGACAGAGGCTGCATTTTTCCTAAACCATCAGAAAGACCTCAATTTTCCAGATGTCTTCATACATAATCCATTTAGTAAATGACTCTGTATTTTAAAAATGCAGGAACTGATCTAGCCTGAGAACTGATGAATAGTGCATTACTGCTAAATACCACAGAAGAGACTAATGTTGTAATTTCTTTTAGGTCCTTCCCTCATCCCAAATTTGCATGTTCYTTCTTTTGTTCTGTGCACTGAGGCATAGAGATTACAATAACTCTTTTCTAGTCTTTTCAGAAAACAGTTTTCACTAGCTGCAGCAGAATATATGAAAGAAAGAGGGGTTATTTAAATGGGCAACAGAAGAAAGCATCCTGAGGTGAAGATATTGGATATTAAAATTGGATTTGGATATTAAATAAAAAATTACTTGAAGACAAAATTTCTCAGAATGTATCACTGCTCAAGACTAGAAATATACACTGTGTTCTTTCAGAAGCAGAGGTATTCAAGTGTTTTGTCTTTCACTGCTGATAATTATTATTGCTGTTAAGGTTCTTTGGTCAGGAGTGAGAATAAAGTTGTGGTGATGCAATTCTCTGTTCCACAGGTGAAATTCTGATTCTTCTAAAAATTAAGCTAAAGGTCGGATTGTATCTGTGCTTAGGGTGTAACCTACTCTGTGCAAGATCCTTTACAATACTCACCCTAATGATAAAAGGACTCAAGGCCCTCACTCCAATGGAGCTCAGCTGTGTACCTCAGCTTGGACATCTAAGAATATTTTTAAGACAGAAGGAAGCTGTGAAACTCTGCAGAGTTATAAGAAAGGTAAAATTTCAAACAGGTAAGGTTGGTGTGGAGCTTATTGCAAGCAGCTCAAGATTTCAAGAGAAGAAAACAGTAGATTTGAGAGGAATGAAATGCTGAAGGAGACAAAACAGAGGAGGTTGAAGGTGGCAACTCAGCAATGTGAAGGATTTAATTCTAGAAGCAGTAGAACCCAGCCATCCCCCTGACTGACACCTGCCCAAGCAGCAGAAAGCCCMTGGGATTCCTCTCGGAGGTGCTGACCCTATTAACCCTTGGCATAGAAGCTCATTAAATCTCAGTTGTCTTTTGTTCATGTTTGGTAATAAATAATTACCAGACACATTTAAGCTGTAGAGGCACTGCTTGCWGAATCTTTTTGTTTGAGCTAAAGGTGTTTGCATAAAGCAGCTCAAGGAAGGAGGCRCCTGAAGGGAGCCTACAAGGAACATGGAGAGGGACTTTTTACAAGGACATRTAGGAATAGGACAAGGGGGGAACAACTTTAAGCTGAAAGAAGATAGGTCAAGATTAGATATTAGAAGAAATTTTTTACTGTCAGAGTGCTGAGACACTGGAAGAGGCTCCTTAGAGAAGTCGTGGGTGCCCCATCCTTGGGAGTTTTTAAGGCCAGACTGGATGTGGCTCTAAGCAATCTGATCTAGTGGAAGGTGTTCCTGTCCATGATGGAGGGCTTGGAACTAGAGGATCTTTAAAGCCCCATCAAACCCAAACCTTTCTGTGATTCTATGCCAGGAAAAATCTCAGCATTCTCTGTAGTCATCTCCCTGGCTGACTTGTTCTGTCTAAAAATGGARCAGGAAGGTGTGGTGATCTTTGTGTCAATGGAGAGTTGAAAACAGCACCTGAGCCCAGAAATGGTGTTCCAAATCCTTTATGTTAGACACAGCCTAGGGCAAAATATAGCAGAGTCACACATCAACAGTTTCGCCATCCTGAAATACCGCCTACACTTGCTTCCTGGTGAAACTGTTTGACAAATTGCAGATAACTCTTCCTCTGCTGTGATTACAATGGATACAGTTTCAGCTGGAGTTCAGTTATGAGAAACTTAACTTGGAAAGGATATTTGATAATAAAATATTATTTTAATATTAGAATTGTTAATGATAATGTACTCTCTCAGTATTACGTCTTAACAGATAAATTTCTCTCTCCTCRTGATTTCTCTGCCATTAACAATGAATGAACTCTTCAAATTTTTGGAATATGTTCCATKACTGCACATTAACTATTTAACAGTTAGGACTCATTGCTTCCCCTTCAAATACCAATGAGACAAAACAACAGTTTAAAAGAATAAGAAAAGMTCAGAGTTTTAAAGTTTAGGTCCTAACAGTTTCATAAGAGAGCCTGAGAAACTGGCCTTGCCCACTCATGTTTGGAGTTAAATAAAACAAAAGCAACCTAAACATAATCCATGCTAAAGGTAAATGTTTTAGAAGAAAGAGATTTGAGCCTTACCATGGTGTCACTGAAYGTTTTCAAAAAATGATGAATGAYAGGAAAACAAATTACTGCCAGCTGMTAATAGTTCAAACACGCACAACCSCCCATTTGATTATCTCCAGTACAGTTGCTTGAATTTCTGCCCATAAATAAGTGACAACCCACTTAATATTCTGGGAAAAGTCAAGGTCCAGAGGAGCACTGTGCAAAACATGCACAATGAACTCGGAGGAGTTAGCCTTCAGAGACAGCAGACAATTTGTTAGCAGTCTTTAGCATAATTTTTATTCCATTTCTTAATAAAATGTTCTCTGAGAAACCATACCAACATACATATTTAAAACCCTTGGGAAATAGAAAACATTAAATACTGACACGTATTGAAAAATTATGACTATTATACACGTGTCCAAAATCAATGATATGAAAGAATGAACTATTTTGAAAATGTTTGAGTTRTGTRTGTGGTGACCAATATTACTCWTGACCTTTACAATGAWTTTTTYTTATTGTGCCTAGTCTGTGTTTCAYRTGACTGTCATGGAGAATGYAGTTAGTGCTTTAAATKATGYTATTTTCAAAGYTGTCTGTAATAGYAATTTTATTATCTATAACTCCAGGAGACTGTCAGTCTTTTCATATAAGATCTGAACTTCCCTGAAATTTAATTCTTCTGTCTCCTGGGCTGGAAGTTCTCAGCTGTTTTGTGGAGAACACTGTCAGGTTCTGTTCTCAGTAATGGAAAACTTAGTCCATTTTGTACTTGGAAAATTGAGTTGTAACTTATAAAGCTTAAAGAAGTGTCCCCATCCCTGATAGAATTGAGATGTTTTTGAAGATACTAGCTCACTTTGGTAACTCACTTATTGTGACTATCATTACCATCTAGTGGCTCTAGAGGAACCACAGAAGGTGCTGACTTGTGACCTGTATGGCTGTAGCTAATGCTATTAGTGCTACAGATAACATGACTCAAAGAGCTACAACCTGTTCTGGTGGCAGCTGTTCCAGTGAAAGAGACATGATAACCCCAGCACTCCCCATGCTTCATTTAAAATTGTAGCAGGAGAGTATGAGTTTGCAAGAATAAATAAAATTGCAATAGTGGAAAGTTTGCTCTGGCTTGGATTTTGATAAACAGCTCAGAAGAGTAATGCRAGGAAGCTGGTTCTCTTTCAAAATGAAAAGCTTAGTAAACCTGCAGATTTAGAATTTGGGAGATCATTGTAGCACTCTTTGAAAAAAGATTGACAAACCTGGAAAAAGTTAAGACTCACGGAGAAGTTTTTCTTAGTTACAGAGTCATTATGCTTGGTTATTGCAGGTCTATCACAAGCCAATGGACACTACCTAGAAATTTATCTTCAAAAATTGTCTTTGTGGTTATCATAGAGTGTCTTTATACCCCTGAAGTTTAAGCTCTGATACCTGATGGAGKTAGCTCATAAATAAAAGGAAAACAGATACATTCCTACATCATCACTGTCGAAACCCTATCATATCCTATAGATCAGAWAACAGATAATATCTCTGCTAAGTAAGTCACAGTGTGTTTCACTGCCTACTGAAGTAATGTGAGAGATTTCACCGACTTTCCCAGCCTCCAGGTCAGAATCTTGTTCAACAATCTAAGAGTTAGGTAAATAATGTGAAACAAGTGGATTTGATAGTTGGACCCCTTGATGGAGAAGGAATTGGCTGAATGGTTGCACTCAAAGAGCTGTGGTCAASAGCYYGATGTCCRAGTGGAGASCAGTGAGGAGTGGCATTTCCCAGGGTTTGGCCTTGGCACTGGTGCTGCTCAGCATCCTTGCTGGTGACACAGACAATGGGATCAAGTGCCCTGTCAGCAAGCTTGCTGACCACMCCCAGCTGTGTGGGGCAGCTGACACACTGCATGGAAGGGATGCCACCCAGGGGAACCTGCACAGGCTTGAGAGGTTGGCCTGTGTGAGGAGACCCTACCTGAATTACTGCACCCAGCCCTGGGGCCCCAACATAGGAAACACCTGAACCTGTGGAACAAGTCCAGAGAAGGGCCATGAAGATGTTCAGAGAGCTGGAGCATCTCTCCTATGAACACAGGTCCAGAGAGATGGGGATGTTCAGCCTGGAGAAGAGAAGGCACTGCAGAGAAATTATAGCAGCCTTCCAGCACCTAAAGGGGACCTGTGARAGAGCTGCAGAGGGACATTTTACAAGGACACATAGTGACAGGACAAGGGGGAATGGCTTTAAACTGAAAGAAGGTGGGTTTAATTTAGGTAATAGGAAGGAATTCCTTACTGTGAGAATGCTAAGAACTGGAACAGGCTGTCCAGAGAATTTGTGGGTGCTCTATCCCTGGAAGTGTTCCAGGCCAGGCTAGATGGGGCTTTGAGCAGCCTGATGCAGTGAGTGGCATCCCTATCCCATGTCAGGAGAAGGTGAGTGGCAGCTATATCATCTTTAAGGTTCCTTGCAAYCCAAATCATTCTATGATTCTGTGCTTGTATCATGACTAGAAAATATCAGTGAAATAAATAATTACAAGCTTAAATTAGTTAGAAGAACCCTCTCCTGTATTTGAACAATAACCRGTTTTTAAATTAGTGTTCTGTTCTACCAAATTGAAGTTCCTTTTAAATGGGAAATATAATAAGGGTATTGAGCCAGGGGAAATTACAGCTATTAATTTTGCATATCTGGACGCCTACCTGAAAACTATTACTGTGACTTTGTACAACTGGGACAGAAGAACACCCCAAAAAATGAGGCATAAAATTAATGTTTGATACAGTCAATGGAACATTAACAAGCAAAAAGTATTAAACAGATGGCTATTCTTTTCTAATGAATAGCTCCTAAAGAGCAGAAGTCCAAGGAATGTTGCACCAAAGAATTAACCCCTCAAGCATGKTTTTTTAATACTCCCACTTAATTTACTCTCCAAACATTTTATTAGCTATGTGTTACCCCAACTACATATTAGCTGGCTAAATAACCAACGTTTAGATTTAGACCATTAAAGCAGTTCTGTTGGTACAGCCAAACCTTGCAGTCTTCTTGTCAAGATATCCCTGAAGAATATTCTGTCAAGAATTAGCCTTGAGATTCAGCTCACAAACAGTCCAGTCCAGTGGGCAACTAAATCTATTCACCCCCTCTCCTGAAACAGCTGTAGTAATTTGCCTTGGTCATCTTATGTGTGATATGCAAACCCAGTACATCCAAGTAACAAGAATTCAGAGCCTTAGCATAGCCAACCATGTAACATTTCATCTTTGTTGATAACATTCGATGTCACTTTTCAAAGGCTGGATTAAATTAGGTGCCTGTCAGACTTCCACAGACAATGTACCTGAGCTATCTCCTAYTTCTGAAGGACGAACAATAAATCAGCTAATTACTCTCTGTTCTAACACCTCTGGCTCATGGCTAACAGAAAATGAATTGATGGAAAAATACAGGATTTAAGGGACAGGACACAGCCTCCCAAGTTATTGTCCAATTCCACTTTAAATTCCTAGGGTATCCTATCTGGCATACAGCTGCCACTGCAGAAGGGCATAGGTCTCCCATATGTTGTGTGTCATACCTGCCAGCTCCTTGCCAATGTCTAAGGTACTCAAGGGAATCGAAAATATCTCTGGGCACTTCAGCTTAGCCACTCACTTAAATTTGATATCACAAAAATCCCACACAGGTGGAAAAAGTACCTTTCTATTTTAATGTTCACAAGTATTACTGTTTTTGGCCATCAACTAGATTTTAATACTAAATTCCTCAGAATTTCTCAYTTGTTTTCCTAGTGTTGTGTTAGTTTTGGAATCTATCAGAATTCATATTATTGGTTTTTATCCTGCACATAGTGTTTTGAAACTACATGGATTGACATTTCACTATGCAATAACTCCAAACCTTAACAGGYTTTATGGTTTAGCTGCAGTTTTTCCTGCAGAGAAATGATTGGAAAATAAAAGCAAAAAAGGATTTCACAKTTTAAGGATGCAAAGTTGGTTTCTAGGAAGACACGCCAGAAATCTATTCAATCCCTAAGGTTTAATTGGAGGCTAAAATGAATACGGGAATAACAAATTAATGTAAAGACACATAGGATTTATTCCTCCATTTCCTCTTCTATTCAGTGAGATTTATGCTTGAATAAAAACTAATCATATACAGACAATATTAATCTCACTGAAATCGATCTTCCTGTATGCAAACAAACCCACAGCACAAGTGGTATGGGACCCTGGGCAGTAGCTCCTAAATATGGCAGGTCTTGTACGTGCAAGAGAGAAAGGTAAAAAAGGTATATGGGGCATGAGGCTGTCCCACATCACATTTTTCTCTTTTTTCTTTATTTGGTTTTGTTGTCAAAAGGAGCAAGAATATAATTTAGTTCACATGCAGAGTTTATTTCCACTTCAACAAACAAATGATGTTCAAGAGCAGCACGAGAAGACTCTAATTAAAGTCATACAATTAACATCAATTACATACCGTAAGTTATTAATGGAAAGTTTTCAGGATTCAGAATAAAGTGACACTGAAGGTATCTCACCAGGGTGTCACTAAAGTGGCACTGAGGATGCTCTCATCAGAAAGCTGAGTTGTCAGGGTCCTCTCAGACAGCAAAGGACACGCTGCCCTTGGGTCATGCTTTGAACCCAACAGAGCAGAAGCGTTTAGGTAAGAAGTGTTCAGGTAAAAATGTGCAAGTTAATGTTATCAAAGCACACCACTGCTTCTCCTTTATAGGGGCTGCATCATCATTTTAAGAATTTAAATCACAGAAGTGTCTATGTCAATACAAAACTGCTACATATCCATAAGCCTACATAATTTCTTAAATTCCTCATACAAATTCATGTACACTTGAGAATCCAGTTGCTCTGTTGTTCTCAGCAAAAACAGTTCTGTTGAATTCAATGAGATATCTCTTGGTACAAGTTTTGATGCTGTGAGTTTCCTGCTCCCAGGCACAGGCAGAAATTGACCTTTTAATTAACTCTCTGAGATTCTGTTTTATACACCTAAAATGATGTAATGTACAATAGAAGCCAGTAGAAAATCTTCACATCTCTGGCATTTCATGATTGATCACAACATGTAAGTTTATTAAATGGTGGGTGAACCAAAGTAAGAAGTTCATTCAAGCCTTGTTAAAATAACTGTTCTGCAGGCAAACCTCAACTTCTGCTCCTTTCCTTAAGACTTCTTTTGTTTTTATAAAAAGTTACTTAATATGATTTTTGTAAGTAAAAGTTTCGCTTATCAGTAAAATGAAGGGGCACAGTTACTCAAAATGTTTTTCATTATTTCCCACTATAACTGAAATTTCCTCTGTTTAATGGTTGCTACAAATTATTGTCAGTAACACATATAGGTGTGTTCCTCTTTTGGTTAATTCAGTAGCATGTAGTAATACTTTAAGCTTCCTTCTTCTCAACCCCTGATGATTTTTATCTAAAACTATTTAGTCAGCAGCCATACAAACAGCTCTTTCTGCTTTAACATTATCTATTAGAAGTCCAAACCTATTTATGAAACAATCATAGGAAAAGGTGGTGTATGCCCTAAATTTTGTCCAGTAGCAGGGCTCTGCTCTCTGTCACCCTGTTCTGGGTGCTACTGACTGCCCCCAGAGCACCTGTGAGATAACCCTTAGTCTGTCCTAAAAGAAAACTAACAAAATCATGAACAGAAGATATTGCACCTCCTATACTCCTAGAATGGTTTTCAGAGGTGAACGGGAACTGAAAGCTCATTTTTGTGGAGTCAGAGGAGTCCTTGTTTTGACATCAGTATCAATCAAGACAGAAAGGGCACTAATCAATTCTGATTAAGCCTCGAGTTCTTAACAGGCTCTGCATAAATCAGAGGAAAAGCCACGATGCTGTAAGATTGCTGGAAAAGTTTAATCATGAGCTATTCACAGCAGATTCAGGAACACACCACTTCTCGATATCTGTATTTGACATATCTCCTACAACTAAAACGACATCCAGACCTACTGCATCTGTCTTCTTTTCCATCTGCATCCCAGCAGGCTCTGCTGAACCCACAGCATCCCAGTCAGCTGAGGATTGTCTCTGGTGGTAGCCTTAGCAATCCAAGAGGATTTGTCCCGTGATCCATCTGCTTGGGCTTTGTAGTGTCCTGCACCAAGGCAGGATGTCTCCACCAGGTCACCCTCCTCGAGAATGAGACGAGGCAACCTGCAGAGGCTCCCCTCACACATCAGAAAACCAGCATTAAAAACCAGTATTGCTACTTGGTCTATCTCATAATTTCTTAAATAATCTCTTGATCAAAATCAATGAAGTAACTGATTCAATCTCACAGAGGATAGGAAATTCCTTGAGGAGTTTTGGTTAAAGCAGGAGCACTCCCTCCTGCCCGCATACACAGCTGCAATTTGTGCCTGCTGCTTTGTGAAAGCTGTCCCTGTCAGGTCAGTGCAATTAACCAGCCTTATCCCCCAGGTTTGCTTTAATTTCTTTTCAAAAACAAGAGGCAGAAGGAGGCATACCACAGCTTTCTGCCCTGGAAAAAAAAAAAAAAAAAGCAATGCAAAAGTTGTTGGCTATCCCCTTATCATACATACAGGGAAAAATTAATTAGGTTGCTGAAGAGATGTTTTCCAGAGCAGCTGCAGCTGAGACTCTGCAACCCTGGAGATACAGATATCCATGAGAATCTTCTTCCACATGGACCTAAAATCTCTGGGTATGTTTGCCTATCTCTCCTCATCACATCAACATCTCTAGCTGACATCCCCTTCCTCTGGGACTGGCAATGCTCCCTGTGCCTTCACCTACACACACCCCCAGCTCAGGTGCTGTTTGATGTGTGCATAGAAGAAGGTGCCTGGAACTGAATTTCTGGAGGTCTCCAGCTGTGAGTGTGCTTGACTCAGGTGTCTGTAACGCTGGCTATCTGTATCTAAACTTAAAACTCAGTTTGAGGGCAGAGACAGTGAGGTTGCAGCTACAGAAATTTGGACCTAACATTAAACTGCTTCTAGATTCCAGCAGGTAAACACAAACACTGCAATGAATCACGCTGGCTTGAGGGTTGAGGTGACTCTGACTCAGATAATTCACTGAATTTCACTGTAAAGGATGTTATGCTCTTTGAGTTGTGTGTGATGAGAAAACCTGAGCTGAAAAACCTGTACCCAGTGGTCATGTGACAGCTGATAGAGCTAAAAGTTCATGACCTTTCACCTGCAAACAGCTGAAGAATCAGCTGACAGGAATCATTCCATGTTTGTGGCAGAGATTGAGGATGTTTCTGCATCCCAAACCCACACAAGGTGGCTGAAGCATCTATTAGAGCAGGCTTAGGAAAACATTCCAAGCTCAGAGAAAGCCACTGCTATGATTCCTTCTTCATTTAGAGGAGCCAGCATAACAACAGAACTTCTCTTGCATTTAGATGCCCTGTAGTTTTTGACAGACCTGCTGCCTGCAGAAAGTAATAAAATGCATAGAGTAAGATTTCATTTGCAGCTCCCTACTATTTCATTATTCACAAGACAGCTGAAATAATCCATACAGGGGAAGATAAGGTTGCTCTGCCCACGATCAGCTAGCAAATCAATGGCTGTGCCAGAGATGGTAAATGTGTGTGCTGATCCACAAGCATCGTCCTCTGTCAGTGGCTGAGATGCCTTTCAGCCTGCCTGGGGTTATTAAAATTAGAGGTGTGTAACAGAAGCAAAGGGTAGTTTATGTACATAATAGACCTGCAAAACAGTATTTCAAAGCCTTTATTCTTGTGTGAGGACCACTAGTGAAGTCCTACTTACTGCAGGGAGAGAATATTGAAAAAAATCACCTGAGGGTCCAGTCCCCACKCATTAATTTTACCTTTTAATTTTATCTGTAGACAACTTTAATTTTTAATTGCTAACATAATTTCCTTGATTGTTTTTGAGGTGATGAATTAACGTGACCAATCCTTACTTGTTGCAAGGGCTAATGTTCCTGACCCTTAATAAAATTATTCAATAATAATATAACTGCTCATGGAGCCACCATCTACTATGTATTTCCTGTTTTCATAAAGATCTTCTTTGACTTAATATACAGGAAAGAGCCAAGTTAYAAGTTGTGTGAGGCATCTTTCAAATTAAATTACATTTACCTCTTAAACCTAACACAGATAAATGAGAATAAATATAAATATAACCTATGTATTGAGCCAAGCCTGCTCCTCACCACCAGTGACCTATAAATGCATGAACAAGATTCTTGTACCTCTTTCAGTCACCATRCACTCTGAAACTCTGACATTAGGGCTAGAGTTTGGTGTCTTTCCTCTTGCCCTGTAAGTTGCTGGATCCAATTGTCATGGTTAGCTTCTCACAACGTTGGCATACACTCCTGTATTCCTTCAGAGATGTAAATCCCAGAGTCACTAAAACTTTTTTTCACCATGGAGAGGTTCAGGTTATTAGCCTTTACCTCATCTTACTTCATACACTCTGAAAGAAAGAAAAGTTAAACAAAATGTATTTTAGTTGTGAGGGAAGATAGAGAATGGGCTGATTTATGCCAATTTTGTGACTTAACTTGCATAAGCCTTCAATGGATAATTTCTTTCATGAGTTTCAGTTTTTTGRTTTTTTTACCCATGACTGAATTGTTAAAATTTCTTAATCTCACTGAACTATTTTAATAGAATTTTCTATCTSTATACTACTTATGTATTCAAAAGAACCTAAGAGATATTTCTGATTGACAGGAAAACAATATATCTTGCAAGTAATGCCTACAGTTCCATCTGTCTWGTTTGGGTGTGAAAGACATGCCCTTAAGAGTCATTTTAGTTCCTATTYGATATTTGAACCAGTTGTAGATTGACAAAAATCATAGATATTTACACAATAATAAGGAGAAAAGCAGGTTTTATGCAAACCCATGAAAACATGAGCCTCTCCAGTGCAGATGACCAGCTGTTTATTAGGAATGTCTGTATTTTCTCAAGGAATTGTTTTATATTATCAGATATAATATATCTTTTCCTTGAGTATTTTCAATTGATATCCCTGAAGGTTGTGTTGCAGGAACTGTGGTTGCAATGTTTTCCCAAGGAAGAAAAACCTTAGGAAGAAAATAGGTAATTGTTCTTTATCAGATTCCTGCTTTAGGTTACTAATTTTTGCTATATACACTTTTTATTACTCATTTACAAAGAGTAGAATGAAAAAAAAATTTTGGACTTTGTGTTCCTTTCAATCGTGTTCCTGTTTAGTGTCCATTTCCATGACTGGCCATCCCACCTTATGCATCGAAAGGTGTTCAGCTGACAGAATTCAGCCGTGTGCTGTGTTGCCAGGGCAGCTCTGTGCAGCACTGCCCTGCTCTMTGTTTCTAAAGATAGCCCTGTGATGATATCAAAATCCATTGCCTGTTATTTTAAAATGTCATTTACAATATCTAGATTATTAATATTTATGTTCGGAATGCTTTCTCCTGTTGAGTTAATTGCCAAAATAATGACCCTTTGCCCTTTGTTTCTGTCATGCTGATTTAATTGAATTTCTGTTAAAAGATGCATCTGGATTTGTGCAGAAAACCAGCCCACAAACTGTARCAAGCAAGTGTGCTGAGTTACACTTTCTGACAACAAAACCTGGACTTTACCAAAAGAAAAAATTTATGTACATTTAATCTCTAGCTTGGCATATACTGAAGTGCCAATCAAGAARCTGTCTGTTATGTTCTATTACAACTGCACTGCATTTCTGTGTATAATTGGATTTATTCCACTGAGTTGTTACTGTTGGAGGCTCTTGTGGAAGATAAAGCTTATCCAGTGTTGATCTGTAGCACCAAAGCAGTCACAGTGTTGACAGAGGAAATTATATTTCGCAAAGGCAAAGGTGAAGAGAGTTCCTTCAATCAAAATAAATTCATGCGATGCTGTGAAGGCCTCCTCCCTTTCCTGTTGCTAAACACGAATAAATATTCCCTTCTGGGATGACTTTATCACATGATAGTACTTTAAAGTGAATGACTTCTGTACTCCAAGTCAGTCAGTGCACCAGCCTAGAGTGGCAGGTTTTACATAAGGCTTTAAATTTAAATGCTCTTTGGAAGGATAAATAACCCTGATAATAAATTGCACTGACCTTTCAATTAAAGAGAGAAGAAGAACACACACAGCCAAGTTAAATAGGGACAGCAGAAAGTAAACACTGAAAATGCTTGAGAATGTTGAAAAACAATAACCCAATTATACTGAAATCATTCAAATTGGGATTTTTTCCCATGCCTTGGCCTAAAAGATTGGTTTTCACTTAATAACAAGTATGAGATGTAAAAAATTCAAGTCTTGTGTTTATGATTGTTCACATCTGTTTCTACTGGATTATCCACAAGTACTACATTCCTTTCCCATAGACTTTAAACCAAAATTTTTATCATTATCCTTTATTCCAGCTTGTCCCCTGGTCATGATATTTCTTGGGCAATGAGGACCCATTCYACACAGCCTTTAAGAAAAGAGAGTTCCCTTTACCAGCAGTTACTGGGTGTATACTTTGAAAACCAGGCAGATCAAAAGCTACTTATATTTGAGTTAAAAGGCATCAGAGGCCAGGCCTTCATGCAGGTACTGTGTTTTTGCTAAGACTCAGTGATTACAAGACCCAGGAGGTGAAAAATCTTAGTTTACAGCTTCGTTTTGTCTTATATAAAATAAGGAGTTGGATGCAGWTTTCTTAGAAATGAGCAACATTCTGCAATCACCAGGAACTGTTGTGCTGAGAGGAGACAATCACAATCTTTTCTGCTGGAGATGGGTAACTTTCTGCTAGTCACTGAATATGCATTGAGTCAGATCTTAAAAAAATGTGCGAGGAAGAGGCTCAGTCTGTAGAGCAGAGAGTTGTGCTCAAGCCTCCGACTAAATGAATCTCCAATTAGTTGCACAGAGTAAACAACTCCAACAAAAACAACAGAAAGCATATTTACTCTAAACTGCCCTAAAAACAGTGTAAAGATATTCTCCTGGCTTTTGGGGGACCAATGGCTACCCCTGAGGTGAACCTAAGYAAAGAAAGCCTTCCATCTCTGAGAAGAGTTAATTAATTAGGGTCTCCAATTTTTTTAAGCATGTCCTTTCATGCCTCCATGAYAAGACAGTCAAGAATCCTCCCCAGATGCTTATCTCTCCTTGTGTTGTTGAAGCCCACTTGAACACGCACGGCTTCCATGTCTTCAGGTGTAACAAGGCCAAAGAATTCAAGTTATGAACTTTCTTCTCTTACCCTTTCTTTCTCTTTCTTTCTTTTCCTTATGTATTTCCTTAAGCATTATTTTCATGCTTTTATATTGCTGTATTACTGTAGATAATAATAACTAAAATAGTTACATACCTGCTTTCCATTGCAACCAAATTATTCTAAACCAGATCCATCTATATACATAAATATATATATATCCCCACACATATTTATTTATAAACACTTAGCATTCAGTGCCGTTTCACTCTAAYCCACCCCAAGGGATCTATTAACAAGAATCTGAGATCCCCTTGCCTTCTGGGGTGGCTTTGTGCATCAAAACTCATGGTTATTTGAAATCTAGGAAGGGATTTATATGGAGGAAGAGTTTTACAACTGCATGTGTAAGAAAACGCCAGCTTTTTAAAGACCAATCCTTAGCTAGTCTCTGCTTTCCTTATGAAGCTTATTTTTTAATGCAATTGAAATGCTAATGCTGCCTTGAAAGGTTGCAGTTATGGACCATATGTTTGAAGAAAGATGACTTTTGAAAAAGTTATTGTAAKAAGAAATTCTCAGTTGTCACCCTAATAGAAATGCCTTGATTTGTACAGAAGCAGTTGACAACAAATCTTTATATTTTCTTTACACTACATTTATAATTCTGTATTTGACAGATAAATGTAAAAAAATACATGTTTTATGCATTAAAGAAGCCCAAGCATGGTCAAACTTTATTCTGTAAATAATTTGGATGGGAATTTGGAAGGAGGATGGAAACTTGAAGAATGTCTTTCAATAAAAGTGTCACAGATACAGTCTGACTGAAGAAAGAAACAGATCCTTAGAGCAAAACCATGGCTGCTCTATCTCCAGGAGCACACAGTGGCAAAATATGAAGTTTGTGATGAGGATTTTGCTGTTGCTCATTTTCTGACTCATCTCGAAATAGTTTGGTACAGAAGCAATTATMATGTAAAACATATGTTTATATGCTGCTTTGTGTCTAAGTTATTAGCCACCACTAGCAGTGATTCAGAAGAAAGTTCCTTTGGTGTGTGTTATTTGTGGTCTCATTTGCAAACAGCACGACTCATGAATAAGTCATGAAGCCGTGTTGGAAAGCTGCTTGGAGCATTTACTTGGTGAGATTACTTCAAACCACGTGCACATGACAGAGTCACCGTGGGAATGCTGATACAACATTGCTCTTATCAAAGCTGCGAGAAAAAACACACGCTAAACAAATATGAAAATTCAAGAGTTACTAATGGAAGGGTAGTTCGTATTTGAATAAAGATTTTTTGACCTTTCATTTTTCTGAGCCATTAGTATTCTTTCCACCTGGATTTGCTGAGTGTTCTGTCACTCTTCCCTATGCAATATCATAATTTACTGTCAGAGGACCACATTTTGATTGTGGGAGAAATCTCTGGAATTGTAGGTGAAGTGATGGCAGGTGAAATCCCTGCCATGCTATATGATCCTGTGACATCATCACATATAGGAGGTAAAAATCTGAGTATCATGAAGTCAGGGGGGGAATTCAGATCAACTTCAGAGGGATCCAGACAGCAAATTATTTCAGTGTTTGCTCTAGCAAAGCACTCACTGGCAGAACAGCAGTGGTGATCATTGGGATGTGCTGAGATGAGTTTACACCTCTGAAGCACCTGTTCTGTCTTCCCATATATTTCAGTGCCTCTTCTGATTCCCTCATTTGAACCGCACACTGCCCACTTTGAGGATGCATCTGCAAATATATTTCTAGTTTGTTGTGTTATAAGGGGTTGGAGAGTGACAGCAAAGAAATATCTGTGATATTTTATATATTGCAGAAGATATTTGCCAAATAWTTTTACTTGTTAGAGTATACTTTAACTAAAAAAATAAATCCATTAAAATTAAAGGAATGTAAGATCTGAAAAATGTTTTTCATCGATTATGRCATTTAGAAGAAAAGACATTTCAGGGGACAAAAGCTTCTGAGAAGTCTTGTAACTTTCTGTTTCAAATGTATTGAAACTAATATTTTCACTTTGAATATGGCATGTTATTTAAAAATTATCTCCATTGAAGACAAAATGTAAAATTATGCCACTAACAATAAAACAGTTTGTTCAGAATGAAATCAATCATTCCTTTGAATCAACATGAAACACTTCTTTCCTTCTTATCTTTTCATATTTCCAAGAGAAAAATACCCACAATTTTTTTTGCCTTGTTTTGTAGGAACACATGGTCACATYTTACACCTTCCCATGGGTTTAAATTGTTTGTTGTTTATTTATTTTTAAAAAAAACTCCCTTGCCTTTATGATTCAGTGTTAGATTTGATTACTTCTAATTGTGATGCAGCACCTCTGAACTGTTCAAAAGCAATTGTCAAAACATACATATGAATGCCTGTGGAAGCACTGTTTTTCTGAGCAATGAAAAATACAGATTTCTTCACAAGTCTTGAAGTTCTTCACAATRTCTTCATAACTCATTAAATCTCACATTTGAAAGGTTACTACATGTTTTTTTATAGGCTACATACAGGACATGTTAAAGTGTCTGYTCTGGGAAAAATATGGGCAGAATTTCTGTAGCATGCAGCCAGCTGGATGAACAGCTCAAAACCTGAAAGAAAGGACTTCCCCAGAAAAGCCTTTCTCCAGGGTTTTAAACAAATGTCTCTGTAATTGTGGACACTATATTCTTATATCAGAGGTAATTCTATTCCTGCAACACAGAAGCAGAATTTTTTTATTGTATATCCTCCTGTTGTAGGCAGTGGTTTAACATTCCTTGCCTGGTTTCTATTTTGCTTCAGAAAGATGTGACTTGGTTATAGAGTTGGTTTGATTGCACTGAGAGGTGATGGAGAGTAGACATGGGAAAGGCTCAGCTGACAATTTCATGCCATCTTGAAACAAAATAGATAAGGGTTGTGTGCCCTGGCACAGGCAAGCAGCTGGGGCAATCAGAAACTCATGGAATAAACACAAAGAATAAATTTGTTTCCACTGCCTTGTTAACCAGGAAATCCCTGTAAAAACACCTGGGCAGAAGTACAGAAGTGGAGACACGGACGCTGTAAAAGTCCATGCTGGAGGGTCACTGGCCTTCTGTTCACACAGGCTTATCCAGGGTTATTCCCAGCTGCAAGGTCACTGCAGTGGCTTCCAGTCTTTCTTGCCAGCCTTCTATATTTAACCCATTTCTCCCAACATTCCACTCCTCACTCAAGAGACCACTTAATGAAACACACAGAAAAAAAAATAAACATCCTAACAGTGGGCTGAGTAAAGTGTCCCACCCCTCTAGTCAGTGATCTAAACTTGATTAGCCATGCACCACTGATACRTTGTGCTATTCCATCCTGAGGATGTTGATTCCCATCCTCCATGTCAGCTGATCCAGGAGTCAGGTTGAAGCAGCACATGCCCTCAAAYTCAGAAAGGGTTTATGATGCTGAAGATGGAGGCATTCCTTCAGTAATCAATGCTGTAGTTTTCCTTGGCACACAGCAGTTGCAGTCCTACCACACAATCCATCAGTGTATGCAATTCCATTTTCCCTGTGGCTAATATTTTGGAAGAAATGCCATATGGAAGAATTTCAGTCCTCACTGTATTTTGTACTGGAGATGTACAGTCAAGTTATTTGGGCCTCTGATTCTTTCCGTTTCTTGCAATGCCCAAGATTTAAATTTTTTTATTCGTCAGAGAATAAAACATAATGAAGCATTGTCATACCTTGGACTAAAATCCTACAGATTTTGTTAACCTTTTTCACTGAGTTGTCTGCCACRATCCCCACTAGAATGCATAATTTAGAATTGTTACTTCTAATTCAAAAGAATTTCCCTGTCTAAGAGTATATAATTGGAATGCTTAACCAAAGCATTTTTGCAGCCATCAGAGGCTTCATTTTATTTTTTGATCCATTGCCAAACAACATTTTTACTGGTCCTTTCTCCTGTCTTGGSATTTACCAGGTAGTCCCTCACTGTGGGGTGGCACATGGGATAGTGGGGGAAGAAATCCTTTTCGTGCGGGCACTAGCTTTTGCCAATGACAAAATRTTTCTGATGCTGTGATCCCATGTATTTCTGGTTGTGGGACACCATCTTGCATAAGAGCATTCCACACTTGTTTGTCACCTGTAAGGTAACTTTCTTTTGGTTTTGATGGCTTATTTTTGTTCACCACCTGCATGTCTGGCTCTGAAATTACACTGTGTGTGCTAGGCCACCTACCAGTAGCAGTTGTGAATGCTGATATAATCAAAGGTTCCAGTGAAATAGATGCCCCTCTGAAAATCTATATTTTGATWTTTTTTGTTGCTGTTCTCTTATCCAGATTAGATACTGTAATTAGCCCACAAGCAATCTCCATCTGCCACAGTAAATTAACACCATCTTCTTTTGTACACTGATTGCTGAGGGATGACACTAATTCAGCAATTATCTTCAAATGCTGCTAAAACACATCCATTGATATATCATAGGTRCACCTACATCCTGCCCATCAGGACCCCTGATATTTAATAATTGAGCATATCCCTGGCTACAGGGCTTAAATATTTTTTTTTTTCACCAATTAAAAGCAGGTAGATGGAGCACTACTATCCCAAGCTCACAAAACCTATGCCAGGATGGCTTCCCTGCTCTTTTGCTGATAGGTACCTAAAAATGTCCTTAGTTGTTTCAGAGCCTAAGCCTGTGTGCTCTGTACCCCTTAATCCAGCAGATTGCTCTGCCCCTCCATTTGTATGAGGGGTTTGCTGCTATCCCCTCCCTACCTGCCAAACCTGGCTCTGAGTCTGAGGAAYAACCCCAGACATTTTGACCCCATTTCTTGGGATCCCACAAAGTTTTCGCAGTGAGAGCATGAACCTGGGAGATTGARACCTGACTTTCCCCATGCTGTTCCTTTGTTTGGGAGCAATACTTGCCACCAGCTGTTCTGCAGTGCGTTGTTGCTCAGAGCACCGCTCCGCTTGAGTGGTGATTACTTTTTGTGAGATTGCCTTTGCATCTTGTAAAGCCCCAGCTTCCATTTCCCTCACTTTGCTTTGGGATGCTATAATTTTATGGTTGAGAGCTCTAAGACCAGCAGCTAATAGCTATCCCAATCTCCCTGCTAAGTCGTGAGAAGCCCTTGATGTCACTTTCCATGGCAGTCTGCACAGAGCCACCTGAATGATCTGAGGGATGACCTCCATCCCATCATCTCTGTCAGTCCATGCTCTCAGTGGGGTCATTGGAGCTACAAAGATAGCCAGAGGGGTCCAGTGCTCACTTCACTTCATCCCAGAATGCAGGGCATCATCATCAGCCTTACCAGTTCCCACTATTCTGTAAGCTGTAGGAAGGCAATACTCCTATGAAATCCCAGAATAAACACCAGTAAATAAGGAACAAGCCTTGCTCTCTCCAYAAACATTAATTCCTGCAGCTCAGTGCATTGGTCTGTGAAAGGACTCATTTAGCTTCTCTCTTGCTGTCATCATCAGYAATATATTCTAAAAGATACTGGAGTTGTGCTGATCTCCCTTAAGTCAGAATTAAATGGTTATCATTTTTTCCTCCTTGTATTTCAAGCCACACACTTCTCATTGTAGTCTCATTATGATATTTACTTCTATTGCTAACATCTTCTGGGTTTTGTTCTGTAAGGTGAATACTAAATAGTATAGGTACACGCATCGGTGTTTTATTTTCCTACTTAATTATATTTAATAATGTTTCCCTTTCCTGACTTTCCCTCACTCCTAAATCTTTTTATTCCAAGTTGGAGGTACATTTAATTTAACAGCTCTCTCCCTGAATTTCTCTAGTACATACCCTTTTCAATAAGGCTGTGCTCCTCTTGCTCCCAATGTGGGGTGTTTATATCTGGCATGCAGATTATATCTTGGGGTTTATTGCTTTGGCATCAGTCTAAAGAGTGCGTCAGAGATATGGGTGAAATGGGAGAGGTCAGCTTTCAGTCACACCATTACAGAGCAACCCAAACTTTTCAAGATAGAATTAATAAAGAGTAATTCACTGGAAGCTATCTGCAAACACAGTCAGAGCTTTGTCCTCAAAGGAAAATCAGTATGGTTTCTACAGTGGACCAATGTGGAGGGCTCTTCAGCCTAGTCTTGTCCTCTGCTGCTGGAAGATCTGGAGGAGAGTCCAGCTGGACAGAAATGGGGTGCTGCCCTTCTGTCTCAAACCAGAGGAACATCTTTTCACGTGTGATGAACTCGATAGCCCTAATGCAGAAGAGGAAACAGCACCCACTGTGAGGAGGACTGTGAGTGTCTTGGGGCTGTGCACTGGCTCCCATGCACTTCTCAAACAACAGCACTTGAATTTCTTCCCCTGCACTCCAAGGGGAAAGATTTTGAAAGTCTAAAMTATCCTGCTGAAAGACAGCAGAGTTGCACTGAAAAGCAGCTTTTGARATGTTCTTTCAAAACGTTTTTTTCATGGTATGCATGAACACCTGCTATTAGGGGAAACTGTGTGGGCTGCTCCGTGTGGAATGGGCAGGCCAGCTCTGCTCAGCATGGTCTGCAGGGCTGATCCAGGGTGCCRGCACTGGGGACTCACAATGCCATGGCCACGGCTCAGGGCTGGCTGATTGCTCTCTGCTGGGAATTGATCTGCTGGAATTCTTTGTGAAACACCGCCTGCATTAGAATTAGGGGTGATGGTCGAGCCCAAAYACCTAGAGTCACTGTAAAAATGTGACTCACTCTTCACATGCACATCAAGACCTCTGGGCCATGACCCTCTTTGAAACCACAGTGCTACAGGGCATGTTATGCTGAAGGCAGCTGCAGAGAGGGGAAGAAACGCTGTTGTCTAGGAGTTTGCTTTTAGGAGAAAGAAGTTTGGAGAAAGAGTTTTTGACAAGCCTGGTAAAAGTGCATTGCCTTGGTTCCCAATCTTTTATTCTTCTCACTGCTTTATGCAGTCACAACATGAAAATATCAGCTAAGCAAGGCTCCCAAGACTGCTTTGCTTTTTATTACTGATGTGTCGATGGCATGGCCGTCCTGTGATGGTGGACAGAAGTGCTGTTAAAGCTCACCAGGTGTGAGAATTTTGGTGGGTTCCCTTGATTTAATGTTCAATGGTTACTTGCAGGATATTGAGAGTCAGGTCAGGTACCCTCTCGTGTACAAGCCTTGAGTTTTCCACAGATAAAATGAAGGGCAGCCACAGCAGCAGAAGCAGGGCTGTAGAGCTGTCACTCAYGAGAAGAATTTATTTAAAAGCAATATTATGAGGGCACAAACACTTCTGGCCTCATACTTTCTAGAATAATGGAATGGGGATTTAAACAAATTATTATTCCACTCTTGCCACATGATTCATTTGCTTGGGGCAGGATCTCTATTAAACAGTGAACATGAAATGATATATACATTATCCACATTCATGCTGAATGTTCTTTCTGCTGGCAGAAGCAGGTTGGGGGCTATTTCTGCTCTSATGTTTCTGTTAAATTGTGCAATGGACAAGCTACAGAAACAGGGACTTCACTTCCACTGGGATAGAAGGGGTAATTCAATGTCAGATTTTTCTCCTGCCTTTCTTACACAGAGCAAGAGCRTTGATTTATCACAGTAAATAATTAGACAGCTTCAGCTCCTGACAACACGGTGATTACTTTGGAGAAATGGCTAACTGAAATGATTTATGGGAATATCTTACACTCAGCAGGAGCAGTTCAGAAACACCAAGGAGCGGCTACTATGGCTGACAATAGAGGAAACATGGTTTTAGATGGGAATCACAGAGAAAGGATACTTTTCTTCTGGTATTTGCATGCTTCTTTTGCACCTACATGTGAGTGATAATAATTAATCTGCTGTCATTAACGCTTATCCACAGCAAGGTTGAACCGGTCTAAAGATATCAGCATTAGAAAACAGCTAATGTCTGGAATGACATTAGCACACATGAAGACAAAGTTTTTAAATTTAAACTATGCGTGTTCAGAACCATATAGATTGTATGTAGGTTTTTTAGGCTCAAAACATGACCTCAAAATTTATTCCATAGACTTAAAAACCCCCACAAAATAAAGAAAAAGAAAGAAGAAGAAAACCCATATTCGTCAGTTGGTGGCAAAGTCAGATTTTTACTACACACCTGAAGTTTTCAGAAACAGAAGCTTGGATATTCCCACGTCCTCTAACCACAGTTCCTGACCTGCTTTACCTTGCTGTGTGCTGAAGCACTTTGATCTATTCTGCAGCACAATATGGGATCCAAGTGCCAACATAGCAAGAGTTATATTAAGACACAGCTAATTCTGTCTCGAGTTTAGCACTTCACAATTTTATATCCTATCTTGCATGATAAGTCATAAGTGATGGACCTGGGAATGAACAGTGAGAATATTCCCCCTGTGTCGATAGCGGTAAGCAGGGATTTAAATTCCRGTTCACATCCACAGCCCCTGCTTTTCTTCACCACACCACTTCSCTCAGCAATTCTGGAAAGTGTTTAYAAAAAAMTSAGTWTCACTATCTGGAGACAAAACATGTTATGCAACATCCAGATTTCACAAYGTTTTGTATTATTATTCCCATTTTTCAAATTTGTATTTTGACTTTGAAATGGCAAATAAAAGATCTATTCCCAGCAGGACAGGACAGTGCTCTGCTTATTTAATTTCTAGAAATGGAATTGAAACATGCTAGAGTCAAAGATGAGTTATGTGAGGCACACAGCATCAAAAGGGGCCTATAAATACTTATCTGAATAACTTTTAGATAGATACAGCTAAAGAAAGACWGAAAATCAAGTTACTTTGGATTAAAATTTTTTTTAGTGTTATAAATGAAAGCATCATTCTGCAGTTCTCCATCAGGTAGGTCGGACAGACCCTTAAAAAACCATAAATACTGGAAAAAGTGTTTCAGTGTGAAAAAATTCCAAGTTTCTCAGACAATTATCCACCATCTCCAGGCTGCATAAAACTTTCCCTCCTATTTCCTTAGGTGTTCTGCTTGGTAAATCTTTCAAACATAGAGCTGCAAAACAGCTTTGAAGCTATGAGTCATAAAATACAATTACCTTTTAATAAACACRTAAATTGTAAGAAGCATAAAGGCATTTGAGCCATTTACAACCACCATTATTTTCTTGGTTTTCCTCATTAGAGATGATGGGATGAAGGCACCGTGCACCATAAAGCAGTGGCTGCTTTCAGCACACACCCAGTACCTGACATGTTCCTGGGCATTTACTTTTAAGAAAACACTTAGCTGATGTGTCAGAGCATTTGGAAGGACAAGCAGAGATCCAAAACTTCACAAACCTTGGCAAAATCTCTAAGGTTTTGATTTTCCCTTTAGACTTGATATGTTGATTGTATCTGAAAAGGTTCTCAACTCTTGGCCAATTTTTTTAATAATCAATGGAAACTTTGAAATTGCCACTTGCATTTTGTTTCTTTGTTTTTGACATGGAAGCAGGTGAACCCAGTGCTTTTACCTGCATTTTATTCAGAGGTTCTGTGGGTTTTGAAGCTGAAAGAAATGCAAAGCAGCAGTTGCATAAGCTTTCATGAGAGGATTTACACCACTTGAAATATGACATAACACAACTGTTATGTAGCATGTTATAGTTCATGGAATTTTCTGTTTCTTCGAATTCATAGTTTCCCTGAAACCAATAATTTTTTAATATTGAAATAGYTTTAAAATAATTGCAGTTTGTAACAAGCCAAGACATATGCCAAGTTTTCCCTTTCTTCAACAGAAATCTGGGATCTGGAAAAGACAGAAGCGGGCTATAATGGAATTAAAAATATCACATGCTACTGAAAGAAATATTTCTATAAAATATAATAAATAAAATTTAAAACTCTATCAACTCAAATAAAACGTGTTGATTGCCTTTAGATAAGAAATCAGCAACAGACTTCCATTTATACATTTCTTTAATGATACACATTGTACCTTAATAACTTATAAAAAAGGTTTTGTACAGGCTGCCTACATAATACTATCCACCTACCCTTTGGAAAAGACTTGACAGCTAAACTGAAATGAAAATTTGTAATCTTATTGTTGATATTTTCCTCATTTCTTCCTAAATAACGTAAGCAAATTATTTTGTAACTGTACTTTCTAAAGCCTATATTTTTGTCTGTTCCTGCATTTATTCACTAAAGTTAGTTGCTCAYAATGAGTCATACTCAGTGATTGGCATGATTAAATTAGCTTTTTCTCCAAGACAGTTCTGATCAGTAGGTTTAATTAGTACCTGTGTTTATTGCAAAGATTTGCTTTGATGCTATGTACCTGCTCTCCCATGCTATTACAGTGGCTTTAGTAATGAAGACTATCTTGGCAGAAATCATCCTGTAAAAAGCAATATCTTGAGGCAAAAAAAACCAACTTAGTGACCTTTCTTGGTTCCAGCTAAAATCAACAATTTCCTAATGTGGCTAGCATCAAAATGTAACCTCCCTTCACTGAAGCTAATTTCCCTTTGATGTTACACATCACTTGCTTGATTAGCTTTTAAGTAACAGTACCAGCAAGCATGATCACCTATCACTGTTTTGTCTTTTTCTCTTTTAATCTAAATTAGACTCTTCTGATATTTATTTTATAAATAGCTTTGTTGCATTCCTGTCTGTTGCTATGCCAGAAACCAGAAAGATYACTACCTCATCAATAAAAATAGAAATAGCATAGCTGTTCAAATGTCTCAACGACTATTGGTGGAACAGCCATCATTGCAACAAAAGCACCAAAGGAAGAGTCTCAAAAGAACTTAAATAAGATTGAAAAAGATTTGTTTTATTCATTCTGACCATTCTATTAGGTAATGGCAATGCAGTTGATGGTAAATCTGTATGAAAAGTGATCGCATTCTCGAGAAGAAAATATATTAGTCCATATTTGTAAGAAATACGTAGGAAACAGATTATTTTAAATGGCAGGGAAAAGAGAAAAAATAAACACTAAAGTGGGCCTCCAGAAGAAAAATGGTTTTCTATCCCCAGGAGGATTAATAATTGACATGCAGCAGCTTCTGAGGCAGCCACTAAGCAGATGGATGGATATGGCTATTCCCTGTCATATATTTACTAATGGAAAGCTCCCAGTATAAACATTAATATAGTAAGAATTGTTTTATGCTCTTGAGATTTTCAGATGCATAAATATTTTTGGCAGCTTGGCTAAGGGAATATAATTCTTTGGCCTTTAATTTATTTCATACTTTTAAAGCACAGTTTTTAYATTTCCCACACAGCAGCACGCTGAAAGCAGAGCCTGTTGTCTCTTGTCTGAGAACACTGTGCTGTCTCACTCCCTCGATGAAGAAACACATTGTATGAAGATTTCCTGACTCTACTTGCCCATGCATTGTAAGAGCAGGATTTCATGAAATATCCTTAATTTGAGGGGGCTCAGCACTAAACATAAGTCTATATTTTTATGATGTTGATATTTTGCATTTCATCTTGTACATTAGAATTTTCTGCATTGGTCTGCAATCAGGTAAATGTTATTCTTCAATCATTTCTTAATGTATACTCTTATTTCTATTTTATTTCAGTTGAAAAATCTGTTCTAAAATTATAGAACAAACTGCTTGTAGCTTTCAGGCTGCTTTTGTGGAAATCCATGCTTCCATGGGAAAACCTATAGTTTTCACAAAACTTTAATCTCTTCGACATCTTCTTTCCTCATATATGTATATTGTTTACCAAAAAAAAGCTGGGAGTATTCTCCCTTTCATTAGTTAAAATTAATTCAGACAGTATTTGATTATTTACAAAATTAATATGGATCCTACCAAATGTGATACTTTTTTATGTTCCCCCCCCAAAAAAAAAGAAAAAAAAGCCAAAAACCAAACAACAACAACAACCAAAAAAACCCACACACACAAAAAAAACCCATATGGAGCATGTGTCAAAACTCTAGCTCAAGCAGCCTCGTGGAAAAAAGAATGATCTAGCCCTTTTGCAATAGAGGTCTTATAAATGTCTTGATAAAACCTCTACTTTGGCTCCCAATCTTGGGTGTATAAACACAATCCCCAGCCCTTCAGTTTATAATCTTATTGTTTCCCTCCTACTGGCAACAGTGATGATAAAAAATGCTCTCTGTTCTCTCAACCTTCCTGATACATCAATTCCTCTTTCAGTGATCAAGTTTTCTAAAATACTTCCTAAGTGGTGGGTTCTAAATTTATAAAAAACAAGCAAGGTGTACAGGAACAAGTTGGGCAAATAAGAACACGAGATTACCTCTTCTCCTTGGTGGTATCTGCCTACTCAAGTATCTTGTGATTGTGAGTGACCACTACAATATGAGCAGGAAGGAGAGACACAGATCTTTCTCTTGAGGCACCCACAGCCTCCCAGTGTCCAGCAGTTCATATTGTGACAACCWCACATGCTCGAGATGCCACCAGGACAGATACCCATCTTCGTTTTTTCCATTTGGCAGAAGACGTTAGCTCCTTCAAACTCTCTTTGGAGCACAATTTCTTACTCATTGGATAACCCTTGTCTCTCTCTGCTGCACTATTCCTATTTGGACACACAGGAGAAGATACATTAATGTTCTCTGAGCTATGGGGAGTTAGCATGCAWATATCTCTAGTATTTCAGTCAAATTGCATGTGCAGAGTTTTCTTCTGTTAAATGTATTTTCTTCTCTAATATGGCTTAGGGTATTGCCCAACTGGGTTCACCAAGTGTGAGTGTTCTGAAGATAGGATTGTTGAGTTTGTTGTGTGAACAGGAAAGAGGCTCAGATTAGGCTGTGAATAAYTTATATTCTTACAGATATCAGGATATAGATTAGGGCAAGATTTTTCTTCCCTCTTGCATCTAAGAAAGCATTGATTCATTCAGTAAGGGACTATGACTTTGGTACTAATTCAACAATTATTTCCCCTTTCTTTCACTCTTCAGCCCAGTGTTCCCAAAACATACACTGGTGAGGGAAGTTCATACCCTGGAAGTTCAGTGTTTCATGTTTGGCCAAAGCAAAGCTAGGCTATTACAGTAAAATGTCATTATAATTTGCTTTTTAATGATCTAACGTAATTKGACACAGACCTTCAGACAGGAACTAACTTCAAAGCTGGCAAGAAAAGTAATCTCAGCACAACGGTGCTGTTGACATATTTTCGCTTTCAAATACTTTTCATGAATGTAATAATGATGATTTGAAGGTTTATAAGGATTTGCTATAATTACTGATTGAAAGCATGGAAGTAGGGGAAAAACTGCAACCACAGGCAAGTCAGGCCTCCACTAATGGGTAACTATACTGCAAAACTAGGAAAGTACRGACAAACAAATATTTCATTTCAATATTGTGGATTTTGCTGGTTTCAATTTTTCATATTGTTGATGCATTAAATCAGTAAGTTGTGTACATGGTGTTTGGCTACTCTGGAGATGAGTGAGCACCTGATGGAGGTTTTGTGGTTGGTAATAAAGCAATCCTGCTGAATAGATCAAACTTTTAAATTTTGCTTGTTTGAATTTCAGGCATTGAACTTATGGCACATTCAAATAACTTTTTTATTTCTTTTCAGTTCTGGATTAGGTTTCATTTGGTTTTGTTCTCTCTACCAAAGAAGGAAATAAAAAATTGGGATGAAAAAATATCAGACACCTGAGAACCAAGGAATTTTGAATTTTCACCTTTCCTCCACATTTTTTTGTTCTTTTAATAAGGAATTTTCCTGCTTTTAAATAACTATATATATATATAGATCTGGGACTGCAAGGATAAAGCTCAGTTTCTTGTAATGGTTCAAATTAAAATATTTTATTATTTTCTTAATTGATGCTTAGTGCTGGCTTGGACTTCCACTTAGACCTTCCCTTCTACTTCTGGCAATGTGCCCAGGACAGTTGGCATTTTCTCACATTAATGGCCAGGTGGGAAAACTGTCAGCCCGTATTTTTTCTGGCAATTTTTTAGAGAAAAAAAGAGGCACTAGTAAAACSTCTTTTATTCAGCCCCGAGTCAATATTTGTTCTGCAGCAGGTACACTTTTAGGAGGATAATTTTATTTCTTTGATTTCCCTTTCAGCTAGAGCAGTTTGTGATCTAATATCCACTCTCCACTATTACCTTTCCCATGTGTAAAATTCTTGCAGCGTGATAATCCCTTTCATTTCCTGCTTTTTAATGAATGGATTTTATATAACTGTTCATTAGTGTAATTYTTGTTGATTTTTATTTTTCACTTCATTATTTCCCCAACAGAACTTTTGCCACTGCTACTTTGTTAGCAAAACAGAGTAAATTAATCTCAGCATCTGGGAAAGCTGTTTTCAGGTGGGTGTAAATAAGGTGTATGGTTCTCCTTAGGTTGGAGCTCTTGCTCGTGCTCACCCACAAACTGAGTCAGGATGCCTGAGGATGCATTTAGGGAACATTTAGGTGACATCTAGAGGCATCAAGCTCTTACATCTCTACAGGACACCTCTTTGACAAGAGAGTCAGTTCACTCTGGTGTCATTCTCTGAGTCCAAAATCGATAGAAAAGGACTGAGAGGAGGAGAGCTCTGTTTTGCCACTAAAAAGTTTCAGTGACTACCATCTTAAATGAGGCTGAAATAGCAGTCTGAATTACTCCAATGCTAATAACCTCTGTTACTCATTACTTCCTAATTTATAGCTTTAGAAAAAGCTTGAAAAGTAGGATTAGTTTGAGCATCAAGCAAGTACCATAAAGAARTGCTCTGTCTCCCTCAAGGCTTGTTAGAATTTTCCCACTTGTTTTTGATTTACATATCAGTCACAGAGACGCTGGTGCTGATCTCCTGAGCAGCTTCTATGCAACTGCAGGAGTGTAAAAAAAAAGGATGGTAAGGCTGAAATAAAGGCAGACACTTCAAAGCCTGAATGTGAATAGCTGGGAGACCAATAAGATGAGAATGTATAATAATCACTTTATGTTAAGAGATGCTTAAGCTTGTGTGACATATTTATTGTGCAGTTTGGATCTCCAGAATGAGCCTCTCATGGAGATGTCAAACCAGCAGCAGAGGCTGCATTAGAAGTTGTGGCTGTTTACCCTCTGTCGATAAAGGCCAGTCACAAACACTATGAATTTTACATTGTTGCTCTTTCTAATCTGTAGTAGGGGATTTAAGAGTTTATAAATGGAATCTTTTTAYGCATTTCTAGCAAGGCTATTACAATGGAAAGCAGCAATAAAGTTCTATTTTCTGCTTTATTTCTATATCTTCTCAGTTTTTCTCTCTATTAATTCCAATTTCCACTGATTTATTCGCTTGTTATTTATTCTGTGTCGGTGTCATYTACACATGCAATGCTGTATCTCTTGGGGACCACATGGCATCTGAACAGTCAAACCATCTTTCCAGCCACTAACCTCTCCCACTGCCTCAAAAACTACAAGTCTCTAAAGCAAAGTTAACTTTTACCAGAATAAGATAGGTGTTTAAAAMCTGGATTTTTTAGTGGGCACTTTGTTAATCAGGATTTTCTTCAAAATAGGATGATTAATTTCAAAGATTTCCAGCTATTACAAGGGTATGGTTAACCCCATTCTTGCTGACCACTGAGTAAAACATTGCATTTGAACTTTGGAGCCTGGTATCGGATAGRAGACCACCTCAAAGGCAGGATACTGAGAAAACTTGTATCTCATGCAAACTTCACAGATGCCATTATTATGGGTTTCTTCTCTGTAAGACCACTGTGAAAAAGAAGGGTAGCACTGAAATGCTGGAATAACTATCCTTGCCATTGTTTTTCCATGGGAGGGACTGGGGAGGTGCTGCATGAGGACTGTAAGGGTGTTGATGGAGGTGTACAGAGGTGTGGAGAGGAGGGGTGGGTTTKACTAGATGGAAAGAGATCACTGAGGTGATCTCTGAGTGACTGAGTGACTTCAGAGGGGAGGGAATGACAGAAAAGGGTCAGTGGAGATTTCAGCTTCCTGGAGAAAGAGAATAACAGTGAGTGAGAGTCAGTGAAGAGGTCTGAGTGGATGAAGGCAAGGTATCAGGGAGCTGTGGAAGCCTGACAGGGCAGAGAGACCTCATCCCCACTTTTTTCCTCTCCTCCTCACCCCTGTATTCCACCATGTCTCTTTTCTCAGGGTTCCTGTCTATTTTCCCACTTCCCTAGACACAGAAGCTACAATCCCCACTCACCCCCATCCCAGCACCCATCCTCAGCCACCCTCCACTCCTGCAAGATGCAAGGGTCCTGCTGCTTCCCTGAATCTGAGCCCTCTGTGTTCTTCTGCACCCTTGGGGCTGGAGGGAAGAGAAGGAGCAGGCCCAGTCTGCCAGATGGAGACTGGAGAAGGTCCCAAAGAAAAAGCTGTGAGAGTGACAGCTGCTTCTGCTGGAAAGGGCCAGTCCTGGTGCAGTTGCTGCTGTCCCCCCTTTGGCCCCTGCTTTAGCAGCAGCATCCAAAAACAYGAGAGCTTGGCAAGCAAGAGGTGGGGACTGGTAAAGGCAAAGAGCAGTCTGTCCCTGAATCCAACCATTAATGATCCATTAATACCCCAGAAATCAGTGGGAGTCACTCTAAACATGGGGCAAATGTAAGAATGGCAGTYCAACAACCTGTCAATTCTAAATTATTTCTCTCTGGATGATGCTTGTGCTCAGTGGGTTGAATGTAATTAACAACGGCTGGGAATCTTCTGTACAATTTTATTTTTGGTGTAGGAATGCCCAACCCAAAGAGTATTTTTGATGTTACTAAACTCCACTTTTCTGCTCCATGCTACAATGTCTCTGCTCAAGCAAGGTCATGTCTGGCTGTGGAAAGGCCTCACACTTCAGCATGGTTCRAAGAATTTATTGTGGCCCAGACTTAGAGAGGTACTCAGGCGCTTTCAGATGGAAACTGGCACAGAAGACATCAAAGCCCCAAACTCCCACTGATTCACTGAYACATTTTTAAACACCTCCAGATCAAAAAGACTAAATCCACCAAGGAACCTAGATCCTACTTGCAAATTAAGATGTGTACTTTCAAAATTAAATTGCTATTAGAAATTTCAGAAATTCTAAGTAACTTCTTCCTTACCCCCAAGGTACTAAAATTCTGCTGATTTGCATTCATAACAGCCCCCCCATGCCTCTTTCTATCTGGCATTCGCAGAACTCTGGGTGTGCCAAGGAGATCCAGATGTATTTACCAACTAAATATCCAAAACATCTCTTAGACTGGTCATTCCCAGGCTGCTCATCACTCAGGCAAGAGAGAAGGTATGTGCACCTTCCACAGCAGCATGCTCCTGAGGTGAACTAGTCCCCATGGCACATGAGACACAACTGTCCCATCCCTTCCYCTGCAGAACTGGAGCAGATGCTGAAGCTGCATTCCTCTTGGCTCAAGTGAATACACAAAGAGTGTGTTCCAGCCCGTGGTGCTCCTTGGCTCCATGGTGAGGCTGGGAAATCAAATGCCCGTCATGGCAATTCCTTCCTGATTTTTGGTTGACTTGGTGCCTCCTGGGATTTTTCTTCTGGGTGCACAGTGTGGTTCCTGCAGGTCACTGCACTGTTTAAAGGTTAGGCACTGCAGTGCACAYTGCTGAGATTTCCAAATCCCTTCCAGGCATTTTCCCAAGTGGCCAACTTTGGCACTTTGGCTTCCTTGACTCCCARTTGGAAAGTTTCTCAGGATATTTCTCCCAGACACACTTGTGGGTGTGCCTGGCCCTCTCCTGATCACCAGGGTTATCTGACAGTCCTGACACAGAGGCACTGGAAGCTGCTTGCTTCTTTCTCCTGAGCCCTTCCGAAGGGTGAGACACTCAGTGTGGGAAGCAGTGCTTTGTAAACAGCCTCRGCATCCTGCCAGGGTAGGATTTAGGGTTTTCTCTTCAGCACCTGTGGGATTTGCCTATGGCCCGTGGGAACTGCTAAACATTTTAACTGCTGCAGCAATGTCCAGCAGGGGTGATAAGTCAAGGCACTCTGCTCCCTAAGCTCACAGCCCAGCCTGTGAAAAATGTAATCTGAAATCACTGCCCCAGGTCACAAACAGTGTGTCAAGCCATYTAATTGTCTCTGCTGTRGGAGCAATAACCTCTGCAGAGAGAAAGGATGGGCAGCTGGGGAGAATAACCTTTCAAACTGCTCTCACGTGCATTTGGAAAGCCTGTAAATTCAAAATCCCTAAACACAAATTCTCTGCCATGAAGAGTAACTGCAAGTGCCCAATAGGGTTTTTTTTTCTGTACTGCAGACAGATCACTCAGTCTTTAAAGAGGAACAATCAATCCTTTTGACCTGTGGCTCAGGGCAGTTTGCTTAAAAAGAAGCTTCATGTGGTCACTGTTAGCACCACTGAACATGATAAAAATGTAGGGATTGCCAGGCTGTCCTCAGGCAGCCATTCAGTGCCACGTGCCAGAGGTGGCCATGTATTCCCTTCAAGTCAACCAACCCACAATTGTCCCTTCTCTCACTTTCACTCTTTTGGGTAGGGACAACCGAACACCTGGCTCATAGTTGGGTGAATGTCTTTTTGTTGCTCTGGTCAAGACAGAAGCCTGATTTCTATCTGGCTGAGGAATTCCGCTTTGGAAACATTTTCAGAACAGCATGGATTAATTGAGYTATCTAACTGCATCTGACCTCATGAAATCTGAGTTTTCGTATCAATTAGAATTTTTTTGTTCCCTGCATGTGCTACCCATATAGGCATATATATATTATATTTATAATATATATTTATAAATATATATATTTATAAAAGTGCATTGTGAAATCCTGACATTATATCCCTTAAAGTAGCTTAACATACTTACTGGGATGTAGAAGATTCCTGAAAGCAGTGATCAGTGACATATCAATTTGTGTTTCCCACTGYTATAGCCCTGAAATAAAAGGGTTAATGTTGTGCAGGTTCTCCAAAAATTTTAATTTCCTTTGGGATAAGGCCCAAAGAAACGGTCCTTTAATGTGCTCCATGCAATCTACTATAATATCAAGATTTTTACTTTAGCTCCTGTTCAATAAATTAGAAATATCAGTGTTTCAAAGTTTGCTTCATAGCTATACAATGTTAAAAGAAGTGTGGGCTTGAATGGTGRCTTGAAAAATGCACTTCTTTATAAAGAATAATAGAGAACAGATATTCAAGCAACAGTTCTATTATCCTCCAGCTACGGCATAYTTTTCATACCCAAGTGCACACAGAATAAACACCCTGTGATTTTGTATGTAAAAAACTCTTTCAGTTATAAATTTAGGAAACCTGTGTTCATTTACATTGTTTGCATTTCATTTTATTTACAGTTAATTATACTGTCAGAAAAATGGAATTTTTTATTTCCCTTGAAATTACCTGTTTCTTTTGGGGTTTTATCACATCTTTGTACAATCTTGTTTTTAAAAGGTCACCACTTTTCCTAACTTCTCTTTCCTTGTATATAAAGTATTAATGTGATGAAAGACCTAATAAATTAATTGCATGAGAAAGTTAAACTAATAGGCCTCCACCCTCAGTCGAGGCTATCGTGGGTGCAATTACACTGTTACTCTCAACAGTGACAATTCATTTGATTTGCTCTTTTCTTGTGCAAAAATCACAGAATCACAGAAATCAGCTAAGCTATTTTCATTTTTCTGGGATAAATTTTGATCTGGATTTGARGAATTCTTCTCAGACACCGTGAAGAGCAATAAATACTTCTGGTATACTGCCCAGTCTGGGGGAATTGCTTCTGTCTCCAYTTTTATACAGAAGTCAATCACCTCTATATAACGAAGTATAAAATATTGCCAAGTATCCCTCTTCCTGAAAGAGATAAAAATGGCCTTGTTGAGTTCATAAAGGCAAGCCTAACCTCCAATAAACATAATGTTTCCYAAGGGCTGGAAGGACAAGAACAAACATAAAAGAAATAAATCACATCCCGCCTATTTCCATGCTGGTAGCTACAAGCATGAGTCTGAGCCTATTTCACATATCCATATCCATAGACATTTCCTGAGGAGTGATGAGCTGCAAGTCTGGGGCAGGTCTKTTCCTGTAAATGAAGGGAACCTGTGCTACTGCTGTTTACCTCAGTGTATGTCCCCTTTAGCAGCAATCATCACTGCTAAAACAAACAATTACTATTGTTCTTCACGGGAAACATGGCAATTGGGAGGATGAGCCCTGTGAGGGAAGAGGTGTACAGCAGGGGTAGGGTGTTATATCTGAGATGTGGCTCACAAGAGCTCAGCACCCGGGAATTAAGCAGACTTTAATAAAGCAGACTTCACCTCCGCTGACAGCCCGAGGAGCAGTCAGGAGTCCTTCAGAGGACCAGCACTGCCTGGCAGGTTATTGCACAGCTGATGCCAAAGGCATCCCGAAAGAAGAATCTGGGATACAGCCCAGCTGAATGGTTAATGCCTCTCAAACTGCAGAAAGGAGAACCCTTGCCCAGAAGCAGCTGAGTGCAGCAGTTGTTGCCTGGCAGCTTTCCTGGGATGTTGAATAGGGGACGTTCCACGCTCATTCGTCCAAGGTAAATAACTTCTTTTGGAATTTTGTTCAAGTTGCAAACACGGAGGGGTCTTGAATCAGGAGAGCACCTGAACATAAAAGATTAAAGTAATTCTTAGTCAGGACAGTGTTTTCCTCTGTTCTAAGTAGCACACTAGACAGGTCTATTTTCTTCAGCTGGATTAAGGCTATGATGCACAGCATTGCAAATCCCWTCTTCAGAATTCATCCAATTGGAAAAACATCAGAGTTGTTTAAAAGTCACAAGATTTTAAGGYTTGCAATTTTTATTTACTTACTATTTTACTCTTTAGGCTGCATTTCTGAAGTGGCTTCAAAASTTTCCTTGAGATAAGAAGGACTCAGAACGTACTCAGAAATGAACATTCATTTGCAAAGTCTTGCTGCTAGCATTTGGGACTTGAAGAAAAAGCATTAACAGTTGTGATACTTGCAATAACATCACAAGAGCTGTCAAAGCTGCCTCTGCCTCTGTCTAAATTTCAATTTCCCATATTTCAAGTTTTTCAGCCTAAAAGCAAAAAGAACTGGGGAAAAAAAGCAGCAGCATTTAATGGGTGTGGATGTTTTCAATCTGTGTTATAGAGCTTTTGCTACTGAACATTCTCAGCAACCACTGCTGGCTTGGCTAATGGTCCTTTCTAACAGAATTATTTCTTCTCCTTCCCATATCCACAAAAACTATTTTAGATGTACTTTTTTTTTTTTTTTTTTTTTTTTTTT
>NW_026623241.1:3697072-3726583 GCF_030028575.1 Malurus melanocephalus | reverse complement strand
GGATCAGCTGAGAAGAGGTACATCAGGTACATCGTGTACATCATGTAAAAAAAACCTATGCTGTTTGAAAAAGCCTGTACATTTCTTCAGTCATCTGAAGTTAAAGCAAGAAGGATAAAAGACAGTTGCAGTAGAGGAGAAGACAAGAAAAATCAAAGGAAAGAACACAAAGTTGACTGTAGAATGCATATATTGACAGACTGAGAAAATTTAGGCTCAGGGYTCACACAGAGAGAAAAGAAGGGAGAATCCATCTGACTGTAAGAATAGTACAGTTTTACTGATCTYTCCTTAGGATTCAAGCTGTGATTTCCACTCTGGACTGAATCAAGATTAGATAGGGAACAGAGAGATGTAAGAAACTTGCTGATGTCTTGTACAACCTGCTGCATCTATTAGTAGATGCAGCCCAAGATCAGCCATCTCCCTCATGTAGGGTTGTCAAAGATGTGAAAGCACATCCTGGCAGCTTCCTAAGGCACTCTGCCAGCACTGCTGGGGAGAGAAAAGCTGCAGAAAGCTCAGAAGGTGAGGGGGAGATGTTCACCTATCGACTTCAGCAAGCTAACTCTGCTATGATGGGGTAAGGGATGCAGCCAATGGATACTGTCAGTTCCACCTGGGAATCTGAAGGCTGGTGGGCCTTCAAAGGTGATTTGAATACTGGATGCTGTTGAATTTCACCAAAATGGGCATTTGTCAGTGCTGATGCCAGGGATATATGTGATCAAATAATGTGAGGGATAAACATTTTGGCTTCTACAGCACTGGAGGTGCTGCTATTCTGCCTCTGGATTTGCTCCTGGACAGCCTAACTGTATTCTCTCTCACGTTTCACAGCAATGCCATGATTTATTTGGAATTATGACAGAGGAAGATTTATGGTTATGTTTCCGGAACATCCAGTGCAGAAAAAAACACTGAAAGCAGATCAGAGGAGTYGAGCTGTGTGTCTCAGCTGCCTTTAGTCAGTCCCTCTTGAAGCTGAAAACAAGCACAGAGAACAGCTGCAGTTGCTCCAGCTGAATTCCCTGTGAGATGTAGGGAGTGCTGGGAGAGGGGAGGTGAGGTCTTTACCCTGGTTTCAGGGAATACTGGCTTTCAAAGTTTTATTCCTTATTTCGTGCTGGGTAGTGATCCTTCTGTGCTAGCAGTGGGAAATTTCAAGCAGCTGGGATCAACCAGGCATGATCAGAATTAGGATTTGATTGTCCAGGATAATGTCAGGAATGCATTATAAAAACTCATTAAACAAGAAAGAAAAATGTTCATGTCTTGAGGGATTGCTCCTCAACAATCTCCAGCTCATTTGATCCCAGATTCCAGCTAACACATCCTAATGTACCCTCTAAACACCTACTAAATTTCACGGTGTTTAAAATTAGCAGTGGATTGTTGAGCACATTTAAACAGAAACAAATTCCCATCCTTAATTACAGCAAAGCTATTGTTTTTTTCTCCTGTGTGTGGCTACAATATATCAAGTTAAGGCTGCTGCAAGCAACAGAAGATTAAACTTAAAAGTAGTAATAATAATAATAAAAATAATAACAATAATAATAATAATAACTGATTTTGGTCCTTACTCTTGCTGTTATATGTAGGGACATACAGAATGTAAATTTATATGCAGAGAAAATGGTCCCCCATTAATTCAAAGTCCAGATAATTAGGCTGTGAGTTTTTTCTCTGATTAGCTGATTACCTTTTTGCTATCCTACTTTCCAAGGGGAAAAAAAATTAAAAAATAGACCCCTCCCCTATTTCAACCTTTTCCTCAAATACAGCTCATTTCCAGGGAATGTGATTGGCCTGTCTTCTCTCAGCTTTGTGACACAGGAAAGTGATATCAAAACTGCAACTGATAATTGCCTCAAGAAGTGGTGATAACTGATGAATATAAATTAGTATTTCAGCCTGCCTTGGAACAGCTAGCAGCATGCAAAATAACTATTTTTTTTGTATTTTCTTCAACACAAAACCACGCTGTGGTAAGGGGGTTTGGAGAGCTCTTTGGCATTGTCAGCCTTTGAGCTGGGAGAAAGAATGACAAGAAATGGGTAAAAGCAGAGAAACGCTCTGCTCTGTGGGATATGTGGAACAATGAGCAAATTCTCATTCCTGAGGGAAATTGTTTGCTTGCCATGCAAAGTGTGACAGTAATACCATCAGAAAACCTGGGAACAATATTCAACTGGAGAAACTGTACTCTGATCCAGAAATTTTAATGACTGTAGCAGAACAAAGCCCTAAAAATATGGTCATTAAAAACAATTTTTTTGTGCCTGCCTAATTCATTCTCTTCAATCAACATTCTTCTTATTTGACTGAATTTACATAATTTTAACTTCTATACATTTATACAAAAGATCCTTAGCTATTTAACACCAGTTGTACACCTCCTTTCAATTTTGCTAACCCCCATATTTGCCTTAATTCTATTGCAAAAGAAATGACATGGTCAAAACTACAAAAAAAAATATCACTGCCATTGATAATTACCACACAGTTCTTCCAGTTGACAAATTCTGCACCATTGACTGCCTACTGAGATGCAATCAAAATTAAATGGGTGGAAATAACTCTGAAATGGCAGGTTTAAGCTCTASCAAAGGAGCACAGGGTCTTATTTTCATGACAACATAGAAAATTGCCTTCTGGGTCAAACTAATAACCCATTTCATCTCCAACAGAGGCAATAGAAAATGTTGTCTGAAGACAACTCTTGATCCTATCTCTCTGCAGCCCTTCCCACTCCACTACCCTCCACCATTCCAAAGATGCCAGCAAGTACGGTCTTCGTTTTAGGGTCCCTTTATGGATCTCCTATGATGGAATTTGCCTTTCTCCTTTTTTAACTTGCTGTTACGATGGACCCCCAGAGTCTCCTGTGACAGCAGATTTCAGAAGGGAGAGCAGGCAGTGGTATTCAAAACAGGACATCCTTTTGCAGGTTTTAAACTGCTCTCCAATAATTTCAGTGAGTGCCCAGAGGACACCACAGTATTTGGGAAGTAACAGTTCTGTATTTGCTTAACACAYCACCTCCATGATTTTATAAACCTTTGCCATATCCCACCCAGCCTGGGGGAGGACTAAGACCATGAAAAGTCCCAGACTTCTCTGATTCCCTGTAAAGGCAGCTGCTCCATCCCTTTAATCATTTTAGTTGCTTTCCTCTGTATTATCTCAAGTTTCTCTGTCTGTCTTAAAAAGTGTAAATAGGATTGTACACAGTGTTCAAGATGGGGATGCACCAAGATTTTACATTTTCTGGTTTGCCCTTATCGTCTTTTCTGAGAACTCCCAAAATTTRGTTGACATTTTTGGCTGTTGTTGCATGTTGAGCAGATGAGTTCAGAGACCCTCAGGTCTCTTTCCTGAGCTCCAGCTGCCAGCTTTCAGCTCAGCACTGTGAAAGCATGGCTTAGATTATTCTCCCTAGATGCTCTGTATATCTAGACAGGAACTCATCTGCTGCTTTTTCCTGCCCTCACCCAGCTGTGTGTTGTCTCTCTGGAGCTCATTTCCATGTGTGAGTGTGTCATTTGACTCCCTGCACGAGTTCAGCATCATCTGTGAGCTGAGACATTCCTGTGTCCCTTCCTTCTGCAGGTCAATGATGAAGATCTTAAATAAAACTGATTCCCTTGCTCTCCACCCCAAAAAGTGACAGACTCTGTAGGTAGCTTGCACATCGTATAGGCAGTCCCATGGCAACTTCATTTCTTTAGTAACTTTCTGYCAGGCATCTTATCATGAGTTTGTTGAAAACCCAAACAAAATATATTTTTGATATATAGGTAACTTTTAGTACTTCAGAAAGCTTCAGAAGCAGGATTTCCCTTTACAGGATTTACTTAGTGCAGGGATGGCACCACTTGTATACAGAAATGGTATTAAATCCTGCACTAATCCAAGTGTTGGCTGCCAGAAGCTGTTTCTGAGCAGCAAGAAGATGAGAGGGATGGCTTCTTTTTATTTTGGTTTGATCCTTTGAATGTTCATCTAGGGTGGAAAAGCTTAGACCRAAACCGCCTGAGGGAAGAGATGCTACAAAATTTGCCATAAATTAGAACAGATCTGCTCTGGATAAACCCAAGCAAAGTCCAGTGCCTGCAAGAGCCCTCTCAGTGTGGAAACCTTTGCTACACACTCCAGGCTAGCTAGAGGTAGCTAAAGAGCTCCAGTTTTCAATAACAACCACAAGATCAATGTCACAGTTTTCCAAAACAGCAGMTAAGTTTGGAGTGGATAACTCTGTCCCCTGACCCTGAATATGTGAAAAGCAGAAGACTTAAAGGCTTCCCCTGCAGATCTTCTGAGCTGACCCCTCKGGAGCTGTTTCTGCAATCCCAGATCTTMATGCATTTAGTCTCACTGGTCCCYTTTTGACTCGYTTTCTGCAGAAGAAGGGGCTGTTCATGAAAAGCAGACAGCAAGGTAGCTGCAGGCTGCCAGCCACAAAGSGGAGTCTGGATCCTGGCACTTTCCCCCTGAACTCAGTACCTTTCCTAAGCTGTGGGGCTTGCAGGAAAGTACTCCTTAACAACAAAGCCAAGTCCTGTTCCCTTAAAACAAACATAGGTAGCAGAATCCAAGCCCTGATTTTAAACTGGCCTTTCTTACATCACCATCCCAGTACTTTGGAACGCATGTATACGGTATAAACCCTTGGGTAAAAAACATGGATTAGATCTGGAATCAATTATTGATGCAGGACTGGCAGATTCATTTTTACAGCATCAGAACTTGGTACTCAAGCAGAATTAAGATCACCTGGGATTAGAAAAATAGTAATACCCTTAAGTCTGCTGCATAATCACACAAGCCTGATTTTTATGTATACAACTTCTTTTCTCCCCTTCTTTAAGCTTGGTATTATTTATTTATTTCATGATACATTGAAGTTTTACTAACATGAACCCTCTTCAGTATAAATGGACCCTTCCACAGAAAGGCAGGTTATTGTTCTATTTATACCCATAAGTTCATGATTATATTTGACACGAGAATTATTTAAAAATGTTTAGTATTATAGAACACTATACCTCTGTGATCATATTTTAAAATGTGTGATGTAGCACTACTGCACTGTTCTACTGAGTTTACCAGAAAAAAAGTCAGAGAACTGAATGTTCGATTTCTATTATTTTTTAACTAGGAGTGTTCTTTCTCTTTTGTTCTGTAGAAGTTCACAAAGAAGCATAAACAAAAAGGGAATATCTCTCACTAGAGAATATTAGCACTTTAAAAAATATTGCAATAATAAAGCCATTAGCATTTTCCTTAGGAGTCAAACTAAACTGTGCATCTCCAAATAAAGGTGAGGCATTTGCCTGCTGCATTTGGTAGCAAGGTGAGAGGCGATGGTTTGTGGGTGCAGTGAGCCACTGTGGTAGCAGGASGCCAAAGCCTTGCATTACTCTGCCTAAGAAGAAATTCAGGTGTGGTGAATCCCTTCTCTCTTCACTGTCTTCAAGCTCATRGATTTGCAGCCTTGTATTGTAAAGCATCTCTGCAAAAGAATATTTGATACTCAGGTTTCTTTAAAAAAATAGCAAGATTTCACTGCAACAAAGATAAAGAGAGATATATAAGGGCTTTTTTGAGCTAAGAATTTTCAGGATTTCCATAAGGAACACATTCGTGGTTGGTCACGCTAATACTTAGCTGCGTGGTGTAAGATAATGCCATAARGAAAAAAATTTGTTCAATGCTTCTGTCTGTTGTCTCCAAAAAGGCAAATCAGTTAAACTATTGACTTTTTCATTGGTATGATTTCTTTAAAGTGTCATAAGGTGGTAGAAAATCTAATAGAATTTACTCAAGAACTCATCATAATTCCTCTCTTAATTATATTCACTACTTTACTGCTATGTAGGCCAGATTCATTTGCACTGTAAAGAACAGAACTGTAACATTAAAATCATACAAAACTACTTGGTAATTAATCTTTGCTGAGGAGAGAAATGAGGTGATAAAGTAGCAATGTGCTAAATTTTGCTCCTAAATTCCGTAGAGATACAAAAGTAAAGACACAGATAAAGAAGATCTCCTCACACACAGATGTTAACAGCATTTTCTTCTCTTTTTTGTGGCAAACAGAAGCTGCTATTAGGAGAGACAAGAGCACGTCTGATACTCTCAGGAGGAGAGGTTAGTAGCAAAAACAGCTATGTACAGACATTTGTTGGTGAGACCATGCTGGGAGGAAGGTTATAGGAACAAAATAAAAGAGAAATGTATGGGAGTGTCCTGTGCTCTGACTGGCAGGAATCAATGCTGGAGGAAAGCCTGCAGGAGGAAAGGAAAAAAGAATCACAGGGAAGACTTCAGAAAAAAAGGGGAGGGGGAATTTKTGAGGGCCACAAACTTGATTTTTTGTACATTACAGAAAATCAGAAAATCATAACAGAGAAACCAGGGCAAGGCAGACTGTGTGCAGATATACAGAAGTGGGTGGTCTCCAGTCACTCAACACAACTCTGCTGCAGAATCTACAGAGAAATCTGCTTTTTCTGGTCCTCACTGGATCATATTGACAGAAAGGTAAGGTATTAACTTCATGTAATGGCAGATCCATCTAAACCTGCCACCCTCTACACTGTCAGGGGAAGAATTAATGCAGTGTGGGAATGTGTAAGATTGCCAATATGACAAAAATTTTAACAGAGATCAGTACGGGTTTACAGATGAAAATATCTGTTGTTTTGTGTTGGGCTTTTTTCCTATTTTTGGCAATCTAGGTCTTGCCATATAAGAATTTTAGCCTGTAACACAGTAAAGAATATTTAGGAGAAARGGAGTCTGTATGAGGAACTTGTTGGGAGAGCTATTTTGGCCAGTCTCTGCATACAGACCAGCCCCCCTAAATCTTGATGAACAAGAAAGAGAATATCACTCAGACATTCTATAAGCACAAATTTGATACAATCTGCAAAGCATTAAGTTCCAACCCTGTATAGGGTTTTTTGTACCTGAAATCCATGGACACTACATGTTTAAACTGCACTGAGGATCTGGGGAACAATCACTCATATACTGGATTCCAGTCCAGACATTGATGGGGAGAAAATTTACTTGGACATCCTCATGACACCATTAACAACAAATGGAATTCCTTTCACTGGAGTTTAGGTACCCACACTGTACAAAGAACGAGATGCTGAGGTTCCCACTGGGGCTCAAGAGGGTCTTGTAAACAGCTGATGGTGTTGAGGATGAAATTCATCCAACCAAACATAAGTATCTGTTTCAGGAGGGGATGAATAAAGTTTCAAACCCCACTGGTTAGGTCTGTCCTGACACCCAAGGAAGAAAAATAACTCAGATGCAAACACCTCCACAACAGCCAGCCACACACAGCCTCTTGAGAGGTTTTGCATTTCTGGGGGGATCATATGTGTCTTACCATTCCCCAGGACCCTGAGATGATCATTCTGCAGCTTGCAGGACAGAGAGGTGATGAAGAATCTTCTCTGCTCCAATCTGCAAAAACAGCTCTGCAGAAAGAGCTTCTTGCTGAAGGAAGGCTGTGCCAGCCTGACATGCAGGGTGAAGGGAATAGATCTTCAGGGAATGGTTGCAAAATTTCAGTGGAGCATGAAGGAGGCTTTCAGCTGATCTGGAAAAGCGGGAGCTGACACATTCCTTTGTGCCGAGGCTGGGCGGGATGGAGAAGCTGCGTGCACAGATGGTGCTCTGGCTGCTGCTCTCCCGCCTGTGTGCAATCACTGAGCACTTAGCCTCACAAACATGCCAAACCCCTACCCACTTTTTTCCCAAGCCTCTTCCCATTCCCTCTCCTCCATCCCAAAATACCCCTAGCAATTAAAATGCCATCACCCTCTGGAAAATGTGGGTGTGAATCACAGGCAATTAACAAAGGAAAACAGAGTTCATGTGGAAAACTGCCGGTTCAGTTCAGAGTGGGAGGCASACTTTTTGCATCAGAGCACTTTTCAACCTTATGAATCTAGGCTGACAAGCTTAACTTGCTCACAAACAGAGCTGTCTGTCAAAAGTGAGGCGCTGAAGTTTCACTACCCCAGTTGGTGTGACACCTGTAATGGAAAGGATCAGCAAGGAAGAAGATGAAGCAGTTGAAACTTCTCAACATTTCTGTGCGACAGCGTTTGAATCATATGATTGCAGTTCAAGAAGGGGGCTGTGCAGGTRTGCTGCATTTAGCCCAGAATTTAGGCCTTCAGAAGCTCCAGAATTGTGAYGTGGTGCACAAATGAGACTGTAACTACTGCACTTTTTAAAATGAGTGATAACAGGTATAGAGAGTGCTCTTTTTCCACTTCTTCRGCAATTGAAGTAATTTTTTAAGGACAAAGAATTCTTACAAAAGAAATCCATTAATTTAATGTCATGTGTTATTGCCAAAAGACATTATTGCAAAAAATGCTACACAGAGGTACAGAATGACCCTGGATGAAACCACTGAGTGGTTCAGAACAGGCTGCAAATTCTGTGTAAATGTGGGAAAATTAACTGAAGTAGTGTGCAGAAAACTTATGAGAATTCATTTACTTTTAGCAGCATGGAAGAAAGATGCTCACTTGGGTCTTAATAAGTGAAAAAACCCACTTCTTCATTTCAGATGACATGGTTTCATGAATCACTGGAAATTGTTCTTAATTGCATCTTATTTATGCTCACAACAAACATTTTACATGGCATTATATGTCAGACAGCATTATCAGAAGAGCTGTCTTCATTCATGAATGCCATTATTCATCAAAATAATTAAATTTCTGATAGGTTACTTGATCTGTATTGATTCTTTGAAACATCTCTTCCAGACCTAGATGCCAACTGTACCAGCAAACTTCTGCATTTTAATGAAGGYTGGCTGAGCAAGGTCAAAAGATGATCCATTTCCTTGAGTTTAAGACCAATATGAAAAGGTTTTATCATGACAAGAGTATCATGGTAACAAAAAAAAACCCTCAAAAACATATGGATACTTTTGAAAAGTAAGGTCACTAAAATATATTTCTGAGTAATGGGTAGTCAACTGCATGCTCTGTACTCTCTACAGGGAGAAAAGAATGCATGTCAACTTTGTGACCAGTTTTCCATATTCTAAGATACRTAACTTGGAGAGGGGGGAACACTTATTTGAAAGTTTTTTATCTCTCAAATGAAAATGAAAACGAATTAGTTCTCTTTGTCCCAAAGACAACTCGTTCAACTGCACAGATTTCACCAGCAAGTCAAAAACTGAGCATGAAGAGCATTTGATTCAGTTTTAAGAACATACATAACTTTTAAAAATTGTTAAAAGAATAATTATTAGACAAAGCAAAGGGTGAATGGCTTTGCTCCCTGAAAAGCCAAGGATTTCTGTAATTGGAAGCAACTGACTTACATGCAAATGTACAGCAAGCAGAGACAATTGATTAGCTTTTGGAAAGCATTTAGAGACACATTTCTTCCCCAGCTACCAGAAACTGAGGACTGAAGTGTGTGCAATATTCAAGCTCTAAGCTGTACATGAGAATCTATTCTCTGTGATGAGTGCTCTAAAATAACCAGAGTATGCTTGCCTCAAAAACATCTGAAAACTCTTAAGAAAWGGCAACAACTAGTTGTACATCAAGCTTTCAGAACCTCAATGAAGCATTACTTTCCCCATTAAATTTTGGAGTTTTTAGAAATCTCTGAATTTAAAAGGAAGTTGAATTAAGGAAAAACAGGAAGGAAAAAAATGTCTAAAATGCCAGCAACAAAAAATACAATAAAATTGTTTATTATTTGTATTTTTAAATTCGATTAAATATTTGACCAGCCTCTTTGAACTCAAATGACAGAAAGTAGATTTTGATAAAGGTTGAGTGTTTTACTAGACCGAGATCTAGTAATGAAAAGAGCACAGAAAACCCTGTGAAAAAATAACAAATTCTATATTCTCTGCAGAGAAAGGATAGCATGTCAGTAAAGTGAAGGAATAATATGGGAAAATATGTAGTGAAAATATAAAGAAATATCAAGGATGTGCTCATTGCATAAGCACTGCCAACTTGGAACACTGAAAAACACTTAGAGAAAAATAGTGTGTCTAGTTACCTACAGACTGAGTTGTGGCTATGTAAACACCAGTAGGTTTGTTTAATCAGCAAACAAACTGTGGAGTACTGCTGGTAACAGCTCGAAGTTGGTATTTRTACATACCAATTTCTCTCATAACCTGCTGACTTGTAGTTAGCCCCTTTATCAATGAAGGCAGATTGATTACACTTTTTCCTRCATACAGTTGTATAATATTACAGCATTTGAAAAAGAAATAAGTAAAATTGAACCTGAGAGAYTGAATCTAAACAAAAAGGGAATGAGAACAGTTTATAAATGTAATGYAAAATGTTTACAGATCTATATAAGTAGAAAATTCACTCCTTAGCTATTTAAACATTTTTGSTCTAACCTTTTAAGCACAAAAAATCTTTTTCCTATATAATTTTACACCATATGATCTCTGTGTGGGTACCATTTAACAGATTCATGACAGATATTTTTTTCTCGAGGTCATACTTTCAGGGTTTTTTTTCCCATTTTATTTTTAAGGGATTTTCCATGCTATGTAGAGCACTTAAATCCCTGAAATCTGACTCACTCCAGGAAATCTGTGTGAGTAAGGACTGGCAGAGTTTGGGTCAAGTGAGTGGCATGCAGCACAGCGCTTCTTTTAAAGGTCAGTGATCAAGGGGCAATTAAATTCAAACCTCACAGTAAATAAAATAAGGAAAATTATGTCGGGACAGCCACTGCCTTTTCTTGTTGATATTCATCAARCTTTATTTGCCATTTCAGCAAACCTGATGTGGGACAATTCAATTGCCAAGGACTGGCAACTCTTTCCTAGTTCTGTGATTCAAACAAAAGWGATTTCTACTTCAAGTCTGGGCACTCCATGCAGACCTTTATTTTGCTCCTGAGAATTAGTAAACTTATGAGGAGCTGGCAGAAATGTTTATTGTTCCATCTGAAAAAAAAAAAAGTTAACACTGGACAGAATTTGACAAGGCAATTGTGTAACAGTAAAGACAGTTGAACAGATACTGCYGGAGGCAAACTATGCAAATCAGATATCTCACACCCTGCCATACCTCCCTAAGTGTGATTTGCAGCAGAAACAACATAAATCCGACAGGCTTTTTTTCCAAGCTGTTAAGCCATGTTATCTAATTTCATCTCAGTACATATACATATTCACAGCAAAAGCTCATTTATAGACTTGCCTTAAATAGGCGGCTGAGATTTAAAGTTCATGTGGCTCATTTATTTAAAGCAAGCCATTTTGCACAGGCTAACTTTACAGCCTACATCAAGACATAGCAAGAGTGTAGCCAACAGGTTGATAAGTGACTATTCCCCTCTATTTATTGGTTGTGACACCACACCTGTGGTTCAGTGCTAGGAAGACATTGGCAGACTGGAGAAAGTCCAACAAAGGGGACACCAAGAGGATTGAGGCTGAGCTGGTAACATTCAAAGTGCTGAGGGAATTAACTTTGTTCAGCCATGAGGAAGCCAAGGTTGAATGGAAACCCAACTGTTGCTCACAGATACTGGGAGGAGCACAGGGTAGGACAAGATGCATTTGAGACAAGCTGAAACACAGGAAAGCCTGACTTGGTATAAAAAAATCTGTCTTACTGTGACAATTGTTGGCAGGATGGCCTGCCCAGTGCAGGCAGTATCTTGCTCAGAGATACTCAAAACTCTTCTGGAGTTTTGAGCCTGGGACAACCTGCTGCATCTAGACCTGCTCTGAGCACAATGCTGGAGATTTTTGGAAGTTCCACCCAACGCATGTCTTTGTGATTCAATGACTCATGGSTTATCATGGTTTATGGATGGAAATTTGAGTGCACACAAAGCAAAGTATCCACAGCTGCTGGAGGTGATCACCCTGCAGCACATTTCATATTGAACAGCCCATTTGCTACTTGACTCTGTCTGCCCTTGATGTTTTTGTTTTCATGGCTTTTGGTTCAAGGCAGTGTTTACAGGGCCATTAAATCCCACTCTTTTATGAGCAATAAAAAAATGCTGGTTTTTACTAGAAATGCATTTCCATTAAACATTTCAGTTGTGCCTGAACACAGAATTGCCTTGTAACAGGGAATAACGCCTTCTTTCTCTTGCATGGGAAGCCAGTCCTTACTGGCATGACAACTTCTAGGAAATTGCACTTCTTGAATTCTTCACAGAGTCTGGAAGTGTAAGCAAGGAACAGCCTTCTCTTAGCTGTGGAATCCTGAGCTGGTCAGACTGTAAAGAKTTGAAGCCTTTCACTACACCCTTCCAGACATTAAGAGTATCAAAAAATACATTAAGTTAGTAGAGCACAACAGCAGCGCCCCTGAGATGAGTGGAATGCCATGGCTTGTCAGAGAAGGAAAGGAAAGGATTGCAGGCTGTTAGGACCATGTATTATACAAGTGCTCTAATCACTAAAACTCATGGCATGCATTTATGTCTGTTGATAGATCAAAAAATAAATCCTACAATTGGATTGACTTGGGAAATGAATAAACAGGGGTAGGAGAATTGAAATTCCTGGCTCTTTATTTAGTCATGAAAGAAATCTATTTTGCAATAAGCTAGGGGCATTCCATTAACAGTCTTAGAAGTGCTGAAGCACTAAGAGCAATGCCCTTCCTGAAGAGATAGCCTGAATTAGTAAAGATCCAAGGGGGTTCTCAAGACATGTTTTGAATTTCAAAAACAACTCTAAATCACTGAAGCTACTTCTTGATGCTCCCTTAACATTCTCTGCTGTTGATAAGGGCATAATATTGAGCTACAATGAAAGCAAAGAGCATTATCTTTGACAAAGGCAGTGCTTTTGTACTGAATCTGCTTTGGAAGAAAAAGAGAACAGAAAAGGGAAGATAATATTGCTGATCCATGAAACTACCTTAAATATGAATGCAAATTTACCTAAGGGATAGGAAGTAAAGGAGTATTCCTATTCTAAAGAGCAGCTTCTGTACGGTAAGGTTTGGGAAGAGAATTGTTTAAGCATCTGTGCTACAGCCACAGAGAAAGCAAAGTCTCCTAGTTCCTGTTCTTGGGAACTACAACCAGGGCTAAAGCACATTTTGATGAAWCAGATCCCCCAGCCATGCTCTGAGAAGACAGTCCCTCGAATCTCAGAAGTTGTACCTAAAGAGAGGCTTAAGATACACAGCAAAATACTAAATAGAATCTATTGATGGATTGATTTAATGAAGCTGGACCCTACTAGAGGCACAGCAAAGCTGGCTGGCACGAATCCTCAGTCAAACTGGCTGCCAGGAGAGCTGTTTTGAAAGGTTATTGATATAGAACCAAATAAAAGCAGCAGCTGTTGTCTTTACCTTTCCAGCCTTGTATATAAATATGAAATGTTTCATTTTGCTCTTGACAGAATACCTAAATGCTTTATTCATCCTTACACCTGCTCTGGCAACAGCCACATCCAAGGATCAGAAAATCTGTGCAAGCCGCGGTGCCTGTAAGCAAGGATTTCAGCAGCTGTTTGGAGCAGACATCCCCTTTATGCCGCCAGCTCGGGTCTGGCACGACTCGCTSTTTCTCCAAATCCCTGCTTCTGGCCGGCAGCGCTGCGGCCGGCACATCCCGAGCGCGCTGCCCACCGCCCCTTCCCCGGCCCGGAGCCCGGCGGGCGGAGCCCATTCCCGCCCCGCCCGAGCCCTTCCCCRGCGGCGGGGCCGCCTCTCCCGCCYCTCCCGCCCCTCCCGRYCCGCCCTCCCGGCGTGCGGGGGCTGCTGCTGCCGCCGCCTCCAAACTTTGTACGGGGCGAGCGCCGCTGCGGGCCCGCCGCCCGACAGAGGAGAGCGGCCCCGGTGACAGCAGCACCGGTGACAGCGGCGGGACCCGAGCCGGGCGGGAGCGGCGGGGACAGCCGCCCCACTGCGGAGCGAGGGGCTCCGCTCCCCGCCCTGTCCTGCCCTGGCTCCTGGGCCAGCAGCGGCCGTGCCACGCTCGCCTGCCCGGCGCTCGGGGAAGGTAAGAACGGGAAGCGGGGACGGAGCATCGCTCCCGACACGGGGCCGCGGCGGGATCCCCGCAGCGCCCGGGCGCGGGTGTCTGCTCCCGGGATGGGTGTATCTCCCCGGGCACGGGTGTCTGCTCCCGGGATGGGTGTCTCTCCCCGGGCACGGGTGTCTGCTCCCGGGATGGGTGTCTGCTCCCGGGATGGGTGTCTCTCCCCGGGCACGGGTGTCTGCTCCCGGGATGGGTGTCTGCTCCCGGGATGGGTGTCTCTCCCCGGGCACGGGTGTCTGCTCCCGGGATGGGTGTCTGCTCCCGGGATGGGTGTCTCTCCCCGGGCGCGGGTGTCTGCTCCCGGGATGGGTGTCTCCCCCCAGGAATGGGTGTCCGTCCGCGGAATAGGTGTCTCCCCCCAGGAACGGCTCCGGGGCGGGAGGGCAGCGGTGCCGCATCCCCGGGGCGCATTTGCTGCCACCTTCGCCCCTGGCAACCCCAGCCCCTTCCCCAGCGCAGGCACTGCGGTCCTGATGGGAATGCTGCTTGCTAATGTAATCACGTATTCCGCCTGTTTTGCTTACTTGCACTCAGAACCGATGTAAATCCTCTCTGGGCCTTTCTCGGCCGAAAGTTAGAGGCGATTTGATTGATGCCTGACCATGAGGATCTGACGGCTGGGGGGAAAAGCCCCAGTGTGGTGCAGCATGCAAGGYGTGCCAGTAAATGCTATCTGGAGAGTTTATACCAAGAAAGAACAGAAAGGGTCCTGTCAAACACTACCTGGAGTGTAGTGTTTGACACTCAGTTTTGACACACCCGTTTTTTGAAAGCACCGGATATTTTGCCCACATAACTGTCCCACCGACAATGTCAAACTTGTCCAATTTATTTCATTGCATGCTGACACACCAGCTCATTTCTGCTTGAAATCGTGGTTGTCCCTTCTTTCTCCCCTAGCTTTGTCTTATTGACAAGACCAGAGCATCGTTCATCAGCCTGAACAGGGCACTAACAAATAAAATAAAAGTGTCAGAACAAAAGAAGGCTTTGCTAAAAAGAGGGAGTTGCAAGTAGGAATCAACAGAAAGTCAGGGACTAGAGAAATGGGTGAAAATACGTTGGGAAGAAAAGAATGCTATGTTATTTGGCTGGGCTACATCCTTCTGCCTGGATTTATGGCAAAGAAGGGAAGAAAATGAAATTTGTCAGCCCTCTTACCCTTCTATTTCTGTGTGTGGACATGACCTGCTCTTATTTTGCACTGAAAAAAATGAGATATTGAAGCATCTGACCGTCCTGGGACCTCACCAAATCTCTACTGTAATAATATAAGGAGGTGGGTATAGGTATGGGTTGTAGAAAAATGGTCATCAGAGTTCTGCACTTCTGCATAGCCTTGACTGTGCAAATTGTGGTGGACTTCTTACATTACTAACATGATGGACTAAAGGTGCATTGATAAGGAATCCCCTCCTGACTTCCATTGCTTAGGCTAGTACTGAAAACTGATTATATTGCTGAAATCAGCGGGGTACACCAGTATGAGCAGCTGGCACTACTCAGCTGCCTGTCTTGTGGTGTTTCACATCTCAGGCTCACACTATTGATTGTTGAGTAAAAGCAGACTAAATGGTATGGCATAATTCTGACCTGTTCAGCTGGGGGAAAATGTCTTTCAATTCATGCAGCCAGTCTGTTGCTCTTGCAAAAATAGCTCACCCTGACAAATTCTTTGGGATTTTGTGTGGGAYAGAAGCAAGCAAAAAGGGCTCAGTCTCCCGCTGGCAGACAACTCTACTTTCTCAGTTTGGAAACCATACTGAAAGATGTCACTCACAGATAGTTACTGGTAACAGAGGTAGGGGTGAAAACATACCCTGTTCCCCTGAAATGTTTCTCTGAAAATGGAAGGAATTAAATGGAACTGATTAAAAAAGAACAAGAATTTTTTAAAAGCCATGTTAATCCAAATACTAAAAGTTAAACTGTTTCTTTAGGCAAACTTGAATTTGGGAAGGGTTAAGCTATGTGTAACACGTGATGGCAAAAAAGTGACATTWCTTCTCTACTTTTGCTTTCTTTAGGGAAGATGTGAACTCTTAGGTAGAGTGAGTAACTCGGGTTTTGCTGTCCCCTCAGTGGTGTTTTATTGGTAAGTGTGCTTAGCACTGGCRATTTCTTACTATTTCCCCAGGCCAAGGAAAGGTGTTCCCGGGTTCACAGTTCTTGGTTAGCATGCTGCCCATGCTCTGGGCAGTTTGCATGGGGACTGTACTTTTTTACATTGGACTAAAGAATCCAACTGATTGTAAGCCATTCATATAYTGTGCCTACTGAAGTCTTAGGGTAGCATAGAGTTCGGCTCAGCCTGTGTAAAGAAGGAAAAAAAATGTGATTTTTATGCCAGTGATGAAATTCTTACTGACATCAGCAGGGGAATGTTATGCTCTTCCCTATGACTGCAGTCAGAAAGGAATGCCTGATTGGCAGCCTCCAAGGAGCTGTGTTTTCTGAAACATCACACAGAAAGGAAATATTATGTATAACTGTATTTCAATTGTTTCTTGAGTTGATTTCGGAGTGAATAAGTTATGCAGTCGTTTCAAAGAAATGCCRTTATTTCAGTTCTTTTACAGTGGTATTTTCACTTGTCTCATGCTACAAACTGTCCTAAAAGAAAGTTTCTTAAAGAAAGACCCCAGTAATTAGTTCACTGGTGTTAAAGAGGGACATGAACCTGTAAGAATTCAGTACTTATTTAAAGGAAACACTTTTCATTAAGGAAAAACTGGAAGATTATTATGCGAATAAAAGTCTGTATGGTGCCATTCCATGTAGAATTCCCATAGATATTGCTGGAATATTTGTACTAAATCTGCACTAGTTTTAGGTAGTGGATTGTAAAAAAAATTATATGCTGCCCAGCAGGATCTTAATCCTTCTGCATTTACTTAGGCAAACTTTGTCTTTGGAATGCTTTTGAAATCTGTTCCAATTTTCAGCAGGAGTCATGCCTAAATAATATTACTGGATCAGCCTTCAAAATGTAAGGGCAAGAGAATTTAAATATATTAAGACAGATCTTCTCTTAATCCTGCAGTGTAGCATGTGGGTTAGGAAAGAGATGTATCTTTAGCTCGTTGCTTCTTGTCTTAGCCCATGTGGACCAATTTCTCCACCTGTTCTTGCACTGTTTTGTTTTCAGGGGCAGCTCTGTTGCTTAGACCAGGCTGCTGCAAGGATGGGGCCCCTGGAAGCAGCAGGTGAGGAAAACCAGACGGATGAAATGAAAATGGAGCTGTTCACTAAGCTGTACTTGACAAGATACACCACACCACTCAACGAACTGGCTCTGGACCCTAAACCAGAACTGAAGGACAGCACGACGCTTGTCGAAGTGCAAATAATCCTCATCTTTGCTTACTGCTCCATCATCCTGCTGGGGGTGATYGGGAACTCCCTGGTGATCCACGTGATCATCAAATTCAAGAGCATGCGCACAGTGACTAACTTCTTCATCGCCAACCTGGCCGTGGCTGACCTGCTGGTGAACACGCTSTGCCTGCCCTTCACCTTGGTTTATACGCTCCTGGGCGAGTGGAAGCTGGGCCCGGTCTTGTGCCACCTGGTGCCGTACGCCCAGGCCCTTGCCGTGCACGTGTCTACTGTCACCTTGACCGTGATCGCTCTGGACCGTCACCGCTGCATCGTCTACCACCTGGAAAGCAAAATCTCTAAGCGCATCAGCTTCCTGATYATAGGAGTGGCCTGGGCGGTCAGTGCGCTGCTGGCCAGTCCTCTGGCCATCTTCCGTGAGTACTCGTTGATCGAGATCATTCCTGACTTCAAGATCGTGGTGTGCTCCGAGAAGTGGCCGGGAGAGGGGCAGCTCAACTACGGCACCATCTACAGCATCTCCATGCTCCTGATCCAGTACGTGCTGCCCCTGGCAGTCATCTCCTACGCCTACATCCGCATTTGGACCAAGCTCAAGAACCACGTCAGCCCCGGGGCGGGGAACGACCACTACCACCACCGGCGCCGGAAAACCACCAAGATGCTGGTGTGCGTGGTGGTGGTGTTYGCTGTCAGCTGGCTGCCCTTCCACACCTTCCAGCTGGTCAGCGACATTGACAGTCAGGTGTTGGACCTGAAAGAGTACAAACTGATCTACACCGTGTTTCATGTCATTGCCATGTGCTCCACCTTTGCCAACCCCCTCCTCTATGGCTGGATGAATAACAACTACAGGACGGCATTCCTCACAGCCTTCCAGTGTGAGCAGCGGCTCGACTCCATCCACCCTGAAGTGTCAGCAGCTTTCAAAGCCAGGAAGAAACTAGAAGCAAAGAGGATTCAGTTCCCTGGGGACTCTTTCACACAACCTACCAATGTCTAAGGTGTCTGACTTTAAAGAAGAAATTAATATATTGTGGACAAAGGGATGAACCCATTTTGATACGTGCATTTTTAATGCATAGTTTTGTTCATAAATGGTGAAAGAACAGCAGCAGGAAAGTCAAGGCAGGTATGATGAGGGGAGTTGATTGACATCAAGAGTATATGTCTATAAAGCTGCGAGGAAGTAAAAGGGAGAAGCTTTGTTTATGGCTGTCTCTAACAGGGTAAATACCCTTCCATCCTTCCCATATCTTCTTTGMAAGTCTAAATGACAAGAGCAGGGTTTGCTGGTTTTGTTGGAGGAAGGCAAACAGCTGATTTGTAGCACAGGAATATTGATGGTGGGAGAGGGTAGTTTTTATATTGGATGTGGAGATCCGGAGAGCAGAAATCTGACAGAAATCTGCCAGAGAAGGAAGCCTGTCTGGGGAGAATAATCAGCTGTGCTGGTCAAAGCTCAAACTTTTCAGGCCCCTTCTTTCCCACAAGCATTTTTTCCAAAGACAAGGGAATTAAGAAGAGAAATATGTTCCTTTTTTTTGACTTGTACTGGAGTTTGAAATAGAGCGTTTGAAATAGATTAGGGGGTGACAACAGAAAAAAAGAAAAACAAAACCCACCTGAACACCAGATTCAATAAGAGAAAAGGTCAGGTTTCTACATATAATGAAATGTGGATTCTGGTCAATCAAATGGGGTAAAAAGTCATTCCCTAAAAATTGGCAGTTGTTATGCTGGTGAGAAAATCACGAGCCTGTGACTTGATCAGTCATTCCCTGCAGATCCCTGCCTTTCATTCTGCTCTGGGAACAGCTCACAAATGCAGTGCTTTAAAGTAGCATTTGAGGGCAGGCAATGCAGGCTCAGGTCTTCGGTGAGCACTTCATAAACTGCTAATATTTTCATTTTCAGGAYGTGCTTAAATGGCTAATGTGGTATTAACTCCACAGGGTTTGAATTGTTGCTGCTTCTGCCTGGATAATAAAACAGCAGATAATTTTGATCCTCTGGAAAGGCTGCTAGATGGTAAAGTGCTTTTCCTTATTGTGGTTTTATGTCACATACTCATCTCGTCTTGGAGCTTTTTCCATCTTAGGCTTTGTAAAAATTAAGAACATCTGAATGACTGTAACCTAATAAGAGTATGCTATGTTTATGTGATAACTTATCAGTTATTCTGCATGCTGTAGTTAATAGTTAAATTCCTTTTTTGCTCAGGTATAAAATTTTAATCTGTTTACCATGTTGTACACAGCAATGTTCAACTCTTCTATGTCTTTGTTCAGCCTGTTTGAACTCATTAAAGAGATGAAGAAAATTTCAATCCATGTTTATTCCAAGCTGCCCTGTTGCTTATCTAGAATAAAAACAAGTGTGATACTTTCACTTGGAGTCTATTTTGACAGCTACATTTCAGCAGCCTCATTTTTTCTTCCCATGTTTTGTTGTTCCTAAATTCACTGTGTACTCTCTCACACATTAAAACCCAAGAAAATTGGAGTACTGAAATGTTTGCAATGTAATGAATAGTAGCAGGTCTTTATCAAATGGAGAAATTAATCTTTGTGTATTCAGTATTTGGCACCATCCTTTAAATATCCATGAAATCATTTGGACTTGGATTTTCATGAGCAGAAAAGGGAGGTCTAAAGAATTAGCTAGTGTTTACTCAAGCAGGAAAAAGTATCCATCATTCTTAAACAATTTTACAAAAACAGATTAATTCTCCACCATGTTCAGGACATTATATTGCCCATAAGTTATTTTTGTCTGGCTATTAATACTATCCAAAATGTAAGCTCAAAACACTTATGGGTGAGGAAGGATTATAGAAGTGTGCAATTATTATGGACATCAATCACATGTATCACTTGACTCTGAACCTTTCATCAAAAGTATTATTAGTACAAATAACCTCCTTTATTTAAAACTCAAATGGTTTAAAAGTTCAGTTTCCAGTCCTTTAAGCCTGTTAGAGTGTAGTATATAGACAGTTTTGAAGTAACCATGACAGTGTATGCAAAATCTACAATTACAGACTAATTCTCTGTAATTTTAAGTCTGCTTTATATCATTCTTTATAAAAGCAAWTAATTACAAATCATCTTTCCATTTATTTCGTGGCATCTTTATTTTATGGCTTCCTGAGCTTTTTCTGCAGCCATCATGCTGAGCCAGAGCTGGTGCACTAATTTATTGCATTGCTGACCTCTCTGCCTTGTGGAGGTGACACCTTGGTCAGTGCCTGCTTTAGGGTAACAAGCCTCTGCACAAAGTCCCATGATTTTCTCACAAGTACCTAAAGATGGGATGGACCTAAAGATGGGATGGGGAAGAGGCAGYGCTCACATGTGCCTCCTGCACGGTTTGGTCACTCCTCGGGCTTGGCTCCTGCACAAGCACAGCCACACACATTAGAACCCGTGCTGTTTGTGTGAAAACACGGCATTTTATCATCATAAGCAATGATGTAGCAGCATCCCTCAAATTCAGAAGGATCTAGAAACTCAGGGTTCATCCCCATTTCCCTGTAAGGCAAAGTGAACCTATAAGCAATATCTAATCACCAGACTGAGGAGTCTGCGGGGGACCCTCTGTTTGGCCTGAAACAGGAACCAGGATCCAGATCTATTCATTCATCTATTAGTGCTTTAATGTATTTTTAAGGCATTATATTCTTTTCCTGTTGCTTAGGTACAAGTTTTACACAAAGCCAAAGAATGCCAACAGCATTCACCCATTGAATAGTCTGCTAGTAGGTGGCAGAGCACCCAAAAGGAAATGTCATCACTCATTCAGGGCACGAATTTGAACCAACATACCTCAGTTCTTATCAGTGTGATCTAGCCAGTGCACTGCAGCCTCTCCTGAGGCAGCAAACTATGTCCTCTCTGTTCTATTGTACATAAAATAATTAAACATTGAATATCATGTTTTTATGGGCAGGTGGTTGTGACCTTTGCACAGCATTCGAGTTCAGAAACAAGGATATCAGAACAGATACAGACAAAATTCAGGTTAGGCCCCCTCCCCCACTCTCCACGRGTACATGTAGTGTAAAGATACTGCACTTACAGGCAGGATGAGCTCACTGGGAGCAGTGACATGCTGATCTCTGGTGGGATCTCCCATTTGGGGTTGGCTTATAAAAATGAGACCACCACATAGATGCCATCAGATACGATTTAGGATCTTAGCTGGTGAGAGCTTTGCTCTCAKCCTCTTTGGAAGAACACATTTTGATGTCTTGTCAATTTAACTGGCAGAAATGCATCTCCAGGCTTCGGCAGCAGTGCAGTCTGTGATTAGATGGTGCAGCTGCAGCTCTGTGCTCTCCCTGCACTGCTGGGCACAGGCAGCCTGAGCCTGGAGCTGCACTCCCGAGGCTGCCGTGCGTTTGCCTGGGAGGAGAGCACAGTGCTGTGCTGCTTCTGGACAAGTGTTAAAGTCACATCTCCTGCTGAGAATACAGCTGCAGGGCTACAAGGCAGAAGCAAGCCTCAGTGAGCTGCCTGGGTTTTGTGGGAGGCYCCTGAGATGGGTTTTTGGGATGTGGGGACAGTGTTGAGCCCTCTCACTGAGCCCTGTGAGCAAACAGCCTTCACTGGGAGTTGAGATCTCCATGTATAGCTGCAGCCTGTGACTGAACAGACAGTACATCATTGTTAATCTGAGAAAAAAAAATAGATTTGAGGCCATAAGTAGTTAAAATAAAAGGACTAAGCCTTGATGAAAAAAATATCTATATAAAAATGGTACATCAGAGCTGTGCAAAAGTTGTTTTGTAGTGTGTGTTGAAAATAGTTGTCCATCATTATAATCCTGCCTTCTATAAAATGTGGAATTGACATATATGCATTGTCAACATACTCATAAGTTAGGTAACACTAAGAGTAATAACCGAATGGAAAATACTATCTGCATTTTGTCTGTCAGACCGCAGAAGAATCACTGAATTCACAGWTTAGTAGAATCCATTTCCTTGCTTCATAGTTTCTAAACTGTTTCCTGGATTTTCTTATATTAATCCAGATCATGACCTTAAGGGATGAATTATGTCTTTGGATGCCTGAGTTATTTACCTGGTACTGTCATTATAAATGCCACTCCACAGCAGGGGAACTACTTTGTGCCAAATTACAGGTTCTTTGTCCTAAAAAGCTATGTGATGTATGTAAATCCATGCAAGACTGGTTTTGCTAAARAGCTGTGTACTGCAGTACAAATGCTTATTTATGCAATCAGTAATGATTTTCATATCTCATCTTCATTTAGACAGGTATTGAATTGGCTGTCATTTTAAAATGAAATTAATATAAGTGTAGTGAGGAACTCTGAAGGTGGCAAAGCTGGAGAAGTAAGAAAGTCACAGGATGAGCTGCTACTTCAAGAAGCAAGAAAGAGTGAGCAAGAACAAGGCTAGGGAAGATGTCATTGATTTATAGACTTTCCTTCTTCCTTTTGTCTGGGCGGCAAGAGAAACGTGTAGAAATGAAACCAGGGCAAATGAAGACATATGTATGAGGGACGGTGTTGCCCAGGGAAACTGAGGAACTTTGAGAAGAAATTCCCGTGATTGTTTGAGCCTTAAAATTCACATAGTGTTTCAAGCAAGTAAACCTGCATCTATACATCACTTCACCTGAATGCAGTATAGCTGAACAGCTCTGTACTGATAAGRTATCAGAGGCAATGGATGTGTTGTGAATTCTAGCCAGGATATGGGATGAATAATGTATACAAGCTTCTCAAAAGCTCATTTCAGATGGGATATATGAAAAAATTGGTGCTTGCATTAAAAAGTTTTTCCTCTCAGACTTCACTGACCTCCTGTGGAACAAAGAGAACTTCCAAACTCTAAAATTTAAAGGCTGTGGAATTACATATGTGATGGATGAAGGCACAGTTTAGCTTAAAAAAAAATATAATTTTTGTTTTCCTCATCTGCATAAGAGAAGAAGGCTGTAGTTTGCCTCTTGGACCTGGAGCTGGATTTGTACAACGGGAGTTTATGTGAAACAGAATTTTATTTGTATACTTCACAAGCCTCATAATCTACTAACAGGATATCTTCAACTGTAGAATCCATGCTTCCACATTTATTGGACCAAACTATTTCTATCCCTTCAAGTTTGCATAGAAAAAGAGAAGTTTAGTACAATTCTCCTATTTATTAGCATCCTCCAAAATTAGAGTTATTTGTAGGCAACTGGATATTAAAGTTTGTTGGCAGTACTGTGACTTACTAATTTATTTACGGTAGCCAAGCTGGTGAAATATCTGGCCTTATTCTCATTGCACTTGGCTTGGGGCAAGCCCATCTCAGTGGAGCGTGGCTACAGCCCCTCCCCAAACCAAACCTGAGGGCTGGAGCTGAGGCAGAGACATCCTTTCCCAGCGGATTTGGATGATTGCTCCCAGCAGCTGAGCTGGGGAWGTGTTTCTCAGTTTTTCCATGTTTCCAGTCTCGGTTTATGCCGCTGTGAGGACAAGGCACGTTACATTTGGCGGTGCTTTGTCCTGATTGCACTCTAACATGGGTGACTCCAGAGTGCAGATGTAAAAGTGACACATGTCTGCTGCCTCTCCAGTTGGGTGTAACCCAGCTCCCAGAGCTCAAACAGAGCCTCCTGTTCACAGGCACCCTGGGACTGACCCCACTGTCACAGGCAGAGCTGCAGGGCAGTGAGGCTGCGCTGATTACACGGTGGCTGTGGCAGTGCCACTCAGGGAGCTCATCCTCAGCCCTGGAGCTCATCCTCAGCCCTGCTTAGGACTCACTCTGGTACCTCCCACTCTCTCGAGCACTGATGTGGCCTGAGGCATCAAAAGCTGATGGCCACTTCACATTAATGCGTGAAGCCAGTGGTGGCAGACTGCCACTTTGGCAGTGCATCTTCTCCATGCCTCCATCAGCTGTGCTGCTCAGACCAGAACTGAACCGGCAGGGAGATCCACGGGGAAAAATATTTTACAGATAAGAAGTGTTAATGTTCTTGTACTGACAAAAACTGGCTGACGGGTGGTTTTGCAAAATATAAATACTTTAAGACAGAGCTGGATGCAGCCATGGTGGGATGGGAGCRTGCAGCAGYAAATCTCTCCTCTGTCATCACAGCGTGAGGCAGGTGCTGGCACAGAACCACACAGAACTTTGTGCAGGGATCAAGAAACTCCTTCCCATTAAGATTAATTCCTGCTTCTGCAGGTGACAGGTGAAAATTTAACGATGGGGATATGTGGTTTATGTTCTTCAATGCTGAGATCCCCCATGAGTCATATTAAACCAGAGGAATGATTGCAAGGACAAGTAGAACTAAAAATTATGAAATATGTAAGTTATAATAAAGGCAGTTTCACCGTGTACAGCAAGTTCACTCTCTTAAAAATTAAAAGTTCATGGTTATCTCAGTTAACTGGAATCAAAGATAGAGAAAAGATAGGAAGAGAACTCACTGCATTCAGAATCCTAATTTTATTTGCTTGTTTTCTTCTAACGGGGCAGCAAAAGGGTTTATATCCAGCTCAGTGTATAATTCATTACCAGGACATAAATTGAAATGAAAAATCATGCTCTCCATAATTGCTATTCAAAAGCCTAAGCTTGCAATATACCCTAAAAGTATGCTTTCTGATTTATCTATCCCATTCATCATCCTTCCCCTCTTAGTACTTGTGCCTATGCTATGAATGCTGATTTTAAATATCAGAAGCTGCCCTTCTGACTCTTAAGTTAGCTGGAAACCCCAATGTTGTGTTGGCTTATTCTTGATAAACTGCTATCTAGTATCTCTCATGATCTTTTCTGCTCTCTTGGGCTATAAGTTCAAGCAGTAACTTCCCCTAACCTTACTTTGTGTTCATTATTTAGCTGTTCCTGACAAACTCCTGGAACACTTCATCATCTCGTATGCATCTGTTGCATATGTATGATACAGCTAATTTCTGACTTCTCTGGCTTTCCTATGGTAGAATATAGCTGTTCCAGTCTATTAAAAAAAAAAAAATCCAATTCATCATTTTTATTGCTTAGTTTGCTGCTCCTCTGAGACATAATACAGGTGATATCAGAMAAAAATTCTCTCTTTGTGAGATTATATATATGGAAATCTTGGCACTGCTATAACGGAAATTGRAGTATTTGGCTGCATAATGCCTAAATCTTGATTTATGAATAAAACCCCAAGCTACTTCAAATGACTATGCAAACCCCAGTAACTCAGCATTAATAAAACAGCACAAAGAGCTGCATGGGTGCTTGACAGGACAAGATGCAGGATGGGGCAGCCGTGTGACTTGAAAAATACTGAACTTTGGCTCAAGAAGGCATTTTGCTCACCTATTTTGTCCTGGTTTTGTCCTATTTTGTCCCATTTACACAGGARGTTGCTTGTCCCTTCTGCTGGAATCAGGTGCTCWTAGTRTGGGCTCTGCTGCTGAAAGGGTGGRTTCCTGGTAAAGGAAATACACAGGCCTTGTGTGTGGTGCTGGGAGAACCCACACAGTGTCCTTGAATACCTCCCATTTCACGTTTGGTTGCCCATCTTCCCACCCAGATTGCTGCAGAGGAGATTTCCTCTTGGGATCTCCAAGTGACAATCCTTCATGGTCTGTTTACAGCCTTATGTCCTCTCAAATCCTCAACAACTGGCATTTAAAAAAATGTGTGGGWAAAAGCCAACAGTGCAAACAGAACTACAGTTCTATCCCAGCAAACATTCCTGTTTAAAGCAAATGAAATGCTGACTCATCAAAGAAGAACAGATAAAATGGCGAAAGTCAGAGCACTGATGACTTTTTTTATTCCTATATTCATCATCTCAGATTAGAAATTGCATTTATGTTTTTCTATTCAAGTTACACCTAACCAGTATCACAGCTGCTGAGGTGAAAAACAGATTAAACAGGTAAACTGTTAGGACTGCTTTTTCCAGCACAAAAAGACTGAACTGCATCTTAATCCTTTTAACAGTGTGATCCTTGGTATTGATGTCYATAGCTGAACTCCTGCAAGCTGATGTGCTGCTGAACTTTCTGTTACCGAAAGAGCTGTAAGAGAGAAAGGCAAATTTCAGTGGAAGATGGTTTTATTACTTATGCTTCCAGCTCCATTCTATTCTTTGAAAATCTCCCCATAAGCCATTTCATGCCCTTACATATACATCCTCTTAGCTCACAGAACCTGTATGGGAGGATTGCCTGACTGAAATATTGTTGGACCTATCCTGCCACTGCCACTGAAGGTGGCTGAGTAGCRAGCCTTCATTTTACCCAGATAATTTACAGCCCTAATTGAGCATATACACTCTCAGGCTGGAGCACTCTGAGGATGGAAAGCTTGCAGATTCTCTACTGCCCTCAGTAAAGTCCTGGTTCACCCGTGAGGATGCRGAAGGTGTGAATGATCAGGMCCTTGTCCATCTGCAGGTGTCCCTARGACTGACATCGAGCAAAGCCATTGGAAAGCAGCTTGGCTTGCCACAYTTCCTTCCTCACTTTGGAGYCTACACCTTAGAATGTCCATGTAGMGTGGCTTTTACCAGTGTTTCTTGGAAAAAAGGGATATTACTTTCACTATAGCCACAGGTGTTTCAGAGACCATGTATTTGCCTGTCACACTGTTCAGAATCTCACCACAATAAATACCCTCGTGAAAAGCCCTTCATTTAATCAGRTTTTTATGTCTTTTACCTTTTACCCATTTCCTGGGGCACTTACTGATCACTCCTGGATACCTCCCTCCTGGCTGCCAAGAGGTTGGGCTACGACATTGAGGAATACTTTTGGTGGTTTAAGTTTTTAAACAAGATCGTTCTTATCCTTTTCCCCCATCCGCTACCCTAGAAGGATACTGCTGACTCTCATTTCCAAACAATCCTGCTTTATGTCATGGACAGAAAGAAGGGAATTGGTTTATTCGAAACATGATGAAACTGCTTTTGCAATTAGGAAAAAAACACCAAAAAAACAACTAGCCCAACACAAGGCAGCATTTGAAACAGGATTTTATGAGTTTTCTTTAATGTCTGAAAGTCATATATGGCCACATTTAGAGTTTTATCCTCTCACAGACTGCTAAGAACTGTTTCCTGATGCATATTTCAGTTTCTCACTAGACACTTTTCAGAGGGAAAGAGGTGAAAGCCAACTCTGAACACAAAACAGACAGCCTAGTTTCTGCACTCAGCTTTAGAGAAGGACAAAATCTACACAGGGAGAATTGCCTATCAGAGTTCAACAATTCACTGGATTTTCATTTTCTATTAACACACAGAGCTTAATTGATTTTTAAAGCAGCTCATTTCAAAAGTATGGTCCTAGGCAGTGTCCCTAGTATGTTTTCATAATGTGACTGCAGGACTGGTAAAAGGGAGCTGAAGGCTATCAAGGCACTTATGTGTTCCCATTGTTTATAATCTTGGAAGCACTTAATGCAGACCCTGCTAGACCTGGACACCGTGGCACCTAGCAACTCACGAGCGCTTCAACCCTAATGTACGCTGGCAGGTATTTTATTCAGCTGAACAACATGCCACTTGAGGTCATGATTGGTTTGTAAATCCATGCTTAGGATCTCTTATGAGCTCTGTAAAATTATACCAGACCAAAATACTCTTTTTCGTGGAAAAACTACAGGCAAGGCTGATGTCTTATTTTACCCTCAATTATTTGCTATGTTTAATGCAAAATTATTAGTTGCCTAACACTAGACTTGGCTATCCTTTTACCTTTTCTTCTTTTTTTTTTACCTGAGAGATGCTTGATGTGGGGGAAAAATAAAAAAAGGAGAGAAGGAAGTGATATGTTGGCAAATATATCTGGAAATGATGGAATGAACCACTGGAAAAGAAGGAAGAGTGCTTTTCATGGAGAAATTTGTACTGCACACTTTTTTTTTGCCATCATAAAATGTAGTTGAATGCTCCTATTTGGTGTTTCACAAAGCAAAGCCAGAACAGCAGGTGTGTGAGCTGGTGACCAGATTCCCAGCTCCCATAAATGAGGCCAGTGTAGCTCCACTGCACATAGTAACCCTTAGGCCATTTATATCCCATTGTGGCACCAGCCTGAAGAACTCTCCCTTTCACACGCTCGATTTCAGRCAGAGGCAATAAAAAGAAATGCACTACATTAACGTTATGACAATTTTTTTCATATGCCCTACTTTTATCTCTTTGAAGCTTTTGTTTAGATGGATTATTGGTAAATGCAACTTATGTCTTCYATCTGAAACCCCTCCTGGGGCAGGMTGGAGAACAGAGGAGAAAGGGGCTCTKTGAGCCAGAGCAGCCAGGGCTGTGGTCACAGCAGCTGCCAGTGGCAATGGGCACATGGGAAGAAGGGGTGGTAAATAACTGAAAGCTCTTGMATAAGGAGATTGAAATGGAGATGTCTGAAAATGGAATAACAAGAAGGTAGGGGATTTTATTGCAAGACAGCTTGAAATTACACAGTACGGGGACAGSAAGGAGAAGGTGAGGTCTTAGAGCCAGGAGGTTACACTTTATGAAAGAGCAGTTGTGTGAAATGGTAACAGTGTCAGGGATTAGGGCTGGGGTCAGCAGTGGGTAATAAAAAGATCCTTTTCCAGTCCTATCAACCCCATATCTGTCAGGTGCCCTTTTCACTCAGCTAAGCRTTTGAGTTGACAACCTATGATAATGGTGATATCCACTGATCTCCATACTTTGGAGATTATTATGTTATGAAAATTGAAAAAAAGGTCAAGGGCATTTAATCACCTGAGCAAGAAGGCTTTCTTCATGCTCTTTCTCTTAGCAAAAAAAAAATAAATCTGAGTTTGTTCTGGTAGTTGCAAGATTTGAAGAGATCCCAGGAAAAAATATTTTCACTGGTTTGAAACCTGATGCAGTTCCCTGTTTCTTCCCACTGCAAGATGAAACTTTCAAATTTAGCAATCTAGTGGACAGTCCAAATGAGGCCTGAGGCTCCTCATCAGCAGCCAGTTACCTTGGCCTGAGTTTCAGCAATCCAGCTGATGGCTGGCAGTTGCTCCCTCATCTGCTCTTGTTCCCATAGAAACTGAGAGAAAATAGTCAAACTAAGGTAAAGCTTTTTTTTTTCCTCACTCCCGCCCCC